>NC_081431.1:59118291-59418291 GCF_949786415.1 Peromyscus eremicus | reverse complement strand
GGCCCTGAGCCCGCCTGGCCCGGGGAGCCCGATGCTTTCACCGGAGACTGGCCCGGAGTAGGGCCAGGGCCTGCAGCCGGAGGCGGCTCCGCCCTTTTATTGTTCCTGTCCCAAGGACAATGGGCATAGTCTCCGGAGAGCCTTTGTTTCAGGAGGTGGAAACTGGGTAGGGATTTCCGGAAAGACTGAATGGAAGCTAAGCTTGGCTGTGGGGAGCTGGAGAAGGAAGGGGAACGGGAAGGGGAGGGGGCAGCCTGAGGTTAGGGGAAGCCACCAGGAGGCCCAGAGGACAGCAGGGTCCTCTCAGTCCCCGACTGCCCCTGATTGCCTACTTGTTTGTAACCCTGGTGGGCAGTAAGAGAACCCAATACCTCGGATGTACTAAGTAAGGAAGGCGTGGTGGCTGTCCAGCCAACCTACCGCTCTGCCTAGGGACTTCCAAGACGGTCTGCATCCCACTAAAAGTTTATACGAGAAATCCTAAAGCTGGGGGACAGTGGGTAAGGACGTTGGGACCCAACAGAGGTCTCCAGTCCGTTTCCAGCACCACCCCACCCCTCACGATTCCCCAACACCACGCGCACCCCCTGCCCCAGCATCAGCACACATCTGAAGATATTTTCAGGGATGTGGGTGTGACCCCCATCTGGCCGGTGTGTGAAACCAATGGCATATTTCCCCAGTCCCCAGTCCACACGTCACTGAAACAAGTTCCTCAAGGACAAGGCCATCTCAATTGTCCCCAGTGCCCGGCAGGTGCTGGGACTCCACAGCCCAGGAAATGCGGAGCTGTATTCACTGACAAGCAAGTTACTCTTGCCATTCTACAACTTTCTGGATGGCATTTCAAGCTTGATATAGTCGATGATTTTTGACGTTCAGTATTTTATCCATTTTACAATTACTGATTTAATCTTTGAAAATAGCCAAGGGCCATGAAAAATCAAAGCATCTAACTAGAACGAAGTTGAGAACTGGGAAGTGAGCTAATAATGTAGGCTGCTGTTAGAAAGCAATGTTCTGGGGGCGGGGAGTGTGGCTCAATGGTGGAGGGCTAGCCCAGTGTGTATGAAGCTCTGGGTTTGATCCCCAGCACCACATAAAACCTGGGGACACCCAGGAGGTGGAGGAGGGAAGATTAGGAGTTCAAGGTCAGCCTTGGCTACATATCAAAGCCAGCCTGGGCTACATAAGACCTTGCCTCAACGGAGTGAGAGAAGGCAATATACTGGTTGGACATGGTGGTACTCATATGTATACACACACACACACACACACACACACACACACACACACACACACACACAGAGGCCAAGACAAGAGGATCATTGAATTCAAGACTAGCTTTGACCACATGGAGAGTTTGAAGTCAGTCTGTGTTATCTAGTGAGACTTTGTCTCAATAACCACCCCCAAAACCCAAACCAAAACAACCTTAAAAAAAAAAAAAGGCAATATATTGAATGTATTTAAGAGAACAAACACAGCTACAGATGAGCAATCAAATATAAGTGGAAGATGTAGAGTGTCCGTGTCCGTCCGTCCCCCGTCCCCCGTCCCCCGTCCCCCGTCCCCCAGTGTAAAAATGTGGTCATGATGGCTGGAGTGTCAGCAGTCGTTATGTGACCGGAGGGACATGGAGTTGGAAAGTCCTGTATTAAGGAAGGCTAAACAAAAGTAAGTGTATGAGTCCCTGATTACTGACTGATATGCCATTATCTAAGGTCAAGCTGTCTGACTCTAAATTTGTTTTACATTTTCTTCCATTTATTTATTTATCTATCTATTTATTTGAGACGCAGTTTTTCTGTGTATCCCTGGCTCAAATTCAGAGATTCACCTGCCTCTGCCTCCCAAGTGCTGGGATTAAATGTGTGTGCCACCACGGCCTGGAAAGTTTTTTTTTTTCCTTTATTAGATTAAAACTTTTAATTTGTTTTATGTTATAAGATTTTTCTCAGGAGTCTGCACAGTTCATTACTACAACCATGTATGCTTATTGATAGGGAAACATGGCCCTAGACCATTTCTTCCTGTTTGCTAAATTAGTAGGAAAAAGAAAAGGAAGTCCTAAGAGCTGTCCCATTATTTCTTAGAGTGAGCAGATAATGCTGTGGGTTGTGAAAGTTAAGTCACAGCTGAGCTTGGAGACAGAGACCAGAGAGAATGCAATGGTTGTGTGCTAAGCCATCTTCTGAGGTGGCTAGAGAGCGTGAAAGAGGCCTAGGACGGGGCACAGTGCTCTGATATTAGCTGTTTTCCCAGCTACTTGGACAAAATACCCTGACCAAAGCCCTTCCTGGGACAGTTTACTCTGGCTCGCGGTTTGAGGTCCATCGGAGCAAGGCTTGGTGGCGAGTTTGAGGAGGCTGGTGACATGGCACTGCAGTCAGGTCAGGAGATGAAGGATGCTGGAGCTCAGCACCTTTCTCCTTTTGATTCAGTTCAAGACCTCAGCCCAGGGAATGGTGCCACCCAATTCAGGGTGGGGCTTCCCACAGCTATGGAGCCTAGAAACTCCCCTACAGATATACCCGAGGGTTTGTTTCCCTGGCGACTCAAACTTCCATCAAACTGAGATTCCAGACTGACCATCACAGGTATAGATGGGCAAATGGACCTTAGATAACGTGGGAACTAACAGCCTGAGGAGGCTGAAGAGGGAAGAAGACTATACAAGAAGCCGCAAGGACTGGAAACAGACAAACCCCAGGAGCTTATCAAGACCAGTGATGGTTGGTCCAAAGAGAAGCTACAGAGAACCCTGTCTCCAACATCAACAACAACAACAAAGAAGAGCCCTAGAGACTTCATCAGGACCTAACAGGCATCTGAGTCTCGCAACATGATATAAAATGGGAGATTCACAACAGTGTGGGTCATCTAAATAGATCCACTCGATTCGCGTCACACAGGCCTAGACGCTGGCACTGGGGTCAAGGACACAAAGGGAAAGGAACAACAGATTTGAAAATGTATAGCCCCACTTGAAAGCAAGGAAGGGGAGCCGTGAAAACTATCAAAGAAGGAAGGCGGATTATTTACCCAGAAACTACAATCACATCAGAACCAACCCTCATATGAAATGGCAGGTGCTCAAACCAGTGGAATACAATCCCTAAGTGCAGAAAGAAACAAGGCTCAATGGAAGATTCTGTGCCCAAGTAAGGATCCAAAAAAGACATCTGAAGGCAGACAAGAACCCAGAACTTTACTATCTCCAGATTTCTACTGGAAGGATTTGAATAAGAAGGTGAACCCCACAGGAGAAAATGCAGGCCGCAGAGTGGGACACGGGGTCATGTCCATGAGCATCATTGTAAAGACAGTGCCGGGGCTGGGAGGTGCTCAGCCTGTAAGCTGTAAGCTTGGCATGTAAGCACAGGGAGCCGAGTTCAATCCCTAGCAGCCATGTGAAAAGCCGACCATGGTGACATGTGTTTGCAATCCCAGCCCTGGGCAAGCAGACACAGGCCAGCTATTCTAGTCCAATAGGCGAGCTTCAGGTTCCAGGGAGAGAGACCCTTTCTCAAATAAATGAATGAATAATAAATAAGTGAGTATGGCTGGGAGAGGTGGCACACGCCTTTAATCCCAGCACTCAGGAGGCAGAGACCGGCAGATCTCTGTGAGTTCCAGGCCAACCAGGACTACATAGTGAGACCCTGTCCCAAAACAAAATGAACAAAAAATCAAGGGAGGTGGCTCCTGAGGAGTAACATCCAGGGTTGATCTCTAGCCTCCACTTGCCACACATGTACCTATACACACACACACTACACACACACACACACACACACACACACACACACACACACACACACACGTACCTGTGCACAGGAGCACACACACAAAGGAAGTACTGGGGTAGGGTGTGTTGCTCAGTGGTAGAGTTCTCTCTTAGCATGCCTAAGGCCCAGGGATTCACTACCAACACTCAACAAATAAACAAATGAATTATCAATGAAGTAAGAAGATTATAGTGCTAAACAGGGCCCCCCAGTCCCGTAGGCTTCCTCCGCGGGCTTCAGGCTGCCCAGCGCTCTGCTCCGTAGCTCTTGATTGAAAACCTTAAGCAGAAGCAGAGTCCTCTATTGGGAAGAGGTTGTTTCTCTGTAAAGCCAAATGTCGGGTAAGCGGCTACAAGAGCCTTTCACCCGCCAAACAAGCCAGGGAGAAGCCGCCATTAGGGGGATTTGTCTTCCAAGCCAGGGGCCATAGGAGGGTGATGTAATTCTCTGAGGAGGGGACAGGAATCGCTCTGGACAGTAATCTGATCTGCCCCAATAGGCAGCTACTGGAAGGAAAGACGGCTAATAGCTGCTAATTCTGGTGAGGAGAAATATATGGCATTATGTTCTCAAAGCAAAAAAAAAAAAGGGGGGCAGGGAATGGTAGGCTCGCTTTATTGTATTGGATATTGATATCCTATCCTATTTGAAGCTGAGCATTAATTTTGTGAGCATGTGCTCACAAGGGCTAATAATCCACTGCATTCCTTGTTATAAAAGGCATCAATCTGATATGGCTAGGAGACAGTGCATGAGAGGATAGAATTTGGGGGCTACAGGGATGAAACAAGGCACATTTACCACGGAACATACGTGGCTGTCTGGGGCCTCATGGTTTGTGATTATGCTAGAATGCCATGCAATTTGGTGGAAAACTTCAACTTTCAAATGAAAAACTGCCAAATAATACTGAGAGCATGAAGGCTATGTGTGGCCTGGAACTTGATATGTAGATCAGGCTGGCCTCAGACTCACAGAGATCCACCTGCTTCTGTCTCCTCAGTGCTGAGAGTAAAAGCATGTGTCACCATACCATAGTTTTTTTACACTTATTTTACTGTGTATGTGCTCATGTATGTATATATATATGTCTGGGTGTGCACGGCACAGTATACCTGAGAAGGTTAGAAGATAGCTTGTAGGAATTAGTTTTCTCCTTCCACAATCTGGGCTCCAGAGATCAATTTCTGGTTGTCAGCAAGCATCTTTACTTACTCAGCCATCTAACCAGCCAGGTTTTTGTTGCAGAATATTCCTTTACACTGTGTGAAGATGTGTCACTGTGACTGGTTTAACAAAGAGTTGAGTGGACAATAGCCAGGCAGGAAGAGGTGAGGCAGGGCTTCTGGGGATGGAGAGATCTCAGGTAACAAAAAAGGCAGACTCCCCAGCAGGACACAGAAGAAGCAGGCCATGCAGGAGGAGAGGTAAAAGCCACAAGCCATGTGTCAGGACATAGATAAATAGAAATGGATTAATTTAAGTTATAAGAGCTAGTTAGAAACAGGCCTAAGCTAAGGCCAAGCTTTCATAGTCAATAATAAGTCTCTGTGTCATGATTTGGGGTCTGTCAGCCCTCAAAAGCCTGCTACGGGTTTTCTTTCTCTCTCTCTCTCTCTCTCTTTCTTCTTCTTCTTTTTTTTTTTTTTTTTTTTTGGTTTTTCGAGACAGGGTTTCTCTGTGTAGCTTTGCGCCTTTCCTGGGACTCACTTGGTAGCCCAGGCTGGCCTCGAACTCACAGAGATCCGCCTGGCTCTGCCTCCCGAGTGCTGGGATTAAAGGCATGCACCACCACCGCCCGGCTCTTTTTTTCTTTTTAAAACTACCCTTTATAAATAGGAGTGTTGTTTATGCCTATAATCTCAGCATTTGAGATGCTGAGTAAGGAAGACTGTGAATTTTAAGCCAGTCTAGGTTACTTACATAGTGATAATTATTTGTTGTGTGGCAATTCCTCAGAATCAAAACATTCCATCCTAGAGGGAGGTTCTATAATACTCAGGAAGTAAAGTAAACTTACAAAGCTCAGTCAGGAAGCAAACTCACAAGTCCTAGGAAGTCCCTGAAACTTAAAAGATCCCCAAGCACCCAATCCCCAAGTCCCGCCTCAAGAATGTGTAAGTACTAAGGGCAGCTCAGGAGAGTTGACTCTAACCAGCCAAGCTACCTGCAAGTCCTGCAGGAGAGCTCTGGGAGTACAGCTTGCATAAGTCATCAGCCATGCTCAAAAAAGGCTTTCCAGTGATGCAACTGCCTTGAAGTTATGTAGTTGGAAAGTTTCTCCAGTCCCTCCTGGTCTTGCCTGGCCCTTTGATCCTGTGTTCCTCCAGGCCTGCCTGGCCTGCAGCCACTTATAAAATAATCATTCAGAGGCTTAAATTAATTACCAATTTCGTGGCCTATGGCAGGCTTCTTGCTAGCTAGCTCTTATAACTTGACCCATTTCTATTTATCTGTAAGTTGCCACATGGCTGTGGCTTACTGGTGTTTTCACATCTTGCTTCTCCTGGTAGTGCTGGCATCTCTCTTCAGACTCCACCTTTCTCTTTCCTGTCTCTCTCCTTGGATTTCCCGCCTGCCTCTAAGCTGCCTTGTCATAGGCCAAAGCAGCTTATTTATTAACCAATGGGAACAACATATATTCACAGCATACAGAAAGACATCCCCAGCAGAGTCATCCATGATCCTATAAGTGACCCTTCACCCATCCTCATACAAGTTACCTGGATCAATAAATCAGTTCACCAAGTTAGACTTGGATGGAATGGTTTTTTTAGTCTATCACTGTGTCTGATCTCGGGTGAGGCAGTTGTTGGTTCACGTTGGCCCCAGGAAAAGTCAAACAAACCTAGTAGAAATGGTGGGACCACCCTCTGCAGGCAGTGGACAGAGAAGGCGGAAGGACATCTGGTTGAGGAGGGGGCCAGTCTGCTGCAAGAGCTCCTGTAGCCAGCTGCTTCACAGCCCACCTGCTTCCTGCCTTCCTTCCCTGCGAAGGACCGAGTTCCAAAAATGTTCCAGAATTCTTCTAAGGAATGCCCCTTTGGATGTGCTTACTGTGGACTTGTTTATTATTTACAATCACTATAACTAACCAGAACAAAGGGCATCAAGAAATAACATAGATCTACTACCCTGTTGAGATCCAAGTCCTCAGCCAGAACAGGGGAAGAACACCCATGCTCACTGACTTGGTCGAAACTCTGAGCTCTTGACTGTTGGGTTGGTGGTTTAGCTCAGTGGCTGAGTGCTTGTCTGGTATACACAAGGCTCTGTGTTCAACCCCCTGTAGTTCCCACTCTTTCTCTTCTTCCTTACTCTCCTATTCCACACCTCCCCTTTGGTATCCCGAGTGCCTCCCCTACCCTCATACTGTGCAGCAATCCTTGCTTGTTTCTTTACGGGTAAAACTAGACAGAAAAGAACCTCCACCTCCCCCCTACCCCCAGTTGGTTTGCTTTGCAACAGTGTCTCATACAGTCAGCCTGGCCTTGAATTCACTATGTAGCCAAGGCTGGCCTTGAACTCTTGATCTTTATGCTGGGATCACAGGTGTGTGCCACAAGCCCTGCCTGGATTCAGTAAATAACTTCTTCAGATTAGCACCATCTATACCTGCTGGCTTCTAGAACATACTGTGTCTGGTTTCTTGTGCTAGCTGGCCCTTGTCTACTTAGTACTTATGGTGTCCATCAAAAGAATTCAGACAAGACACACAGAGTACTGTGGGAGATGGATAAGATGCATTACGGACAGTAAGAAGCACTGGAAGGTGAGGGGACAATGGCCAGAGGAACCACTGTCCGGCCCTCCATGTTCAGGCAGGCTCTACTCCATTTTCTAAAGTCTCTGGAACAGACAGCTTTCCTGAGGGGTGTTTCCCTGCTCCAGTGAATGACAGGCCCATTTGGATTTACTCTGGGGAGGGGACAATAGCATGTCTTTGTTCTTTACCAGAAAGCTTCCCACTAGAAATTTATCTTACCATTTTCTTGGCAGTTCTGAGAGTCTAATCTCAACCCAGGGCCAGAGATACATCTCATATCTTCTTCTTTTGACCAAAAAAAAAAAAAAAAAAAAAAAAAAAAAAAAAAAAAAAAAAAAAATCATGTAACAAAGAAGATGAAAAGAATTAAAGAGATTAAAAACAATTAATCTTTTAAAATAGCCATGTTTTCCCAGAAAGAAACGGCCTTTCCATAATGGGGCTCAGCAAAGTCGGGCCACCCCCTTCCCTTTGTCTACGTGGTAGCCATCCCTGCACAGAACGTTACAAACTTCAGAAGCCATTGGGAGGCTTTCTCCTTCCTTCAGACCCCTGTTCAACGGAGACACAGTAGAGGGAGTCCCGAGCTGATAGTGAGAAGGGGGTTCATCCTAAACAATGGTCTAGACTGCTAATCCGACTGGCCACCCCCAGCACAGTGTCTTTAATCTCCCTCAGATGATGCCTCCTTGGCCTCCTTGGCCATCCTCTCCTCTCAATCTGTACATGTGAGTGCCCCAACATGTGAGTACCCCAACATGCCAGGACCTCCTGGGCTGCACTGAATTGAGGCTGCAGTAACATTGTTTACCACGCTCTGCCTTGGCCTCTTGATTGCTGGCATTATAGACTTATACCACCACACCTGGCTTCTCTTTGTTTTTATTTATTTTAGACTTTTATTATTATTATTATTATTATTATTATTATTATTATTTTATGAGTGCTGGTACTTTATGGCTGTGAGCTGCCTTATAGGATGGAAATCGAACCCAGGTCCTCCGGAAGAGCAGCTGGTGCCCTTAACCACTGAGCCATCCCTGCAGGCCCTCTGCTTTCATTTTAAATTAAAACTCCGTTTTATTGATGTGCGTGTGTGCGTGCATGCGTGCATGCATGCATGTGTGCATGTGTGCGTGTGCGTGTGCGTGTGTGTGTGTGTGTGTGTGTGTGTGTGTATACATGTGAAGGTCAGAGGACAACTTGTGGAGTTGATTCTCTCCTTCTACTCTATGTTTTCCAGGGATTGAACTCAGGTCATTAGGCTATTAGGCTTGGTGGCAAGCACCTTTATCCACTGAGCCTTGTATCTGCCCTCCACCCAGTTTTCAATCTTGAAGTGCCCAAGGACCCAGGCTCAGATACTGACTCTCTCCACTCTCGGTCTCTCCTTTGCTGTTTGTTTTGAGTTGGTACGGGTTGTCCTAGTTAGCTTTCTGTAACCGTGATAAAGCCCACGACCAGAAGCAACCTGGGGAGGAAAGGGTTCATTTGACCTCAAAGGTACAACTCATCCCTGAGGGAAGCCAAGGCAGGAACTCAAGCAGGAACCTGGAGGCAGGAACTGTAGCAGAAACCAGAGGAGTGCTGCTCACTGGCTTGCTCCCCAGGGCTTGCTCCACCTGCTTGCCTTATACCCCCCAGGACCATCTGTCAGACTGTGGCCGAAACTGGACAAGGCTGAGGTAATAGCTGAGATTGGTTAGTTCTCTGGGCTATCATAAGCACAACCAGAAGGCCCACACACTTTATCTTTGTCTCCCGGCTCAATTAGCAAGCTGAGGAGATCTGCACTGCCCACCCAGTGGGGGTGGGTGGCCGAAGCCCTCTCCTCCTCAGAGTCTCTGACTCTGGCTTTGTTCATTATTGACTTTGTCTCTAGCTGTTACTCTCTTGGCTGCATTACATCTCAAGGGCTCTTAATTACACCAAGTTCTCTTTGTTCTCACAGTGACTAAGAAGCACTGCTGTCGTCCTTAGCTCCTCATCTAGAGGGTAGCTTGGGGTCTGTCCTCTTTCCAGAAATAGGTGGAGGCTTTCTCAGAAGCTATCTTTACTTGGTCTGTTAGAACCGTATTAGAAGCAGGCGTGTATGAAAGGACAATAGTGTCTCACATGTGTTCTTCAAGGGCTCCGGGGACCAGCTGGCCTGCTGGCACTGGCGCAGAGCCCTGGCCTTTTTCTTATCTCTGAGTGCGGTTGTCTACCAGCCTACCCAGCTGCAGGCTCTTGGCTTCTCATTCCTAGTGTTACTGATTTGACTGATTTTATTGTTGTTTTCAGACAAGGTCTCACTGTGTAGCTTTAGCTGACCTAAAACTCATAGAGACCCCCTTGCCTCTGCTTCATGAATATTGGGATTAAAACCATGTGTCACCATGCCTGGCCACCTAGCTGATAAAAAATTATATATATATATATATATATATATATATATATATATATATATATATATATATATCTTGAAATTTAGTCTTCACAATTTCATACATGTCGTCTTAGTTAGGTCATTATTGCTATGACAAAACACCACAACCAAACACAATCAGAGGAGGAAAGGATTTATTTGATTTATGCTTCCACACCATAGCCCATCATTGAAGGAAGTCAGGGCAGGAACTCAAGCAGGGCAGGAACCTGGAGACAGGAGCCGATGCAGAGGCCATGGAGGAGTGTTGCTTACTGGCTTGTTCCCCGTGGCTTGCTCAGCATGCTTGTTTGTAGGATCCAGGGCCATCAGCCCATGGGTGACACCACGCACAGGGGGCTGAGACCTCCCCCATCCATCGCCATTTAAGAAAACCCTACAGGTCTTGTCAGCTTATGGCCGGATCTTCTGGAGACAGTTTCTCAGCTGAGGCTCCCTCCTCTCAGATGACCATAGCTTGTGTCAAGTTCACGTAAAACTAGTCAACACACATGCATACAACGTAATTCAATCATATTCACCTTTCCCCCTCCAACTCCCCTCCTGGGCCCTCACTAACATTACCCTCCTAACTTGATTGATTGGCTTGATCTTGTACAGGTCCTGTGCAGGCAGCCAGAGCTGCTTTTGAGTCCTTTAGCCTAAAGACACTGTTCCTTCCCAATCCTCCGCCCCCACCTCTGGCTCTTACAATCTTTCCACCCCCTTTTCTGAGTTTTGCAGGGAAGGACTGTGATATAGATGTCCCACTAAGGGCTGAGTACTCTGTAATCTCTTATTCTCTGCCCTTCGGTCAGTGGTGAGTCTCTGTATTGACCGCTGCCCACTGTGCAGAGGCAGTTCTCTCTTGAGGATTGAAGCTGCACTCATCTGTGGGTATAGCAATGTGCACGTAGAAGGCTATTGGATACTATGTCTGTTAAAAAAAAATAATAGTGGGGGGCGGGAGGGGGGAGAACAAGGCAATCAGTGGCTGATATGTAAAATTAAATTAAATTATAAAATTAAAAAAAAAAGAATTTGTAAAAAAAAAAGAAATGTGCACAAAATTCTGATTAATATCTTTTCTGTAATTTTTCCAATTTACCAGAAAAGCAAACATCATTTTGTAGAGACCTAATCTAAAATAATTATCTTCAAATCTCCTAAACTGTTTTATATCACTACTTCAAATAAATCCTTCTTTTTAGAATTAAAAAAAAATAATAGTGTAGGTTCGCCCCTAGGGCCCATGGACGTCTCAGCCATGGGTTCTTGGCCAGATTTGCAGCACCAGGCATGAGTTCCCTCCTATGTATTGCAGGTCTTAAATAAAATCAGAAAGCGTTTGGTTATTGCTAGGTCTCAAAGACATGGGGCAAATGGCAAACTGGGGTGCCTATTAACATATCAAAGCAGAAGTCAGCTAGCTCTCCCAGCATCCCTCAGTACCTGTGGCTCCTCCCAACACTTCTCACCCAGACCCCTACCCCAAACCTCCCCCTCCCAGGGGCTGGGCTTACGTTTCCCTTCCCCCAGCTTTTCTTTCCTAAATAAGCCATGTTGTCTGCCTGGTTTCTTGGTTCCCGCATGCTCCCTTAGCCTCTTGCTCCTGGTTTCTCTCTTGGACTATTGGTCAATGGCTCCTCTCTTGGTCTGCTTCCCCCTACTCTCCCGCCCACTTTTCATGTGGAGGTTCAGTCTGGACCCTTCCAGATGCTTCTGGTTCTTTTCTTCCTCATATCTACCATGAAAACCTTCTCCTTCACCATACCTCGGAGCCTCACTTTCTCATTCAGTTATCCGCCCCACAGCATTCAGCCTGCTGTCGCACCCATGGTTACTGTGGCTCACGAGGTTGAGCTGGCTGTTTTAACCCTGCCCTTACTTTTAACTCCATGGTCCATTTTCACTGCGACTTTCGGTTTCCACCATGGGCCCTCCCACAGACAGCTAGCTCCTGCTGTAGCTTTTCGTTCATTTGTTTGTTTGTGACAGGGACTCCTGTGGCCTAGACTGGCCTGAAACTCAGTCGGTAGCTGAGGCTCCTGGTTGAGAAGTCTCAGGTTTGGGATTCCAGGGAGACGCGGAGGCAGATTGTCCTTTTGTAGAAGAGGTTTATCAGAGGAGTTATTAATACCACAGAAAGGCTCTGAGGAGGCTCTGTTCAGGTCCCTAAGACAGAGTGGAGGTCCCTTCTTTAAGGAAGGAGTCTTCATGCCATGCAGTTGCTGAGTAGTAGGTACTACTTGCTTGCAGTCAGGCGGTTTCTGATTTTCAGTCTGCAGGAGTTTGGAAGTCTTGCATTTGGGGGAAGGAATGTGCGACCCTGAGAATGTGGGAGAAGCGGGGAAGAGGGGTCCATTTAGCTAATGTGTATCCGTCATGTGGGGTGTGCCATTGGCAGGCCCGGGTAGCTGGCGTCTGGTGGCCGATCTGCAGAATCAGCTATGAGGGAGGGGGCGCCGCAGCGGCAGGTGGCTTTGGCTCTGGCTTCCAATGCTGATCCTTGTGCCTCCATTGAGATCGCAGGCTGTTGCCAGGGTATATACTGGTTGGTTTGTTGAAATTCGGTCTCCCTTTGCTACTTGGGCTTCTCTTAAATTCCTTGTCTCCAGGGATCCTCCCACCTCAGCCCCTTGTGTTGGATTTCTTGGCCACTCCCTCAGCTACATGACTGTGCATGCGCTGGCAAAAATGAGTAGTCACCCTAGGGCTTTTTGTCCTACGTAATTCGTGGGCTGCATAATCGAGTAATTTGCACACAGTGTGATCACGCAATCTGTGCACATGCGTGGTGTAGCTCCGTAAGCCCATGTGCCCATATGCCCATATGCCCATATGCGCATGTGCAGGGGAATCCATAAAAAGCTTGTCACAGACTCCTTCCCCTCCTTCTTCTTCTCCTCCTACCTCTGCACATGTCTTCCACAGGCCTGATCACATTCTTTCCTGTCCCTCCTTCCCTAATAAACTTTGATAGTGGGTATTGTCGTACCTCGTGGCTTTTCTCGAACAGTAACAGCGCAGCTTAATGAATAACATTGCGCCACAGCATAGAACCAACACCTTGAGTAGCTGGGGTCATTGGAGCTAGCCAGCAGGAATGCTCTCATTCTGTTTTACAGCTTGAAGTACTTTATATATGTGAACAACTGCCAAATTTACACAGCTATCCCTCTTCTGTATGCATTGGGGGATTTGCCCAGGATACCCACGGTACCTACATTCATGAAAGCACCCACTTTTTATAGGAAATGGCTGCAGACAGCTGACTCCGCTTCTAACCCAGACTTAGCTTCAGAGCTCCTGACTTAAGAATCTACAGCTGTCTACTCAACTTCTCCATCAGGAGAACCAGGCATCTCAGACCCCTCTCCTCTTCCTCTCTCAGCTGATGGCGACAACCTTATCTTTCCAGTTGCCTAAGAGCGAGTCACATTGCAGTCATAGTGAACTCCTTTTAAAGACATTTTATTTAGAGGCAGGGAGGAAATATTTTTTATTTTATATTATTGAGTTAGGCATTACATATTCCAGATTGATCTCAAACTCGCTGTGTAGCTGAGGATGAATGTCAACTTCTGAACCTCTTGCTTCCATCTCCTGAGCTCTGGGATTACAGACAGGCACCAGTTTTGTGCAGTACTGGAGACTGAACTGGGTTTGTGCATGTTAGACAAGTACTCTGTCAACTGCTACAACCTACCTTCCCCCAACCTCGTTTTAAATTTGTATTGTTTTGTTTTCGTTTTTTGAGACAGGGTTTCTCTGTGTAACAGGCTAGGCTGTCCTGAAACTCACTCTGTAGATCAGGCTGGCCTCAAAGCTCAAAGAGATCCAACTGTCTTTCCCTCATGAGTACTGGGCTTAAAGGTATGCCACCACCACCTAGTGCTTTTTTTTTTTTTTTAATGTGTATCTTAGGGTTTCTATTGCTATGAAGATATACTGAGATCACAGCAATTCCTATAAAGAAAAACATTTCATTGGGGCTGGCTTACAGTTCAGAGGTTTAATCCATTATCACCATTGTGGGAAGCATGGTCACACACAGGCAGACATGGTGCTGGAGAGGTAGCTGAGAATTCTACATCTGGCTCTTCAGGCAGCAGGAAAAGAGAGTGACATTGGGCCTGGCTTGAGCATCTGAAACCTCAAAGCCCACTCCCAGTGACACACTTCCTCCAACAAGGCCACACCTCCTATTAGTGCCGCTCCCAATGAGCCTTTGGGGGCCATTTCCATTCAAACCACCACAGTGTGTTTGAGTGTTTTGCAAGCATGTGTGTGCCTGGTATTTGCAGAGTTCAGAGAGGGTGTCAGAACCCTTGGGACTGGAGTTACAGACTATTGTGAGTCACCACATAGGTGCTGCAAATTGAACCATGGGTCTGCTGGAAGAGCAGCCAGTGCTCTTAACCACTGAGCCTCTCTCTAGCCCCAACCCAGCCTTCTCTTGAGTCAGTATCTCAGTATGTAGCCTACTCTATCCTTGAACTCATGTAAACCCTCCTGACTCAGCTTCTGAATGTGTGGGGATTGTAGGCATGAACTACCCACTTAGCTTGAAAAAGTTCTTTTCCAAAATACCATATCCATTTGTCCTGTGGGTTTCTCTTCAAAGCGTTCCCAGAATCCAACCGTTTTCTGATATTTTCCCGTTGCCACAATCACTTCTGACTTGGATTAGCAGGATAGTAACAGACCACCTAGCTCCCACATTGTGGTTGTGAAACAATCTTTTTTGTACATTGTGAAGATGTGTGACTCTGATTGGTTTAATGAAAAGCTGAATGGCCAATAGCTAGGCAGGATTTTTAGGGCAGAGAAGATGCTGGGAAGTGTGGTGGTATTGTGTTCCCCCAAATATTGTGCACCCTAGTAAACTTATCTGGGGTCAGAGAACAGAACAGCCACAATATTAAACATACATGTTAGGCAGTGGTAGCACATGCCTTTAATCCTAGCATTCCAGAGGCAGAGATCCACCTGGATCTCTGTGAGTTTAAAGCCATACTGGAAACAGCCAGGCATGGTGACTCACACCTTTAATCCCATGAAGTGAGCCTTTAATCTCAGGAAGTGAGGGCAGAAAGCAGAAAGGCATATAAGGCGTGAGGACCAGGAACTAGAGGCTGGTTAAGCTTTTAGGCTTTCAAGAAGCAGTTCAGCTGAGATCCATTTGGATGAGGAATCAGAGGCTTCCAGTCTGAGGAAATGAGATTAGCTGAGGAACTGGTGAGGTGAGGAAGCTGTGACTTGTTCTGCTTCTCTGATCTTCCAGCATTCACCCCAATACCTGGCTCCAGGTTTGATTTTATTAATAAGAACTTTAAGATTCGTGCTACAGGGAAGAAGGTGGCTGAGATGCCAGGGGACGCAGAACAAGCAGGATGGACAGTACAGAGATGAGGTAATAAAGTCACGAGGCAAAAAGTAAATTAATGGAAATGGGTTAATTTAAGTTATAAGAGCTAGATAGAAACAAGTCTAAGCTAAGTCTGAGCTTTCATAATTAATAGAAGTCTCCGTGTCTTGTGTGTGTGTGTGTGTGTGTGTGTGTGTGTGTGTGTGTGTGAGAGAGAGAGAGAGAGAGAGAGAGAGAGAGAGAGAGAGAGAGAGAGAGAGAGCTGGCAGTCCAAAGAAAAATCCGTCTACACATTGTAGCTCAGATCTGTTTTCAACATGGCTGTTGGACCTTCTTTTAAGAGTCCTGTCTCTCCTGTGTTCAAAATCCTGACACAGCAGGGCCGGAGAGATGGCTCTGATGTTAAGAGCACTGGCTGCTCTTCCAGAGGAACTGGGTTCACTTTCTAGCACCCACAAGGAACCTCACAACTGTCTATAAATGCAGTTCCAGGCAATCTGACACCCTCTTCTGGCTCTCTGCAGGCACCAGTCACACATGTGGTATACAGACATATATGGAGCCCAAACACCCATACACACAGGATAGAATAAAAGGAAATAATTTTTTTAATGTTTATTTTATTATGTATACAGTGTTCTGACTGCATGTATCCCTGCAGGCCAGAAGATGGCACCAGATCTCATTACAGATGGTTGTGAGCCACCATGTGGTTGCTGGGAATTGAACTCAGGACCTCAGGAAGAATAGCCAGTGCTTTTAACCGCTGAGCCATCTCTCCAGCCCATAATTTTAAAACATTCTGACACAACTTCTGTGTCACTCAGATTAAATACCCTGAGTCAGACAGTGGCTTCTAGGCCCTGTGTAAGCAGATCTCACGTTCCTTTGGCCACATAGACCGGTAATGTTCACAGCTCCAGACACATGGCTATTCCACACGCATGGCTGGCGTGTGCCTGCCTAAGGCTTTTGAAGCCAGAACTCCCTCTAATGGAATGCCCTGTGCTTAGATATTCGTGAGGCTGACCTACCTGCTGCGAGTCTTATTCAGATGCCACGCTCTCACCCAGGCTCCTCTGCTCTCCTCCCCCAATCTTTCCTATTATTTTTTTCCTTTAAAGAGTGTACTTATCCCCTTCCAAACACCCACACTTATTTATCGTGTGTGTTGATTCCTCCCCCCCCCCACACACACACACAAGTGCCGCTCCTCCAGGGCAGAACGTCTTTCCCTCCTTATTTCCCACTGTGCTTACTGGACTACCTGGCGCTCCCCGTGGATCCACTGCCCGGGCACTAGGCCAATCAGAGTAATTTGATTGTTCAACAAGGTTCGATAAGACAAGGTCCAATTCAAGGTTAGCAAACAAGAAGCCCGAAGGGGGAACAAAACTCAGATCCTGAAATCCCAGATCAATAAACCAATAATAGCAGGCCAAGTCCAGATGCAGCCCACATAATAAATGCTGAGGGCTGGGCATGTGACGTAACTGGTCGAGTGCCTGCCTACCATGCACAAGGTCCTGGGTTCAAGCCCTAGCACCACCTAAGCTGAGTATTGTGATGCACTCCCAGAAGCCTGACATTTTGAGGCAGGAGGATTAGGAGTCTACAGTTAGCCTCAGCTACATGTGAGTTGGAGGGAAGCCTTGTTACGTGGGACCCTGTCTCAAAGAATAAAACAGGACACACAACAACAAACACAGAAACCGAGGAGTTTTAAAAGATGGCCCATGGCACCAGGCAGAGTCTGCCTGCCTCCAGCTAATACTCTCGGGAAGGCTGGAGAAGCAGCTACCAGAGCAGTAGCGGACACATTCAACATCTTTTTTTAAAGGTCATAACCAGTGCAGCAATAGCATCAGCAGGAGATGCCAGGTAAATCCCTCTTTTCTCAGCACTAGATGCTTGAAAAAAACAGAAACAAGACGCCATTTAGAAGTGCTTCTGTGTCACTGGCATGGCAGCTCAAGACCCTCTCAGCAAACTCGGATCAAGGGTCACGCACGGGCCTATGAACTGAAACTTGGCTAACAGAAGCCTGCTAGACCACAGATGCAACACTTTGAATCGGATTTGTGCAGCATTCAGGGAGTGGAAAACCCAGTGGGACCAGGTCTACAGGGGAGCTCTCACACAGATTGCAAGCAGCATCCGGGACATCAGGAAGGCCCGTATTTGAGACCAGAACCCTGAAGGGATGAAGTGTACGGCCAGCATCTGAGACTCTCCCCACGAAGCATCGTCCATGGACTGAGCCAGCATCTGTAACCCAAGCATCTTGAGCAAGACTCAAATGGGAGAATGGACTGCCCATTGCCAGTGAGCTTCTAGGGCTCAGAAGAGGAACTCCAGGGGTGAGACAGGCTTCTAGGAGCCAAGGAAGGACCGCAGCAATCAGGCCAGGCAGGCTTCATCTCTCTCCTGTGCAGTTATATCACGGTTTCATTGTTCTTTCTTGCAAAGAACATATAGCCTGGCCTGGTTTGCAGGGTCTCCAGGGCTCAGCTGTCTGAGAAACAGGACTTTCTATGTTATCTCACAATATCTCATATATGATATGATATGACATGTATATTTAGTATTTTTGAGACAGAGTCTCTCTACATAGCCCTGGCTGTCCTTGAACTCACACCACATAGACTGGGTTGGCCTGCCCATCTCTGCCTCTTGGGCTCTGGGAATAAAGATGTGTGCTACCGTGCTGGCTAGTTGAAACTCTCTTGTTCTCCTCCCTTTTACCCATATGTTCCACCGTCTATTTCCAACCTCTTCCTCTACTTCTCATTTGTTTACAGATTTGTTTAATTTGATGTGTGAGTATTTGTCTGCCTGTTTACTTATGCACGGTGTGCATGCCTGATGCTCCCAAAATTCAAAAGGGGGTGTTGGATCCCCTAGAACCACAGTTACAGATGGATGTGAACCATTATGTGGGTGCTGGGACTGAACCCAGATCCTCTGGAAGAGCAATGAATGTTCTTAACCGCTGAGCCATCTCCTGAACCCTGCTTCTCTGCTTTCGGTCAGCACAGTAGAAACCACGGTTTTAATCCTTTTCTTCTCCTTTCCACCCATACCCACAGTAGCTACTACATCAGTGCATGTGAATGTTTTAGCTGCTGCCAGTGTCCCTCTGTTCCCTAACAGACTGGGGCTTAGGAGTGGGTTGTTTTGTAGCTGACGGTTACTGATTTCACAGTGTTTCTACCCTGGACAGCGACTGTTGTTGCGGACGGACAGCATTCTACTCTCAGCAAACCCAGGAGATGGAGCCTAGTTAGTCTAACCACCAGTCCAAAGGGGAAGGTAACATCTTCATTCTACTACAACCCAGTTAATCCCAAACACTGCAAACATTCCCTCTTAAAGGAGAAAATTTATTTAAATTGAAAAAGAACAATAACCAACAACCTGACACCAGAGGCGTAAGTCTCAACTCAAAACCAGAAGTGACATGACAACCGAGGGTCCTGGATAGTTCTGTGTTGAGTCAGCACAAGCTTAGAAGATTTGTGGAAGAGGAAATCTCCATTGAAAAAGTTTCCCACTAGATTGTCTGGTGGGTAAAGCCGTGGTGCATTTTCTTGATTGATGATTAATGTGGGAGGGCCCAGCTCTCTCTGGCCAGTGCCATCCCTGGGCTAGTGGCCCTAGGTGCTGTAAGAAAGTAAGTAAGTAAGCCGTAGGAAGCAAACCATTAAACAGCACTCCTCCATGGCCAGCGCTGCACCAGCGCCTGCTTCTAGATTCCCGCTCGGCTTGAGTTCCTGCCTTCACCGCGTTTGATAATACTTTATATGGGAACTATGAGTGAAAGAAACCCTTTCTTGCTCACATTGTTTTTGGTCATGGCATTTCATCACAGCAATAAGAACTCTAAGACACCCCCGAAGTTACTTTTGGTTATGGTATTTTATCACAGCATAGAAACCCTACTAAGACAGCAAGACAACATGTCATCTCCCAAAATTACCAATCCCAAAGGAATTGCTCCAGTGACAGCAACTAAGATGAAATTCTAGACAAAGAAATCGAAAGAATGATTATCAATATGTTCTAAGAAGTTGAAGAGGATACAAATAAATTCTTGAATCAATTTCTAAAGAACACAAACAGTGGGATGAAGTCAATGCACAATATGAAAATGGAAGTCAATAAAGAGAACTACTGAAGAAAAATCCCAAAAATGCTGGAAATGGAATCCATTAACTAAAATAAAAAAATAAAACCTGAGTAGAAAACCTCACCAATAGATTGGATTATATGGATTATATGGGAGACAGAATCCCAGGGCTTGAAGATAAAGCAGAGGAATAAAAATATTCAGTCAAGGACAAATGTTTTTTGAGTGATGACTCAGCAAGTAAGGGGTACTTGCTGCCAGTCCTAATGACCTGAGTTTCTTTCCCAGAATCCCTCTCTTCCCATACACACTAATTAAATAAATAAATGTAAAAAAATTACAAATGAAACATCTGAGATCTTTGGTACATTATAAAAATATCAACTCTAGAAATTATGGGCATAGAAGAATTCCATGCAGAGTCATAGAAAACATTTTAACACAAATCATAGCAGCAAAACCTCCCAGTCCAGTTACAAGAGGCACACAGAGCACCAAATAGACAGTATCAGAAAAGGAACCCATCCCCATTGTATCACTGAATATACAGAACAACAGCAACAAAGAAGTGTTGAGAAGCTGCAAGAGAGAAGCGCCAAGTTACATGTGAAGGCAAGACCCTCTTTCGCCAAGTTACATGTGAAGGCAAGACCCTCGGAACAACAGCTGGTTTCTCAACAGAAACTTTCAAAGCCAGAAGGACACGGGATGCTGTGCCTCAGATCTGAAAGACCACAGCTGCAAACCTGGACTACTGTACCCAGCAAAATGGCATAGCTGAAGGATAAAGAAAAACTTTCAGGATAAATGCAGGCTAAAGGAATTTATGACCACCAAATCAGCTTTACTGAGGACTCTAAAGTGAATTCTTCACACTGAGTGGAAGATAAACATTTCCAAAAGGCTACGGAAAAGAACAATAGTTAAGCAAATGAGTATTAGGAAAATACAAAACACTACAAAATTAATAAAATGGCACAAATTAATACACATCTTCCAACAATAATGTTGAATACTAATGGTCTCACTTCTCCAAATAAAAAGACACAGACTGACAGGTTGGGTTTAAAAACAGGATGTTTCTTCTTATTGTTGCTAAGAAACACACCTCACCATCAAAGTAGACCAGGTAAAAGGATAGAGAAGAGTATCCCAAGAAAATAGAACTGGGAACAAGTAAGTGTCACCATTCTAACATCTGACAAATAGATTTCAAACACACAAACAAAAATAGTCAAAAGAGATAAATAAGGTTACTACATACTGATCATGGGATGATCTCCTATTACAACATGAATATTCTAAATATACACACACCAAAGACAAGGGCATCTGATTTCATAAAACAAATGCTACTAGATGCTACAGATTGACACCAACACACAATGGTGAGCAACTTCCATGTCTCCCTCTCACCAACAGACAAGTCATTCCAACAAAAATTAGTCACAGAAACACTGGAATTAAATGACATATCAGACAGATCTAACATGCACGTTCTCAACATTCCATGCAAACACATACTTCTCAGCAGTCCATGAAACTCTCTCTAAAATACAGTGTGTATTGGGAAACAAAATATAAAATAACTTCTTGTATTCTATCTGAACTCAATGGAATAAAGCTAAAAATCAACAGCAGGAGAAACCACAGAAAATTCACAAACATATAGCAATTAAACAATAGGCTATGGAATGGTGGGAGGGTTATGAACAAATTCAATATTCAAGAAGAAATTTTTTTTAAATCCTAAAATCAAATAAAAATGGAAATGCAACATACCAAAACCTATGGGATACAAATAAAAATAGTCCTAAGGGGAAAGGCAATAGGTTTAAGTGACTACATTAAAAAAATCAGAGACCCAAAAAAATAACAGTGAAGCATTCTAAGGCCTTGTAAAAACAGGAATAAGCCAAATACAACAAGAATGGTTATAAAAGATAATTAAATCAGGACAGAAGTTAATGAAATAGAAATGAAAAACAATACAAAGAGTAAAAGAAGTCAAAGAGTTGATTCTTTAAAAAAAAGAAATAGGATTAGGAAATTAATGAAATGAACCGAAAGAGAAAAGACTAAAATTAATAAAATTAGAAATGAAAAGGGAGTTGATATAGGATGTCTTTCTGTACTCTGTGAATATATGTTGCTCTCATTGGTTGATAAATAAAGCTTTTTGGCCAATGACAAGGCAGAATAAGGTTAGGTGGTACATTCAAACTGGAGACAGAGCTGAAGAAGGGTGGAGCCAGTCCACTGCCAAAGGAGCAACAAGATGCCAGCAGACCGGTAACACCACGGTCACGTGGCAACACATAGATGAATAGAAATGGGTTAATTTAAGATGAAAAAGCTAGCTAGTGAGAAGCCTGAGCCACAGACCAGATAGTTTGTAATTAATATAAGCTTCTGTGTATTTACTTGGGACAGAGTGGCTACGGGACTGGGTGGGACACAGGAAAACTTTCGTCTATGAGGAGTCAGCCTGGTCTACAGAGTGAGGTCCAGGACAGCCAGGGCTACACAGGGCTACCTTGTCTTGGAAAAAAAAAAAAAAAAAGAGAGAGATCAATGAGCTAGGTGTGATAGCACACACATTGAATCCCAAGGATCTCTGTGTCTTCAAGGCCAGCCTCGTCTACATAGTGAGGTTCCAAACCAGCCAAGGCTACATACCAGCCAAGGCTACATAGTAAGACCTTGTCTAACAGATACTAATGAAATTCAGAAAATCATAAGAATATACCTGAAAAAGTCATATTCTGCTAAACAGGAAAAATCTAATGAAATGGATACGTTCCTAGATGTCTATACCCTAACAAAATTAAGCCAAGGTCAACTAAACAATTTAAACAGATTTATAACAAGTAATGAAATGGCAGCAACAATTTTAGACAAATCCAACTAAAAGAAGTCCTTGTCTGATGGACTCCCTGCAGAATTCTCCTCAAGAGCTAACACTGATCTTTCTCAAATTATTCTATAAAATTAAAAGGGAACAAATGCTTCCAAACAGAGTACAGGTAAAAAACATGTTTTTCATCTCCCTTACATGATTAAAAACAAAATCACCCCAATAACCCATATACATTTATATCTAAGTAACTTGTTACATAGTAACAGAACACGAGCAAGCAGAAGGCATGTTTTTCACAGCCAAGTCTTTCTAGCAGCAAACATGTAAAGACACAGTAGAAGCAAAAGACATTCTGGGGCCTGTGGTCTGGGGGGGGGGGGTTGCCTAACTGAGATTCACCCATCAGGGGGGTGCCTCCTGGTGGGTAGATGCCTTGAACTTCAATTGCTGCCTGCTGCTCCTCTGACATGGCCAATGGCATAATCCTTCTCAAGAAGTGCCACTCTCTGATGACTAAGCATTCAAATCTATGAGCCTGTGGGGGGCCGTTCTTCTTCAGACCACCACACCAGATAAAAACACAACAACAAAAGTAACTTACAGAGAAACTCTGTCTCAAAAAACAAAACCCCAGAATAAAACAACAACAAAAGAGCAAAAATGAGGAGGACACCAGAAGATAGAAAGCTCTCCCCTGCTCATGGGTTAGAAGAATTAATGTTGTAAAACAAACAATAACAAAAAAGCCGTTCTCCCAAGAGCCATCTAGAGTGTAAGCCCAGTTCAGAATTCTAATGCTGCTCTTCACACAGCTAGAAAAAAAGATATTAAAATTCATATGGAAGCAAAAAAAATAATATTCCATCTAGCAAAAGCAACCCTAAGTAAAAGGATAATGCTGCATCCAATTTCAAGATATACTACTAAGCCGTAGTAATGAAAATGACATGGCACTGTTAGAGCAACAGGAAAGACCCATTAAGAGAAAGTTTCTGGTCAAAAGAAAAGAATCTTGACCTGGATAGAGACCTGGCATTCCAGCTGGGCCTGGTAAAAACCCTGGCCAAGGGACCATCCCCTCGGAAGGTGGGGTCACCTTTAAGCATACTAAAGAGATAGGCAGAACAACAATAATAAAAATTCTTTTTCAGATTTATTTTTTTCTCTTATGTGTGTGGGTATTTTGCCTACATGTGTGTCTGTGCACTGTCTGTGTGCAGTGCCTTAGGAGGCCAGAAGAGGGCATTGGATCCTCTGGAACTAGTGTTACAGATGGGTGTGAGCCACCATGTGGGTTCTGGGAAACAAACCTGGGTCCTTCATAAGAGCAGCATGTGCACTTTACTGCTGCGCCATCTCTCCGGCCCCCTGACTAATTATTTCTTCAATGAGACAATGCACTTTTCCTTCCTGGAATTCTTACCCTATGGGGTTTGGCTGGGGTCTGCTCACATCTCTACAGTCTTTCTTTTTTCTCTCTTTTGTCTCTTTCTTCTTGGTGCTGGCCAGAGCCTAAGAATGTTTTTTCTGGTACTTAAGGCTTCCTTGCTCACCCCAGACACACACCATGGAGTGGACCTCCATTCAGGTAACTCAAATAGCAGGCATTTTTCCTCCTCTCTGCCATTCTCCTCTGGGCAGTTGCTGAGATTTGTAGCTTGCCTGCCCCATAGTTTTTTTTTTTTTTTTTTTCTAAATGCTAATAAAATTATCCTCGAGCTTCTGTTTGAGTCCTTGTTAAACTCTCTGATTAATGAGATTTAAACTTCAAGAGGGACTCCAATATCCCCATATCAGTACTGGCACAATAACAGACACATAGATCAGTGGAAAAGCATAGAGGGACAGACACAAACCCACACAGAGGCAGCTGAAGTGTCTACCAAAAACACACACGCAAGAAAAGACAGCCTCTTCAGCAAATGGATCCTCACATGCAGAAGAACAAAGCTACATCCTTGTATCTCTCCATCTTAGTTTGGTTTCTATTCTGTGTTAAAACACCATGACCAAAAGCAACTTGGGGAGAAAATGGTTTGCAATGGTTCTCAACCTTCCTAACACTATGACCCCTTACAGTTCCTCATGTGGTAATCCCCAGCCATACAATTATTTTTGTTGCTACTTCATAACTATAATTTTGCTACTGATATGAATCGTAATGTAGGTATCTGGCATGAAGGATGTCTGATGTGTGACCCCCCCAAAGGGGTTGCAACTTATAGGTTGAGAACTGCTGGTTTAGTGGCTTACATGTCCTGATCACAGTCCATCACTGAAGAAAGCCAAGCCAAGAACTCAAGGCAGGGCCTGGTGGTAGTGGCGCACACCTTCAATCCCAGCACTCAGGAGGCAGAGGTAGGCGGATCTGTGTGAATTCAAGGCCAGCCTGGTCTACAGAGTGAGTTCCAGGACAGCCAGGGCTACACAGAGAAACCCTGTCTCGAAAAACCAACAAAACAAAACAAAACAAAACAAAAAACCTCAAGGTAGGAACCTGGAGGAGGCCATGGAGGAATGATGTTTCCTGCTTCCTGTCTCCTTCCTCCTGCCTGCTTAGTTTGTTTTCTTACATACCCCAGGACCATCTTCCCAGAGATGGCTCCATCCACAGTGGCCTGGGCCCTTCCACATACATCATCAGTCAAGAAAATGACCCACAGCTCGTCTCTAAGCTGGTCTGATGGTGGCATTTTCTCATTTGAGGTTACCTCTTCCCAAATGACTCTAGCCTGTGTCAAGTGGACAAAAAATTAACCAACACACTTACTGTGACAAAAATTAACTCCTCCTAATAGAACAAAGACTTTAATGTAAGACCTGAAACTCTGAAATAGAGGTAAATATCGGTTAAAAACTTCAAGATATAGATAGAGGCAGGAGAGATGGCTCAGTGGTTAGGAGCACTGGCTGCTCTTCCAGAGGACTCAGGTTTGATTCCCAGTACCCACATGGCAACTCACAACTGTCTATAACTCCAGTTCCAGGGGATCCCACACCCTCTTCTGGCCTCTGAAGGCACCAAGCCCATAAGGGATGCACAGACATGCATGCAGATAAAACACTCACATAAAATAAAAGGGAAAAAGTAAAACAAGAGATGCAGGTATATACTAGGACTTTCTCAACAGGACCCAAGTTGCTCAGGAAATAAGGCCGACATTTGACAGATAGGACTGCAAGAAACTTAAAAGCTTCTGTACAGAAAAAGAAAAGTTAATGGAGTGAAGAGATGGCCTAGAGATGGAAGGACACCTTTGCCAGTACATCTGATGGACGACTGGTGTCTAGAACATATGAAGAAGTAATATATATATATATATTATATATAATTTTATATATATATATATATAAACAAGGAAATAAACAACTTAACTAAAAAATGGGCAATGAGATGCATGGACAGTTGTCAAAAGAGGAAATATGAATGATCAATAAGATATAAAGTGTTAA
Organism: Peromyscus eremicus; assembly: GCF_949786415.1. Taxonomy (NCBI): domain Eukaryota; kingdom Metazoa; phylum Chordata; class Mammalia; order Rodentia; family Cricetidae; genus Peromyscus; species Peromyscus eremicus. The sequence goes on along the minus strand of NC_081431.1, from coordinate 59,392,514 downwards.
CCTCACTGGCCACCAGGGAGATTCTAGTTGACCTCAATCTGAGTGAGGTCACCAATAAGAAAACAAATAACAACAGATGCTGACGAGAACATGGACCAAAGGTGGCCCTTCTATACTGCTGGTTGGTGTGTGAGCTAGTCCAATTATAGAAGACAGGATGGAGGTTCCTCCAAAAACATGGGAAGCATGACGGTTCAGCAGTAAAGGCACTTGCTGCCAAGCCGGACTTTAACCCCGAGAATCCACATGTTAGATTGCTGTGGAACAATCCTTTTCTATACTATGAATATGGATTACTCTCATTTGCTAATAAAAAGCCGGTTGGCTGATACCTGGGCAGGAAGAGATTGAGTTTGAGAGCCAGACTAGAATTCTGGGAAGAGGAAGGGTGGAGTCTAGCAAAATGCAGAGAAGCAAGATGGGAATGCCACACTGAGAAAAGATGCCAAGCCTCGTGGCTAAACATAGATAAGAATCATGGATTGATTTAAGTGTAAGAGTCAGCTAGTAACAAGCCAGAGCTATCAACCAACCATTTATAGTATAATATAATATGATATGATATGATATGATATGATATAATATAATATAATATAATATAATATAATATAATATAATATAATATAATATAATAGTAATATTAAGCCTCTGAGTGGTTATTTGGGAATTGGTGGGCAGGAGAGAACCATCCGACTACAATGGATGAAGAGAACCAGTTCCCTGCAAGTTGTCTTTTGATCTCTACATGTGCTTTATGACATATGAGAGCAAGTGTGTGTGCGTGTGTGCACATGTGTGGGTGTGCGCACATACACAGACAGAGACACACACTAACTAAATGTTAAAAAAAAAAAAAAAGAACCTCCTCCAAACAAACAAACAATGTAGCACAACTAACAACTAACAACAGGCCTTCCATGTGATCTAGCCACACTACTCCTGGTTATTTACCCAAGGACTCCAAGTTGACTTATTAGAGAGATACTTGCACACCTATGTTGACTGCAGCACTATTCACAAGTGCTAAGTTATGGAACCAGCCTAGGTGTCCATCAGCAATGGAATGGGCAAGGGAACTGTGGTGCCCAATGGAGTCGTTCTCAGCCATAAAGAAGTTTGCAGGAGAATGGATACAACTGGAGATCTTATTAAGCCCATCACAGAAAGGCAAATGTTGGATGCTTTCTCTCATTTGTAGTTCCTGGAGTTTTATATAGACACACAAAATCATACATACATTATATATATAATAGATATATAAATTATATGTACACACATTATATGTATGGTTTGAAACTAGGTGTAAAGTTATCTAAGGGAACAAAGCGGGGGGAGGTGAAAAAAAGGAAGATGGGGAAGTGAGGGTGAACAAAATAGAGGGGTCCAAAGGCTTAAAAAATAGAGAGGAGGGCCTGGAGAGATGGCTCAGTGCTTAAGTGTGCATACTGCTCTTATAGAGGATCGGAGTTAGATTCCTAGCACCCATGGCAGGTGGTTCACAACTGCCTGAACTCCAGCTCCAAGGAGTCAGACCCTTCTTCTGGCCTCGGCAAGCTCTCCCATCCTCAAATACATCTTTTAAGACACAGAAAGAGGAAACATTGGTTTGCTCTCTTTCTCTGTGAGAGGTTGTTGCTCAGGGCTGGGATCCTGGAAATCTGACCAGGAATATGGGGACAGCACTAAGAACTGCTCAAGTCTTGACAAATCTTACCAGGAATAGAGGGACAGAATCACTGACATCCTGACCTTGGCTCCCGTAAACAACCTCTGGTCAGGGCAGCCTTGCAGAAGAGGGGCCTCTCTGGCTGCAGGAATGGAATGTGGTTTGGGGTGAGGGGCAACATTCCTGGGTAGGTTAGAGCAGATAAGCACACAGCTACCAGATGCAATGCTCATCTTTCATTCTGGGCCCGTGACTGGATTCCTACAATTCTAAGGCAGGCCAGTGGACCTAACTCAGGCCTAGCCCCTCAGCTTTGGAGGAGCGCATTGTGTGTGGATGGCAAGGCCAGGCCATGTTGCTGATGCTCCTTCATCTGCGAACAAGGCTCTGTTTCGATTTCATTGCTGGGCGTCACACTCTTGGCTTCAGAACAGATAATGACTGTAAGGTCCTTGCTTTCATGGAGCTTATGTTGTGGCTGGGAAAAAAAGCAATAAAGTAAAACATGACTTAGACAATTTAGATCACGGTGCTTAGCAGGCAGGAACAGAAATGCGCACGGGAAGGTGGTGGGAGCGGGTGCGGGGATGGTCAGGGAGGCCCCTCTGGGAAGGTCTGTAACACACAGGCGTCCACACTCAGAGGCCCTTTCTTGGTAAGTGCACAGCTTAGAGATGAGAGCAGAGACAGGGTCCGTTGCTGCAGCGAGAAGGAAGGCCACTGAACTGATTTGCCGAACACTGATCTTGCTTTTTTGGTGGGGACAATCTACACATATTCATACAGGAAGAGCCCATGGACAGACAGAAGGGAGCTCACTCCTGAACATGTTCGTTTCTGAGTCACTGTCACATGTCTGAAACAAACAGCAGATACATTCCTGAGCATAGACTTAGTCCTTGTGAGTTTCTCTCCTTGGGTGAAACCACAGACAAACTTTGAAGGTACTTCAACAGTGTTATAAAGGAGCAGCCTCTTCTCACTAATATTGGAGCCTGTCTCTAAGAGTGACTGCCTTGCCTAGTGTCCCATACCAGCACACACACTTCCCCCTCTGTGATCATTAGAAAGGGCGGGGAGCCTGGAGTGGTGGTACACTCCTATAATCCCAGCACTTGGGAGGTGGAAGCGGGAGGAATTCAAGGCTGGCCTCAGTTACAGAAGAGTTTGAGGCCAGCCTGGGCTACATGAGAGAGTCTGTCTAAAAAACAAATTAACCAAAGCAAAGCAAAAAAGGTCTGGCAATCTTTCCTGACCAATGAGCAGGTCTTTGAGGACATCAACTGTGTGCTGTATACTTTAATTCCATCCTGACACCGTCCCATCTACCTGGAGATAGCATCAGACCCCACAGGTTGATGACTCGCAAAATTGCCTCTACATCAAGCTGTCCTGGTGACTCATGCCTGTAATCCCAAGATGAGGCAGGAGGATTACCAAAAGTTTGAGGCCAGCTACATAGTAAGTTCTAGACAGTCTGGGATGCAAACAAACAAACCTTCAAACCTACAAACCTACCTCCACCTTAGATGCCAATCAAGTCACCAGGCTATGATCTGTGCTCCTGAGTGACTATAAAGTGGGGTTCCTGCCTCCTTTCTTTGGGTTTGATCACTTGCTAAGAATACTGTATGCAAAGCCGGGTGGTGGTGATGCATGCCTTTGATCCCAACACTCGGGGAAACAAAGGCAGGCAGATTTCTGTGAGTTCGAGGCTAGCCTGGTCTACAGAGTGAGTTCCAGGACAGTCCCCAAAGCTACACAATGACTTTGTCTTGGAAAAAAAAAAAAAAAAAAAAAAAGAATACTGCATATCAGTTTATTGTAGAAGATACGAGAAAGTATATGACTAGATACAAAGGGAGAACATGGGGGGCCCACAGGCCTCCCAGGCCCTGGCATGTGTTCAGTAAGCTAGAAGCACATCAAATACTGTACTTTAAACAAACAAACAAACAAACGTGTTTATTTACTGGGGAGCAGGGCACATGTGGAAGTCAGGGGACAACTTGCAGGAGTCGACTCTCTACCATGTGGGTTCTAGGGATTAAATTCAGGTAGTCAGACTGAGTTAGCTCCATAGCCCTTGTCCAGGTTTCTGGAGAACTTATGTCCAGGTGTCTCATTCTCACTCACTTCTTTCCCACCCTGCAATCCTCTAATCTCTTGGACTTGGCTCTGCTCAGCTAGGGCTATCTCAGGGGCCCAGCCTGAGTCACAATTATTAGGTAAGCCTAGGTGTGGTCAAAAACAGAGGCTTATCATTAGACAGAATGTGCTCTGGAGACTTAGGAAGTTGTGCAGGTCTTAGGCATTCCGGACAGGAAATGGAGGACAAAAACCTGGGCTATTTCATGTTATCATGGACTAGAGGAGAAAAAGGATCCAGCGCACATAGAGCAGCATCCAGGCAGAAAGAACATCAAAGCTGAGAGTTCTGGGCTGGGGAGCATGCTCACAGAGACCCTGGATGCCTTCACGGCTCAGGAGAAGAGCAGACGGTGAGGAAGAAGGGGACGGAGAGGGAGTTGGAGCAGTTCTATGGGGTGGACCATGCGGTTTGAGCACTGCTTGCTCTTCCAGAGGTGCTGAGTTCAATTCCCAGCAACCACATTGTGGCTCACAACCATCCATAATGAGATCTGTTGCCCTCTTCTGGTATGAAGGCATACATGCAAGCAGAACACTGTATACATAATAAATAAATAAATAAATCTTAAAAAAATGACAAGTTGGTGAAGGTAAGTGAATATATTAGAAATAAAATTACAAGGAAGAATTAGGGCTATATAGTTCAGTTAATAAGGCATTTGCCTATCATGCATGAGGCCCTGGGTTCAAACCCAGCACTGCATAAACAGGGCTTGATGGCTCATGCCTGTAGATCCAGGCCTCAGGAGGTAGATGTATGAGGATCAGAAGTTCAAAGCCACCCTTGGCTACACAGCAACTTCCAAGATAGCCTGGAATACAATAGACTCTGCCTCAACAAACACAACCAACCAAGACACGAACAGACTCAAGAGATGGTGGAGATTTTAGAGAGTGAAAGAATACACCAGCTAATTAATCAAAGTATCATTTGACAGCCAAGAGATGGTTTAGGGGGTGACCCATCCCATAGTAATAACTGTCTTGCTGGCATAAGGATTATTTTGAGTTGAAGGTAATTGAGAAGTGGCAAGATACCCACAATGTCCTCTGCCCTTCCCTTGCTTTCAAACAAGACATGACCTGTAATTGTAAAGTTGCCTCCCTCTCTACCCTGAGCACAGACTGTTCTGCTTTGTTTTGTTCAAATATTTCATGTGCACGAATGTTCTGTCTGCATGAATGTATGTTGGAGTACCTTGTGTATCCAGCGCCTGTGGAAGCCAATAGAGGGCGTCAGAGGCCCTAGAACTAGAGTTACAGATGTTTGTGAGTGGCCTGTGGGTGCTGGGATTTGAACCCGGGTCTTCTGTCAGAGCGTTAAGTGCTCTTCACTGCTGAGTCATCCCTCAGTCCATTTTTTTAAGAGCTGGGGTCAAACTCGGGGTCTCACACACAGAGAGTGTGACTCTGCTGCTGAGTTATAGACTCACTGCTGCCCGTGGACTTGTAGTTTCTGGAGATACACTAGACTCTCAGACTAAAAGTGACGAAGAAGAGTCTACATAATGAACAGTACTAAATAACCCCCTGTACAGCTGCCACCCTTAAAACCTGACCCATTTCCTGTGTCTCGTCACTTTTCTCTACCTCTCTGCTTGCTGCTATAGGCTACGTATACCTAAGTTAATTATTGTTGAGTTTCTCTGTGTATATGCATTTTTGTGAGTTAGTAAAACTCTTTTTTTCTTGTTCATTTGTTTTTATCAACTTCTTTGGTTTTCATATTTATTTATTTATTTATTTGTTTTTGTTTTTTCAAGACAGGGTTTCTCTGTGTAGCTTTGTGCCTTTCCTGGAACTTGCTCTGTAGACCAGGCTGGCCTCGAACTCACAGAGATCTGCCTGACTCTGCCTTCCGAGTGCTGGGATTAAAGGCGTGCACCACCACCACCTGGCTTCATTTTTTATTTTTATTTTATGTTTTGCCTGCATGTATGTCTACACACCCTTTGTGTCCCTGGTGCATTCAGAGGCCAGAAAAGGGCACCAGATCCCCAGGAACTGGAGTTACAGACAGTTGTGAATTGTCATGTGAGTACTGGGAATTGAACCTGGGTCCTCTGGAAGAGCAGCCCCCTGTTTTATAGCAGTTTAGTTTCTAGGTTCCCAGGCATGGAATTTAGGAATTTTTTTTTTTCTTTCTTACGGTAAGTTACAGTTCTGGTGGAAGATCCACCTCAACTCCCCTCCCTCATCTCTTTCCCCAAACCCACCCCTTCAAAGCCTGCCAAACATGGCTCCTCCCCCAGAGGGGCTCAAGACCACTCCCACAGAGTATTTAAGCTGCATCCCAGAAAACAAACTCGTGGTTTTCTGGTCTCTTGCCCCTGTCTCCTCTTGCGGGGGGGGGGGGGGGGGTTGGGGCTGGAGAATCACCCCAGAATGCTTTACCCATTAAACTGGAGCCTTTTCTAATTTGGTCTGATTTGGTCTGATTTGGATTGCTGTCGGCGGAGAGGCCTATCAGGGTGCAAAAACCTTTCAGTTACCACGAACTGTCACAAACAAGCTTTTTGTACACTTCTCATGGTGGCCTAATGGAGCCAAACACATAAAAGTAAACAGAGGTGAAATTATACACAGAATCCATCTTAACTCCATCTTGGGAATCTTAGCTATATGATGAATCAGCCATGCTTAGCATCAGTCCAAAGTCTGAAGTTCTTCAAAATCTTGGAAATCTGTGGTAATATTTACTGATTTTGTCAGAATAAATACTCCATGTGGTTAAAAATAAAGTTATGCTTTATATAATCTAAAACATTAAGTGTAAGTAATGTTAATTTGTTCAACCAGTAAAAATTGAGCTCAAGAGCATTTCTGGGGCTGGGGAAATGGTTCTAGAGTTCAAATCCCAAACACCCACATAAAAAGACAGGTGTGGCTGGAGCAATGGCTTAGTGGTTGAAAGCCCTGGCCGCTCTTCCTGAGGACCTGGGTTTGATCCTCAGCTCCGACAAGGCAGATATAATCCCAGTCCCGGGGGATCCTACACTCTCTTCTAGCAACCAAGCACCCTGTATGTGTTGGGGTGCACCGTGTAGCGTGGGTCAACTGAAGAAAGAAGGCCCTCCACGCTGAAATGTTAAGGCCTATGTGGCTGCAGGAAGGTCCAGCCTCTTCTGATGGACTGAACCCTGATCAGCCAGACAAAGGCATATTTATTGAAAGTTACAGAAAGTATTTCCTCATACCAAGGTCCCTCATCTTAATGTACATGCCTTACTGAAGAATAGCATCACATGCCTCCACAACTCTAGTCCTTTATTATGTATCGTGTGCAATACACAATAATACAAGAGCCTCAGCGTGCCTGAGGTGTCTTGAGACCAAAGTCATGGGACGGCTGCAAAGCCCCCTCAGCAAATCAAAGTTTTCCACAAGGATTCTTCAAGGTCAAAGTACTTCTGAAAAACAGCCGTCCATTCTACTGTCCACCCTACACAGTGACTGCTAAATACCTACAACATGTATGTAAGTGGTGCCTCCACATACATGCAGGCAAAACACCTTTGTGAAAAATAATAAAATAATAACAAAAACCTCCTGAAAAAGTCAGGTTAGGGGCCTGGCAAGATGACTCAGCAGTTACGAGCACCGGCTGCTCTTCCAGAGGACCTGGGTTCAACTCCCAGCACCCACATGGCAGCTCACAACCATCTTTAATTCTAGTCCCACTGGATCCAACACCTTCTTCTGGCCTCTGTAGATGTACTGCATGTACACGGTTGCACCAACATACAGGCAGGCAAAACACCCCTACCATAAAATAAATAAAATAAAATAAAATAAAATTAAATTAAATTAAATTAAATTAAAATAACATAAAATAAAATAAAATAATAAAATAAATAAAATAAAATAAATAAAAAAATAAAATAAAATAAAATAAATAAAATAAAATAAAATAGAACAAAATAAAATAAAAGCTGAAAGGAAAAAGCCAGACATGGCTTTGTGTGCTATGAGCCCTGCACAGGGAGGCAGAGACAGGTGGGTCTTGGGAGCTCACTGGCTGCGGTTGTTTAAGTGAGAAAGACCCCCCCCCCCCCAGGCTTATCTATTTGCACACTTAGTCCTCAGTTGAAAGGATTAGGAGGTGTGGTCTTGTTGGAGGAGGTTTGTCACTGGGAGTAGGCTTTCAAAAGCCCATGACAAGAGCTCGCTCTCTCCTCTTTCTGTCTCTGTCTCTGTCTCTCTGTCTCCCCTGCCTGAGGATGTAAAGGTCTCAGCTACTGCTTCGGCACCAGCCACATCTGTCTGCTTCCCACCATAATAATCAAGGACTAACCTTCTAAGACTGTAAGGAAGCCTCTAATTAAATGCTTTCTTCTTGAAGAGTCGTGGTGTCTCCTCACAGCGGTAGAACAGTAACTAGGACACTAGCCAGCAAGCCTAGCCAAAATGGAGAGCTGCTGGTTCACAGGGAGAGCCTGGCTCAAGGCACTAAGGTGAAAGCCATAGAAGATGACACTCTGTGTCCTCTTCTGGCCTCCAAATGTACTTGCAAGGGTGTGTGCATACATGTGACATGCACACAATAAAAATTTTAAATGTGTTAATTTAAAATAGAAATATGCATTAATTTATTTGTATGTATTAATTTATTTGTATGTTTAATTTAATGTCTATGACTAAGAAGAACATAACCACCGGTAAGCTACACTCCAGTCCGTCTTACCCAATATTGCTAAACCCAAATCATTAGCTTTTTTGTTTGCTAGAGCTTTGTCTCATTGTGTTAACTCGAGTTTTAAAAATCTTTCTGAGTTTATTCCAATGGGAATACTTCTTTGTTAGGAGTACTCAAGGATCCGTTTTCTTAATTTCTGTGGGTCTGTGGATTTTAGAAAATATTCAATTTATATAATACTTAATTATCTCAAAGCCAACTGAAATAGAACTCTCCATTGAGAGTTTATCGTTATGACTTTGCTGGGGGTTGGGGGGCAGACACGATAGGACCCCAGCTGGCCAGGCCAGGGTATCTCGTGAGGGAAAAACATGGCCAGCAGATACAATGGCGGGCAGCGGCGTGTGAACAGTCAGTCAGTCAGAGTCAGGCACCGTATCCACGTGGAGATAAGTTTATTATAATAGAGAGATGAAGAGAAAGATAGGGAAAGAGGGAGAGAGAAAGAAAGAAAGAGGGAGCGGGGAGGAGAGGGGTCGAGGGTGCACACCTCATGGGAATGGAGGGGGCAGTTTTCTTTTTTCTTTTACTTTCTCTCTCTCTCTCTCTCTCTTTTTTTTTTTTTTTTTGGTTTTTCAAGACAGTGTTTCTCTGTGTAGTTCTGGTGCCTGTCCTGGACCTCGCTTTGTAGACCAGGCTGGCCTCGAACTCACAGAGATCGGCCTGGCTCTGTCAGTGCTGAGATTAAAGGCATGGGCCACCACTACCCGGCCAGTTTTCTTTTTTAAAGGGGACTTTATGTCAGGACACTGGGCGTGTCTCCAAGGGGCAGGTTTCCAAGGTTCGGTCAGAATACTAACATTTATAATCTAACTTGTTAGGTCTATGTGGAGGTAGGAATGTACTATATATTCTTGCTGTGAGAGGTAAAGGCCCTCCTGGGTTTAGGGAAGTACCTGGACAGACAGGTAAGAGCAAGCGCTTAGAGACTTTGCTCTAAGAATTTAGCTCCGGCTCGAGCAATCCCTGAAGATCGTCACAGTACCAGAGAGAGCCAGGACCCCAGTCTGGTGACCTGGCTGTGGATGGACAAAGCGACCAAGACAAACCAGTCACAACAGCTCTACTCTAAGATCATGGTGGAAGACAGCCAAGTCATATAAACACTTCGTCTTGGGGAAGGGGATCAAGGAAACTTCCAATTCATCCCCAGACACTGATCCTAGGTCAGCCACATGCCAGGCCCTGATGGCTAGAGCTACTGAAAACAACACTTTCAGATCTCAACAGCAGTATGTGTGGACACAAATAATAACTGCTTTAGAGGAGATAAGAGATGTTTTATCCTGAGCCACAGAGGAGTGACTGAGACCCAGGAGCTCGGATTCAGGTTAGTCTACTCCTAAGTAGAAAAGGTTATAAGGGCTTTTGTAGCCAAAGGAAAAATAAAGCCACACACCTATGCATTTTAAAACATTTGTTTTTCGTTTATATACAAGTGTTTTGCCATCATATATATATGTACACCACATGTGTGTCTGGTGCCTGTCGGGGTCAGAAAAGAGCCTGGACCCTTTGGAACTGGGGTTATGGATGGGTCTTTTGCAAGAGCAACAAGTGCTCTTAACTGCTGAGCCATCCCTCCAGCCCTATAAATCAATATATTTAGCAAATGTACTGGTGGGGGCGGGGTGTTAGGTATGGGGGCCACATCAAGCAGATCTTTCCTATGGGCCTCAAAGGCTATCTGTTAGCATCTTAGCTTTAGGGTCGGGAGGCTCGTGGTCTGCTTTTCATCAGACCATAGCAAACATTAACTAAGCTTAACAATACATTCCAAGGGGTTTAACTAACAGTCATGAGAATGTTAGGCCAGACGCAGAGGTTAAAAGTAAATGACATGGAAAAAAAAAAAAAGTAAATGATGTGGGGCTGCAGGGAGGACCCAAGAGGGGGAGTGTGCTTGCTGCTCACTGCTCAAGCATGGGGAACTGAGTTTGGATCCCCGGCACCCAGGTATAAGCTGGATCTGGAGGCATGTTCCTGTAACCCCACTGTAGAGATAGTGTGATCTCGGGGGGATTGCTGACTAGCCAATCTAACTGCAACTGCAAACTTCATATTTAGGGAGAGATCTTGTCTCAAAAATAAATAAATAAATTAGTAGAAAGGTTGAGAGTGCTAGAAGACACCTGACATTAACCTCTGGCCTCTGTCCACATGTGCAAACATGGGTGAGCCTACCTACACACATATATGTCACACACACACACACACACACACACACACACACACACAAAATCCCACAACTTTTTTATAGTTGAAAACAAAAACAAAAACAAAAAACAAAACCCACTTATTTTTCTGAGGGGGTCTAAGAGAGCCTAAGATGATTTTGGATCCAGGTACGCAAAAACACACCATTGCATCTTTCCTGGCTCTGTAAGCTGAAATCAGAGTGCCCTTCACCTTTCTGCATAATGTCGCCTCTTGGGACGCCTTCAGCTTCCAATTATTGGTCAACTACTTATGTCCTTGCTCAGAGATTGAGTCTGTGTTTCCTGGTCTAAGGTCAACTGCTAACAGTTCTGCCTTCTGAGAGGCCATGACTTGTTCCATCCCCTTCAGGCCACACCCAGCAGTCAGCTAACCAGCTGTCTGAAAATATTAACATCCTTGGCCTGGCAAAGCCCAGCTCATGGCTACAAAACTGAAGAACAATGCTTTATTCTTCCAAGAGCCAGTTTGAACGCAGAGATCCTCCTGCCTCTGTCTCCCGAGTGCTGGGATTAAAGGTATGCATCACGGTTGTCCGCTGTCAGGGTGGTCTCTGAAGATAAAGCTGTATACAAATCCTTGCCTTTCCTCCTCTACTAGATATGTCCAACCCACAGCCCATGGGTCTCCTGCAATCAAAGACAACTTTGAACGCACAGTTTATAACCCTACTTAAAGTAGATGTTGGTATGTGATTTATTGGTTTATTTTGTAACTTGACGGTGCAGTTCTCAAGCATGAACTTTATAGATGATGAAGTTGGGTTGCAATATCAAAAGGCAGACCATGCGCTGGGCAAAACCTGCTTCGGAATGGCTCCCACGTGGCTGAGTTTTGAATGAAAGCCTATGCCTTCTGCTGCTCAGACTCTGCAACTGAGCATGACCTGGATCCTGGGTGCTACTCAAGAACAAACACACTAAACACCATTCTGGGTCCCTGGGAGTCCCAGTGTCTGTCTGGCAGAGGAAGTGTGACTGCAGAGGGGTGTGCACTCTTCTTTTGAGATGCCTCTGAGCCTCTGTTTCTTTGTGCTTTCTGTGAGTCCGGTGGTGGAGCAGAGCTCTCACTGATAGGGTGCAGTGAGGGCTGTATCTCTTGAGTTTACTGTTGCTCTTCCTTTGTTCTTATCGCTGGCATGTGACAAGGACCAGCAGTCACCAGTGATTCAGTACTTTCCCAGGCTCTTGTCTAACCTCTCACATACAGGCACTCTGGTGCCAGTAGCTTCACATGGATATATGCGCCTCTGACGGCTGGCTGTCCAGGACAATCTGAGCCAGGCGCGGTAGTGTATGCTTGTAATCGTACTTGGGAGGCTGTGCAGCTTAACTATAGAGTGCAAGGCCATCCTCAACTCACAGAGAGGCCCTGTCTAAAAAAAAAAAAAAAAAAAAAGGAAAGTTTAAAATTTCTTTGAAGATTTCAAAGGATTTAATGGTCCATGTTTAACGGTTGTAAGGAGATCTCCAAAAAGGAGGCAATTATAAAGTCACTTCCTTTAAGGATCTTTAGTAAAGGCAAGTTAAAATCTTGCTGGGTGTAGCAGCACATGCCTTTGCTCCCAGGACTTGGGAGACATAGGGAAGATCTCTGTAAGTTTGAGACCAGTCAGGGCTACAGAGACCATGTCTCAAAAAAAAAAAAAAAAAAAAAAAAAAGAAAAGAAAAGAAAAGAAAAAAAAAAAGTAGTATCTTAAGATCGCACATAAAAAAAAAAAAAAAGATCGCACATATTTGTGATGTTCCTTATGTTTTGTTAGGTAGCAGTGTGTGCAAAAAATGTCCAGCTAGCTGGGCGGTGGTGGCACACGCCTTTAATCCCAGCACTCGGGAGGCAGAGCCAGGCGGATCTCTGTGAGTTCGAGGCCAGCCTGGACTACCAAGTGAGTTCCAGGAAAGGTGCAAAGCTACACAGAGAAATCCTGTCTCAAAAAACCAAAAAAAAAAAAAAAAAAAAAAAAAAAAAAAAATGTCCAGCTAGCCTTCTGTTATTGACTTCTGATTTCATTCCATTGACTGATTGTATGTTGTGTAATTTATTTTGTGTGCAGTACTGAGGACTGAACCCAGGCTTTTGTAGATGCTAGACAAGCTCCCTACCACTGAACTGTATGCATTTGAGGTGGAGTCACACTAAGCTGCCCAGGCTGACCGTGAAACTGTGGAAGTGGCAGGGTTATTGGCCTATACCAGAACATTGCATAATTCTTTTAAATGTATTGGGATGATCTTGTTACCTCAGAATTTGTCCCGGGAAATGTTCATCTGAGAATAAATACTGTGGGGCTGGGGGAGTGGTACCCTGGCTTATAATGTCTTTGTTAGTCATATTGAGTGTGAAGTATTGAAGTCTCAAGTTACAGTTATTGAATCATCTTACAGTGTCATTCAATTCTGTCCATTTTTGAGGTTCAGTTGTTAAGTGCAGATATGCTTACAATTGTTATGTATTATTGATTGATTCTCTCTCTCTCTCTCTCTCTCTCTCTCTCTCTCACACACACACACACACACACACACACACACACCCTCTATCCTTGGGACAGAAATCCTGCTACAATTACCAATGCCTTTAGACCCACAGTCTTCCTGCTTTGCCCTCTGGAGTGCAGCGGCAGCGGGCACATCCCTCCATGCCTGGTCTTGCTTATCTCCTGTTATAAAACTCCCTCCTTTACCTGTAGTAACAGTTGTTTGTATTATCAGTTACCACACGCTTTAGCTGTTATCAGTTATCATGCATGCGGTAAAGTCTTCCCCCATCCTTTCAGCTTCTACCTCTGGGTCTCTCCATCTGAACGTCTCTTTTACACAGCATATGGTTTGATCATGTTTTGTATCTCTTCTGTCAATATTTGCATTGTCTTGATCTTTCCACGGTGCTGAGGCACATTGGGCACAGCTTAGCAACTTGGGACTCCAGTCGGCTTGGGGTATGCTCACACCTCTCCTCTAACAATGCACCTAGCAACCTGACGCCCCTATCTGCATGCACTGTGAACACACCCCTCTCCCAGCCATGCACAGAGCAAACTAACACCCCATCTTCATAGAGCTGGATGTACACCCACGCCCCAACAATGGAATAAATTCTCTTAGAACAACCATCAATAACTCACCCTTCGTGCTCAGTTTCTTTTGTCTTTTAATGTGCAGAGGCAGATAAAGTAACCACAGGGTTGTGTTTTTGTTTTGTTTTGTTTTGAATGCATGTATGGCAGTGCACCATGTGCATCCGGTACCTGCTGAAGCCAGAAGAGGGAGTCAAATCTCCTGGAACTGGATTTACAGATGTTGTGGGCCAACATGTAAGTGCTGGGCACTGACTCTGTGTTCTCTGGGCAAGCAGCCAGTGCTCTTAACTACTGAGCCACACCTCCAGTCCTGTGCTCGGTTTCTATTTGCATGTATTCCTGGGTATATTCAGGATCTGGAGCTAGGGGATTGATCCAGCCTGAAATGGTTCTGGGTGCGTGTGCAGTAAGGCAAAGTATGCTCTCAAAAATACAATGTTAGGGATATAACGTTCTTTTTACCATATTATGCTTATTCATTCTTGGGTGTGCATATGATTAAAATGAGATGCATTATGGGAAAAGTCACGAGCAATAAAGAAAAGCTTACATAACCCAAGTCTGTCAATAAGAACAGAGGACCACGCCCTCTACCCTTGGCGACCAGCCCCTCCTCCTCTTTGATGGCACAGAACTGTGACTGAGTCCCCAACTCTGAAGGGCCACAGCTTGCATGTACCTGATCTGTACTGTCACTCTGCTTTTGAATACAGTCCTCTGCCATTTTGCAATCTAGTTCTTTGAATAAAACTCCAAAACCTAGAAACACTCTGTCCAGATAGTGGCACCTGGTAATGGTGCTGGCACTAGATCTAGAGCCTTGCACACACCCGGCAACTGATCTATTGTTAGACTCTGTCTGCATCTTACTTTCTTTCCTCCACCTCCCACTTGTTTGTTTAAGGACAAGGTCTCTCTATATAGCTCTAGTTGGCCTGGAACTCACTATGTAGACCAGGCTGGCCTCAAACTCAGAGATCTACCTGCCTCTGCCGCCTGAGTGCTGAGATTTAAGAGATTAAAGGTACGTGCCACCATTTAGCGCTGGGGATGGAATTCAAGGCCCTATGCATGGCAGGTGAGCACTCTACTGACTGAACTACACCCTCTGTCCCAGTGCAATATTGATGGGATTGGATTTATGTCTGTCATTGTAAGGGGCTCATTTTAGTTTCTTATAGGGCAGATGTCTAGTAGTTAAGTCTCTGGGGTTTTTTTTTTTTTCTCATGTGAAACTGGCTTAATTTCTTCTTTGTTTTCCCATCTGTGCTGGGAATCCAATCTAGGCCTTTGTGCATGCTAGCCAAGTGCTCTACCACTAAGCTATAGCCCCAGACTCTGATTCATGGTTGAGTGATAGTTGGGTATAGAATTCTTTGTTGACAGGCTTTCTTTTAGGATTCTTTGTCATACCACTGCATTCTGATCTCACTGAGTTTTGATGACTACTGATCTTACTGGAGATCATTTGTATGAGATGAGGTAATTCTTCTTTTCTTCAAGGTCCTTTTAAAAATGTTTTCTATGGCAAATATACATCCCTTTGAAGTTAGCCTACTGGGAATTCACTTAATTTCATGGATATATAAACTTACATATACAGATTTTTGTTTAAATTTTCCAAGTTTCTTAAATTAAAAAAAAGAATTTATTTGTATTTATTTATTTATTTATTTAGGTTTTTTTGAGACAGGGTTTCTATGTATAACAGTTCTGGCTGTCCTGGAACTCCTTTTAGACCAGGCTGGCCTCTAACTCACAGAGATTCACGTGCCTCTGCCTCCCAAGTGCTGGGATTAAAGGCGCATACCACCACTACCCGTTTGCTTTTATTTTATATGTAAGAGTACTGTATATTGGTGTACCACATACAAGCAGTGCCAGAGGAGTCCAGAAGAGGACATTGGATTCCCTGCAACTGAGTTAGACAGTTGCTAGATGTCGTATGGGTGCTAGGAATCAAATCTGTGTTCTCTGGAGAGTAGCTGGTGCTCTAAACTGCTGAGCCAACTCTCCAGGCCCTTTCCATATATTCACCACCATCTATACTTCATCTGAAAAGTGTCTGCTTATTTCATTAGCACATTCGTTCACTGGATTGTTTGCTCTTTTGATGTTTAAGTTCTTCATGTGTTTCTCCTCAATACTAATTCTCTGTCAGGTGAATAGTTGTCAAAGCCTCTATCCCATTCTCTAGGCTGAGTGGTAGTTGATTGCTTGGCTGTGCAAAAGCTTTTAAATCCTTTTGTCAAGACTTGCTATTTCCCGGGCAATTGGAGTCCTGGTTGGAAATCCATTGTTATGCCTAGATTGGGAGTGTTTCCCTTTAGCAATTTCTGATACTCAGGTTTTATATAAAGGTCTTTGGTCCATGTTCAGTTGCCCTTTCTAGTTCATAAGAGATAGGGACCTAGTGTCAACCTTGTGCATGTGGACATCCTGTGTTCCCAGGACTGCTCACTAAGGAAGCTGTTTTAGCACCTTTGTCATGAACTGGATGGTTAAAGCTCCATGGGTTTATTCAGAGTCCTTTATTCCATTCCACAGACCTTTAAGCCTGTTTCTGTGTCTTCGAAATGGAGTCTCATTCTGCAGAACACCTGAAAGTGTTAATCCCTCTGAACAAGAGTAAAGACCTTTACCCACATTCTTTGGTCAAATTAAGCAAACCTTATTTTCTATCAGACAGGGCTGTTCTCTCTCTCTAACGTGGGGTTTGAGAGACTAGCACTGAATGAACATAGGAAAGAGTAGGGCTTATATAGCCAAAAAAAATCTGCAAGGCTAGGGGGTTTTCAAGGGGTTTTGGTTATGTAGGAACTTGGCTGATCATCTCAGTATTATTTGTCAGAACTCTTATCAGGGTGGAGGTTAGGGTATAGGGTGTGAAACATGTCAACTTCTAGAATATGGGTCAAGACCTGGTCAAATCCAAGTTTCACAGAAAACAGAAATGAACTTAATTTTTGACCTTGTAACAAGATGGCTTTTAATCTTTTTTTTTTTTTTTTTTTTTTTTTTTTTTTTTTAAAGATTTATTTATTTATTATGTATACAGCATGTATGACCAGAAGAGGGAGCCAGATCTCATTAGGTGGCTGTGAGCCACCATGTGGTTGCTGGGAATTGAACTCAGGACCTCTGGAAGAGCAGTCAGTGCTCTTAACCTCTGAGCCATCTCTCCAGCCCGGCTTTTAATCTTAAAATAGAGCCAGGCTGGTCCATTAGAACTTGCTATGTAGATTAGACTGATCTTGAACTTACAGCAATCCACCTGCCTTAGCCTCCCAAATGATAGTATTTCAGTTATGAGCCACCACACCTGGCTTCTATAATATGATTTGAAATTAGCTACTGTAACACCATGCTTCCCCTCACATTGTTCAAAAAAATCTCTTAAGTGATGTTCTTCAGTAACCTTAAACACACCAGCACAGAGATTTCTCATGGCTCAGTTGTGAGCCAGGTGGGTTATCTTAAAGAAGAATCTCAGAATTTTAGAAGCTATACCCATAAAGTCTCACCAGTATTACTGCCCAAATGTGAGCTGAACAAGGACGATACCATGTGGGGGTCCACAGAGACTCCATAGTGTGGCCTTATTCTATCTTCACTCAAGGTCAGAGAGTCTGAGCTTATTTTGCCCTGCAAGGCTGCATAATAAGATATTTTGGCCAAAGGTGTGGTTACTAGGTATCTTACACTTCAAGGCCTAATTACAGGTAGCTACTAAATGTTTTGAGAATTAAGGGAGTATTTACACTTGTCTGTACTTTGTCCTTGAGAGGGGGAGGTCTTTTACCTCTCCCCTTGCTGGTGTATAAAAAGCCCATGAGGAATAAACTTAGGGCAGCTGTGGTATTGACCCAAAGCCCTCCCGACGCTATTGTGTTTCTCTGTCTTCTTCTTTTATGTCTATTTTTCGTATCTATTATTTCTCAATCCTTACTCCTCCCTTCAAGGACTGTTTAACAGTTGGGTGGGACCTGGCAATACCAATAGACATGACAAAGTCCATGGGAGAAAACCCACCAGGTCTCAACCCTACACAAAGAACTATAAGCAACAGGTGAAAGCTGAGAGTGGGAGAGGTGGTCTTCCCCAGGGAGGAGCACACCAATTGGTTATCCAGTGCCAAATGGTCAGCCCTGAAAACATACATACAAGTCACGTTATACGGGCTAGAGAGGTTATATTTGGGAATATACGTGTATATACACATATGTGGTGGTTTGAATAAGAATGGCCCCCATAGGCTCATGTATTTGAGTGCTTAGGGAGTGGCACTATTTGTTGGAGCAGGTGTGGCTACTCCTCCACTATTTATTGGAGGAAGTGTGTCACTGGGAGTGGGCTTTGAGGTTTCAAAAGCCCAAGCCAGGCCCAGTGGCTCTCTCTCTCTCTCTTCCTGCTACCTGCTGATCCAGATATAGAACTCTCAGCTCCTTCTCCAGCACATGTCTGTCTGTGTGCCACCATGCTTCCTGACATGATGATAATGGACTAAACCTCTGAAGCAAGCCACAATTAAATGCTTTTTTAAAAAAAAAAAAATAGGAGTTGCTGTGGTCATGATGCCTCTTCACAGCAATAGAACTAGGATTGATTATATATATACATATATATATATATATATATATATATATATATATATATATATATATATATATATATATATGCAATAACAATTAGTGAAAGTGAGTTTGCAGGGAAAGCCTGCCTCTGCCTCCTGAGTGCTGGGATGGGATTAGAGGCATGTGCCCTCACACCTGACTCTATTTTGAATAACCATGACCAGAATCATTAACCTTAGGATCCACAATCATTCTGACAGGTCCACAAATAAATTAACAAGTAAGTGAAATGGGTGGGTTCTAATCCCCACCCCATCTCCTATTTTTATTTTATTTTACTTGTGGTATAGAGGATCAAATGGGGCCTCATCATGATCCCCAAACACTGTGTCATTGAGTCACTCCCCTGCCCCAGAACACGGCTCTCTATGGACATCGTGGAAGAAGCTACAGAAGATAGAGCCATAGCAAACCAGATGAGGAATAGTGCTCACATGAGCTAACTTGCAGAAAGGGAGAGAGGTGTGTGCATTTTTCCAAACAATACAGCAGCGTAGATGATGTTAACCTCAGCAGTGAAACCTTCCCCCGAACGCCATTTCATATTGTTCATACTGTGAACATATTCACTCACCAGAAATTAAGCACTCACAATTACTTGTAAAAGATTATTGAACAGTTCATGAAACAAAAAAGTAAACATGGTAGGGGGCATTAAAAACATATTTAGAACTGAATGATAATACAATTCTTACATTTCTAAAATATGTAAAGGACTAGAACAGTCCCAAGGATGTTAGTATTCTTAGATGTTCACAATACACTAAAAAGTTTATTATGAGCATTATTATTATCATTATTACTTATGGTTGAAGTTAAAGTGGTACAGATTCCTTTCAAAGCTAAAAGTCTAGTAATCGGAAAATCAGCTTGAGAGAGGGATCCGTGGTTAAGTGCACTTGCTCCTCTTCCAGAACTTGCTCAGTTTCTGGAACTACTTCTGGCATCTTACTCCGGCCTGTAACTCCAGCTCCAGGGGTATCCCAACACCTCTGGCAGGCAGGACACCTGCGCTCACATCCACATAGCCACACATATACATATGCATAATTAAACATAATAGTAATAGGAAAATCATGGCTTTCTGGCTGAAATCTCCAAATGCTAACTGGGAACTCTGCAAGTTAACTGGCCTAGTTTCCATTCTGAGGTTATGAGACCAACCCCAGGGGCTTGGTTTCCACTTTGATGGACAGATTACAGGGTTCAGGAGATAAGCCTAGGATTTGACAGGAGATGATACTGGAGAGGATGAGAAGAAAATGTCTTTGGATAATGTCCAACAACTCAGGAGGCAGAGGCAGGCAGATCTTTGTGAGTTCAAGGCCAGCCTGGTCTGTGTAGTGAGTTCCAGGCCAACCAGGGCTACACAGTGAGATCTGTCTCAAAAAAAGGAGGAGGAGGAGGAGGAGGAGGAGGAGGAGGAGGAGGAGGAGGAGGAGGAGGAGAAAAAATCAACAGTCTGGTGACCCTGACCCTGGCATTCACTCTTACAGGTAGTGCCTTTCCTCAATGAATGAGTCATAGAGGAAGCACTGTGCCACAGTGGACTCCAAGACTGTCATTTAACACACACTGACTTTTAGTTTCGCTCTGGTGGACCAGGCATTCTGAGAGAAAGCAGCTGCCATACTGTGAAGACACCCAAGCCTTGCTGTGGAGAGGCAAGCAAGCAACCGAAGCCTTCTTTAGAAATCACGCTAACTCATCAGGCTGTGAGTGAGCACTTTAAAAGGAACTCCTCTACAACCAACTCCATAGCGAGCTTGAGTCCAGCTTGGGTTACACGAGATCCCATCTCAAAAACAAAAGAAAATAGAGGGGTGAGGGATAAAAGCAAGACCAACAAACTGAGTAGGAAATGTGGTGATATTGTGTCCCCCAATATATTGTGCACCTTAATAAACTTATCTGGGGTCAGAGAACAGAACAGCCGCTAGATAGACAGAGGCCAGAAAATGGTGGCACACACACCTTTAATACTAGCATTCTGGAGGCAGAGGTCCTGATGTCTGAATTCAAAGCCACACTGGAAACAACCAGGCATGGTGACACATGCCTTTAATCCCAGGAAGTGATGGCAGGAAGCAGAAAGGTATATAAGGCATGAGGAGCAGGAACTAGGCTGGTTAAGCTTTTAGGCTTTTAGCAGCGCAGTTCAGCTGAGATCCATTCGGATAAGGACACAGAGGCTTCCAGTCTGAGGAAACAGGATCAGCTGAGGAACTGGCGAGGTGAGGTGGCTGTGACTGGTTCTGTTTCTCTGATCTTCCAGTGTTCACCCCAATACCTGGCTCTGGGTCAATTTTTATTAATACTACCTTTTAAGATTCATGTTACAAGGAAATAAGAAACTATTGTGAATAACAAGGCAGATTTTAAAGAGGACAAAGTACGGAGCTGGGGAGAAGGCTCGGAGGTTAAGAGCACACACTCCTTTTCTAGAAGACTCAAGTTTGATTCTCAGAACCCATGTCAGGTTCATACTACTCGTACTGCAGCTCCAGAGGCTCCTACACCTCTGGACTCTTTCATGTGCACATATCCACATATAAACACATACATATAATTAAAAATAATAAAGAGAACACAGTAGAACTTCTATAAGTAAAAAATAAATGGCTTTAAATTGATCAATGGACTTATTAAACCATAAAATAGATACAGCTGAAGAGAGAACTAGTGTACTGGAAAATAGATTCAAAGAATTTATTCATAATGCAGTCCATTGATTCAGAGATGGGAAATCTGAACAAAAGCTTAAAAGACTTGGAAGACAATAAAAATACCCAACATATCTTAGTGGAAACCCAGAAGAAAATAATAGTTAGAATGGAAATGAAACAATATTTGAAGACAGAATGTCCAAGAATGTTCAGGTTTGGTGAGAAGGAGCAATCCTCTGATCCAGAACACTGAACAAAATTTGGGGAACTAGAGTAAATCCAATAGAAACATGTATTGAGTAGTGTGTAGAGAAGAATCAGGGTGGGTGAAAGGCTTAGCAGGTGTGTTAGGCAAGGTTCTCTAGAGGAACATAACCATAGAAGATTTTTGTTCTCTCTCTCTCTCTCTCTCTCTCTCTCTCTCTCTCTCTCTCTCTCTCTCTCCACACACACACATACACACACACACACACACACACACACACACACACACACACACACACACACGCAGAGACATACACACAGTAAATAAACAAATGTAAAATAGAGAAACGCACAGCCATATTGGTAAGCAAATAACTAATAAGCTGATATGTTAATAATATCAGGAGTGAAGAGGGGACTTGATTTCCTTTACATGACAGTTTTAGAATTTTAAAGGTTAGGCCGGTGAGACGGCTCTGGGTAAGGGCACTTGCAGCCACACCCAAAGACGTGAATTCAGTCCTTGGAGCTGTGCTCTGCCCTCCACATTCACACCGTGGCATACACAGGCCCCCAGACACACACATCCCACAAAATAAACCAAGAAAATATAAAGAATGTTAGTAGAAGACCATTGTAAAGTACTTTGTGCCAACAGGCTTGTAAGGGTAGAGGACGTAGATGACGTGTTAGGGTACACTTGCTTCATGTCAAAGGATGTCCAACTAACATTGAGCAGTGCGGTAGTTACTTTGCTTGTGACAAAAACCAAAACCAAAAACAAACAAACACACAAACAAAAAAAAAAAAAAACCCACTAATAGAACAATAGTTCTCAACCTGTGGGTCTAGACCCCCTGGGGCGTCAAAGACCCTTTCACAGGGGTCGCCATCAGAAAGCACAGATTTTTACATTACAATTTATAGCAGTAGTGAAATTACAGTTACGAACTAGCAACAAAAATAATGTTACGGTTGGGGGTCACCACAACATGAGGAGCTGTATTAAAGGGTCCCAGCACTAGGAAGGGTGAGAACCACTGTGATAGAAAGTACTAAGGGAGGAGAGATTTATTTTGGCTGCCAGTTCCAGAGGGTACAGACTGTCACAACATCATGGGCACGGCAGCGGCTTGGCTAGTCCTTGGCTGTAGGAGTGAACACTGCTCATGTTTTGGCAGATCAGGAGGAAGACAGGCCAGCACCAGAAGCTAATGAAACCTTCAAGGCTTGCTCCCCGTGATCCATGTCTGCTGGCAGGGCCCAGTTCCGTAACCTCCCCAAGATCACTGTGACGGAGCATTTAAACACACGAGCCTGAGGCGGGGACAGTCCTGATTCACATCATAACATGCATTAAGATATTTACTTAAAACACAAGTGAGCTGGGCACAGTGGTCACGACTGATCTCCTGCTATTCAGTGGGAAGGTTGCCTAAGCCTAGAGTTCAAGATCAGTCTCTGCAATATTGCAAGGCCTTGTCTCAGAATAAAGGAAGAAAGAAAATAAAGAAGGAAAAAATATATCCAGAATGAATTTTGATCAGATAGTGCTGTCTATTAATCATTTGGCACTAATCATTTTCAAATAAGCTTTCTTCTGAAGTAAACATTTACATACTAAAGTGTATAAACAAATGGACATTTCACAAACACACACACACAAAAACCCCACACAGTGGCCAACACTCAGATCAAGACAATATTATCACAGAGACTGGAGGTATGTGTAACCCAGGAGCACAGAGCTTTCCCAGCAGGCATAAGGAAGGCTATGAGTTAAATCCTACCATCAAAAACTATAAGTAAATAAATGTTTAAAAAGGTAATCACCATGAAACTGAAGCCTCCTGGTAACAATAATTTGTTTTTGTTTTGGGGTCTTTTGTTTGTTTGTTTTTCAAGACAGGGTTTCTCGGTGTAGCCCTGGCTGACCTGGAACTTGCTCTGTAGACTAGGCTAGCTTTGAACTCAGAGATCCACCTGCCTCTGCCTCAAGTGCTGGGAGAAAAAGTGTGTGCCACCACTGCCCAGTTAACAATAATGATTTAAAGCCATTTTTCACAAGGGCCTGAAGTTCACATGGATTTGGCCAGTTTATATTTTAAAAACAATGTTTTTCTGCCTACAGGTTCCTAAAAGAATCACACACAAGATTTCAGTTTTTCTCCTTGACCTCAAATTCTTGCTTGGGCTGTGCCTGCTTTCTGGGTCCTCTGGATTCTCCAAATACCTTCTGAAGTTTCCTCAAAGCTCACACAGGTTGCATAAGACCAGGGCCATAGTTGAAAGTTGAATATAGAGCAGAGCTGCCTGAGACCCGCCTGAGAATTGCACTGTTAGTGTCTGTATCTTTGCGTAAAGGCCCAGCACGTGTAGGTTGTTGCTTTGGTGGACAGACAAGCTGCAATGTCCTGACATAAGTTGTGGTAATCTGCCAAGATCAAAATAATAGGTGGTTTAGGATTTAAAGACTTTTGGAAAAGGCCAAAGTGGCAACTATAAAAACCCACCTAACTTAATGTGATTTCTTTAAAACAAATCAAATACACTCTAAAGTCTACAGCCCAAGGCTACATACTTTCCCTCACTAAATACTAAATACTTCTCATGTCAAGTCACTCACAATTGCCTGTACCTTTATCTTTAGGAGATCCAACTCCATGGACACCTGCACTCATGTGTACCATGCCCCCTGGTGACAATATACACTTACACATAATTAAAGTAATACAAATAAATCTGAAAGAAAAAAATCACCCCAGAAACAGCCCTTTTGATAAGTCTCTGAGGGTGTTTCCGGAAAGGTTTAATAGACCAAGGAAGACTCGTCCTGAATGTGGGCAGCAGCATCCCAATGCTGGGGTTACAGAATGAAGAGGACAAAGAGAGCGGAACACCAGCATCCGGCTCTGCTTCCTGCAATGCAGATGCAATAGGACCTGCTGCCTCACACTCCTGTTGCCATGGCTACCGAGATGGACAGGATTCTCAGACTGTAGCTGAAATAAATCCTCCCTTGAGTTGCGTTTGTCTGGTGTTTAGTCACAGCAGTGAGAAAAGGAACTAATTCAGGAACTTGGTACCGAGAAGTAAGGTCACGGCTGTGGTCAACCTGACCGTGTGGTTCCCAGGCTTTGGGAACTGGTTTGAGGGAGGAACGTAGAAGAGTTGAAGCTGTGGGCTACAAAAGCCCTCGAATGCTCTAATCAGACCGTAATCAGTGGTTCTGATGGGAGTCTGGAATACCAGGATGTGGAGAGAAACGCTAACGGAGAGGCCCACCAGGCTCAGGATGTTTCCACAGGAAATAATAACTGTTCTGAACTTGGCCAGAGGCCATGGTGTTCTATTCTGGGAAAGAACCTGGCTGCTTTCTGCCTGTGCTCTGAGACGTTGAATGAAGCTGAATTGAAAAGTAATTAACTATGAGCTGGGCGGGGTGGCGCACGCCTTTAATCCCAGCACTCGGGAGGCAGAGGCAGGCGGATCTCTGTGAGTTCGAGGCCAGCCTGGCCTACAGAGTGAATTCCAGACAGCCAGGGCTACATAATGAGACCCTCAAAATGAACACGCAAGCCCCTCCCCCCCAAAAAACCCAAATAAGTAATCAACTAATTTTTTTTTTCACTCTCTGGCACTCTTTATTTAAATTTTTAGAATTCTATCTGAGTACTGTATTTACAATATTTCCACCCCTTCCTCTACCCCGTCCACTTACAGCAATGTTCATATGAGTCATTTCAGTCAAATACTTATGATGATTAAATATTGATTCATGACATTGAACAAAAATCATAAACCTAGTGGTTCTAATTGCAGGAATTTTTCTTTGGCACAGTTATATGTAGGTAAATTAATATATGTTCAAAATTAAGCAAACAATTGAAAAAAAGCCCATAAATGTCTATAATTTTTTTTTTTTTATGAACTGGAGAGAGTAAGGTTAGTAGTCTTTTTTTCCCTTGGAAAAGGGACAGTTGTGAGTTGCCATGTGGGTGCTGGGAATTGAACCCGGGTCTACCAGAAGAGCAGCCACTGCTCCCAACCACTGACCAATCTCTCCAGCCCGGAAATGTCTATAAATTTAAAAAGCAAAATAATGCCGGGCAGTGGTGGTGCACGCCTTTAATCCCAGCACTCAGGAGGCAGAGGCAGGTGGATCTCTGTGAGTTTGAGGCCAGCCTGGTCTCCAAAGCGAGATCCAGGAAAGGTGCAAAGCTACACAGAGAAACCCAGTCTCGAAAAAAACAACATAAATAAATAAATAAAAAGCAAAATAAACTGAATATCCATTCAGTGAAAAATTATCCAACCATTAAAATTATTAAGGCAGCTTTTTTTTTTCTTTTTTAAAATTAATCAATCATTTTTTTTTCCCAGCCCAATCACAGTCTCCCTTCTCTCCCTCCCTCTCCTCCTCCCAGGCCTTCTCTTTAGAAAAGTGCAGGCCTTCTATGCTTAATCAACTAACTTTAAGCTTCATTTGCAAAAACACAAAATCATTTGAAAGGGGAGAGCGCAGACCGGCCACACCACTGGAGGGGTCCCCTGCTTGAAAACTCCCTCCTGAGAAAGGTTCCCAGTGTCTGCTTGGGGGGGGGGGGGGACGTGGGACACGGGACGGGACGGGGGGGGGGGGGGGGGGGACGTGGACAGTGGTCCACAGGGTGCTGGTTTTACAGACACCATAGCTGTAAGAGGCGGCTGCGGAGGCCCGTGCTGAGGCTCCAGAAGGCTGCTGGAGACAAGCAATGTTGACCCGGTCAGACTTGCTGTAAGGAGGCTCTGAGAGGCTACTGAGTGAAGCTGTGAAGGTAAGTCCTGGGCTGCCACTCCAAGCTGTTGGAGATGCCGGGACCGTGGGATTTGTGTTGAGGAAAGCTGCGTGAGCAGAATGGAGCTGGTCCAGAAGAGGTGATGTGTGCTGCAGGCAGCAGAGCTGAGGGGGTGGGACTACCCAAACTCTCTGGGTCCTGGGTGATTCCCGCACAAGCCTGACGTGCCTGACATAAAGCTGCAGGATCTGGTTCTTTTTCCCTCCTGGGTTTTAGACTTCCTCTGGTCCAGTGTTTCCTCACTCTGCCTCCATTCATCCCTTCTGGAATGTGAATGTTTATTTTGGGCCGTTTGATATAGGAAGTATGTCACTCATGTTTTGATTTTATAGCCGCTCACAGTTAAGAGAGTGCCTTGGGTCTCAGAAGAGATTTTTGGACTTTTGAACAGTCTTGAGACTTGTTAAGACCATAGGGATTTTTAGAGTTGAACAAAATGCATTTTTCATTATGAAAAAAACAATGAGACTTTATGGGCCAGGGGTGGAATGCTGGTCTGCACAGTAAGTTCCAAGCCAGATAGGAACACAGTGAGATCCTGTCTCAGTTATGACAATTAAAATAATTCAGAAAGATCTAACAGACCCAGCCTAAAAGTGGGCAACACTACTACCAGGTCTGAACTGAATGAAAAGGAGCAAGCCCGCTGCTGAGGAGCAGCGTCATCCCTGTTTCCTGACTAGGGACAGTCTGACCAGCAGCCTCACGCCCCTGTTGCCATAATGGACTATCCTATCAAACTATGAGCAGCAAGAACCCCCCTTCCTTAAGATGCTAACGATAGCCAAGCAGCGGCTGCAGCACACACCCTTAGTCCTAGCACTCGGGGAGGCAGAGGCAGGCAGATCTCTTGTGAGTTCGAGTCCAGCCTGGTCTACAGAGTGAGATCCAGGATAGCCAGAGCTACACAGAGAAACCCTGTCTCAAAAAACTAAAACAAAACAGAAAGATTCGGAAGAGAATGGTGAAAAAATTCTATGTTCTTAGACAAACAGACACAGGTCGATTTTCCTAAACTCATCTGAAGTAATAATGCCCCTCTCTTCACAGAAAAGCTCGGGACAAGGGATGGTAGAGAGGCCATGAAAGTTCTGGGAAGAACTTCTCCCTGAGCTGAGGAAAATACCAAATGATGGAAGCTGCATTCTCCCCACATCTCAGCTTCAGAAACTAGAAGATGTCATCTCGTTATGTCAAAGCTACTTGAGGAGATGTGTGCCAGACCCACATCAAGCTGCCAGCACTCTGCTGAGGCACTCCAAAGACTAGTGAAGCCGGGGCCGTGGAAAACCCGCAGCTCCTATTCCGTTTGTAGTAACCAGGTCGTCATCAGGAAGTAAGGAGCCACAGCTTCAAAAAGGGAGCAAGAATCACAAAGGGGGAAGAAAGAGTTGAAAAGACAGCAATGTAAAACACACTGAGCAGGGAGTGTGGGAATACTGTAAGGAAATAAAATCAGCAGCAAACAAGAAAAAGATACAACATAGTTAAGCCTCAAGTGACATAGAGCAGGCCAGAGGTGATTCCGAGAGTTAATAGGAGAAAGACCGACATGCTGAGGACAAGGGGAAGGAGTGAAAAGGGCCTGTTGATGACTTGACCCAGTGATCAGAGTTCAATCCCGGGACCCAACACCTGTAGCCTGACCTCTGACCTCCACATGTTGCCATGGAATCCTCCCACACAAAATAAGTAAGTGTAATAAAAGATTTCAGTGACTGAAATAATGAGAAAAGTATTAAGGCAGCAGAAGACAGAAAACATTAAATTCAAGAATTACTATTGTTCCCAGGGGCTGGCAGATGTTAATGGTACTGGGTGCTCTTCTGGTAAACCCAAATTTGGTTCTAGCACCCACATGATGGTTCATAAGCATCTATACCTCCAGTCATAGGGGATATGATGTCCTCTCCTGGCTTCCGTGGGTACCACGCATGCATATGGTGCACATACATACATGCAGGCAAAACACTCTTACACATAAAAACAGAATAAAATTAATTAAAAAAATGACTGCTGTCCCTAAGTAGAGGGAAGAATGGAAAGGAAGTCAAAATAGAAAAGTTTTTAAACTTCTAGCTCAAAGATCATTATATTGAAGAAAAAGTTAACTAGATCCAGGTATAAAATAAGAAAGCAACACTATCAGTTCTAAAGGCAGTCAGTAATAAAGAACAAGTAGTATTCTTGATTTCAACTTTTCCTATACTGCCAAATATAAGACATCTGTGAAAAATAGAAGTCAATTTGGGGAAGAAATTAATAGTCCAAAGTAAGTCCGAAGTAAGCCAAGAGAATGTAGTAAAACGGGTGTTTTCAAAGCAGCGTCCATGAGCCCCTTGGGGTCTTGGAAATCTTTCCAGGGCCTCTGTGGAGTCAAAACCATTTCCACTGTAAAACTGGCACATTATTGGCCTCCTTAGAGGTGTCATTTGTGTGATGGATCTATGCCACAGTACCATCTGTCCAGGTTGTCACTCTATTCCTCACTCTCACACACTCACAGGCAAAGAGGCGTGTCCTGGATGGAACCAGGAAAATGCTTATTTTATTAAGTTTGAACCTGAATGTACATTTTCATCAGATTCCATGGAACAGCTGGGGATTAGCCCCAAAGCACTCTGCCGCCTATTGACTGGAGTACCAAGGGAACACGTGTGTGAGCTGCAAGCTGACCTGCCTGCTCTTTTCAGGTGGCATCATTGTCACCCGAAAATGAACAAAACAATCCTCCTGTTCCCAGGAAAACAATTGACAATGTTGGTTGCCAGTGAGGAACTTTGAGATTTCAAGTCAACGATGTAGCTCAGTCGTGATGATTGCCTAGCGTACGAGGTCTTGGGTTCAGGCCTCAGCACCAGAAATCAAGATGAGATCTGAGGTGAAAGTTCAAGCATTGGGAGAGCTGTGCCTGTCTCTCTGGGCTCAGAACCACAGGACTTAAAAGTGTTTTCTGATGGGTCTATGGTCACATAAATGATTGTGACTGCTTTGATATCATTTAATGAAATGTGCAAACATTTGCAAGATATATAACTCAGTGAACCGATATTTTCCAGTTAGCCAACTGCGTGGTAGCCGCAAAGTTGTGCACAGGGCAAGATTCTTTTTCCATTTATGAAAATACAGACCAAAGGGTTCTGTACACAGCAGGAAGCTCAGTGATAGAGTTCTCAGCATCATGTGGCTACTGTGTCTTAAGGAACAAATCCTTCTTCAGCTTTAGTACAGTGTCGAGGAAGGACACCCAGAATGACCTGAGAAGATAAATGTTTCCATTCCCCATTCTATATATCCGGGAAAGGCCAGCTTCTCTTTCCATTTTCTTTTCTTTTTTCTTTTTCTTTTTTTTTTTTTTTTTAAAGATTTATTTATTATGCATACAGTGTTCTGCCTGCATGTATCCCTGCAGGCCGGAAGAGGGCACCAGATCTCATTACAGATGGTTGTGAGCCACCATGTGGTTGCTGGGAATTGAACTCAGGACCTTTGGAAGAGCAGACAGTGCTCTTAACCTCTGAGCCATCTCTCCAGCCCTCTTTCCATTTTCTAACTGAGACAATATAACAAATTAAGTATAAGAATGTAGCTGTCTTCTATTAAGCAAAACATTAAGCTTATTTGCACAAAAATGTATTTTATACCTAACCAAATGAATTTTCCTGAAGACACCAGGAAAGTGTCCTCAGATATGAAAGGGCTTCATAGACAGCTGACTTGAGCTGGGGAGACAGTGCAGTCAGCCAAGCCCTTACTACGGAAGTATGAGGGCCTTGAGTGTGGACTCATCATGTGGGTCCTGAGAATCGAACTCAGATGGTCAGGCTTAGAGGTAGGACCTCACCGCTGAGCAGCAGGCCAGGTCAGTGCTATTGAATTGAGGACTGCGCCTGGAGTCCGTGTAGAATTGAAGAGCCTCAGTACTGGAAAAGGGCAGAAAAAAGGAAAATAAATAATTCATGATGAGCTGTGTTATTAGCTGTGTTGTTTGTACTCACACGGGTGTTTAAAATCATCTTTCATTTTTACTGAAAATACACACATAAGGTTAAAACACTTGCTCACAATCATCCTACTGGCAAGACTTAGAATGGGAACTCGACTCAGGTTGTTCTTACTCCAAGTCCATGCCTTCGCATTTCATTACACACCTTAGAGTTTATCTAATCCAAATGAGCTGTCCAACCTGTTGCTCAGCTGCCTATAAAGACAGCACCCCATGGGCTAATGGTTAAGAGCATGTACTGCTCTTATGGAGAATCTGAGTTTGGTTCCCAGCACCCATGTCTTGTGGGTCAAACTCACTTGTAACTCCAGCTCCAAGAGCATCCAATTCCTTTGATCTCCCTGGGCACCTACACTCAGGTACACATACCCACCAGTATAGACATAAATAGAAGAAATGAATCTTTTAAAAAAAAAAAAGTGAGCCTCATTAATAGTTATCAGCCCAGGGTCATCTTATTTAGATATAGTCCAGTTTCTTTTTAAAGATTTATTTATTTACTATGTATACAGTGTTCTGCCTGCATGTATGCCTGCATGCCAGAAGAGTGCACCAGATCACATCATAAATGGTTGTGAGCCACCATATGGTTGCTGGGAATTGAACTCAGGACCTCTGGAAGAGCAGCTAATGCTCTTAACTTCTGAGCTATCTCTCCAGTCCCCAGTTTGTTTCTTAAAGTTTATTTTATGTGGCATATGTGTCTCTGTGTGTATATGCATACCTGTGTGTGTGTGAGAGTGGATGGGCCTATGAGCTTGGAGGCTACATGAGGAGTTAGGTGTCCTCTATCACTGTCTGTCTTAGTTAGGATTACTATTGCTATGATGAAGCACCATGACCAAAAGCAAGTTGTGGAGGAAAATGTTGTTTTTTGGCTCTTTGGAGGGCCCCAGCACCCAGCTCCCAAATAAATCACACGTGGAGGCTTATTCCTTTTTTGTTGTTATTTTTGGGTTTTTGTTTTGTTTTGTTTTGTTTTGTTTTTTGAGACAGGGTTTCTTTGTGTAGTTTTGGTGCCTGTCTTGGATTTTGCTCTGTAGACCAGGCTGGCCTCGAACTCACAGAGATCTGCCTGGCTCTGCCTCCCAAGTGCTGGGATTAAAGGCATGCACTACCACCGCCCAGCTGGAGGCTTATTCTTAATTATGAATGCCTGGCCTTAGCTTGGCTTGTTTCTAGCCAGCTTTTCTTAACTTAAATTATCCCCTCTACCCCTTCTTCTGGACTTTTCCAATTCTCTTACTTCTATAAATCTTACTCTTACTCTGTGGCTTGCTGTGTAGCTGGGTGCCTGGCCCCTGATATCCTCCTCTTTCTCTGGCTGCTTCTTTTTCTCCTCCCAGATTTCTCCTTCTATTTATTCTCTCTGCCTGCCAGCCCCACATATCCTTTCTCCTGCCTTGCTATTGGCTGTTTAGTTCTTTATTAGACCATCAGGTGTTTTAGACATGCACAATAACACAGCTTTACAGAATTAAACAAATGCAACATAAACAAAAGTAACACACCTTAAAATAATATTCTACAATACGAAAGGGTTTATTTGGCTTATGCTTCTATACCATAGTCTATCATTGAAGGAAATCAGAACAGGAACTCAAACAGGGCAGGAACTTGGAGGCAGGAGCTGATGCAGAGTCCATGGAGGGAGCTGCTTATAGACTTGCTTCTTATGGCCTGCTCAGCCTGCTTTCTTATAGAACCCAGGACCACCAGCCTGGGAGTGGCACCACCTACAATGGGCTGGACCCTTTCTCATCAATCACTAATTAAAAAAATGTCCTACAGGTTTTCCTTTAACCCCATATTATGGAGGCATTTTCTTAATTGAGATTCCCTCCTCTCAGATGATTTTAGCTTGTGTCAAGTGACATAAAATTAACCAGCACACTATCCATCTACTCCTTTTGAGGCAAGATCTCTCCTTGAGCCAGCAAGCCGTAACAATCTTCCCTGAGAGCTGGGGTTATAGGCGTTTGTGGGAACACCTGGCTTATTACTGGGGTGCTTGGATCCAAATTCTAGTCCTCATGATTACTAAGCAAGTGCTCTTAACTGCTGAGCCATCTAAGCCCCATTTTTAAATTTTGAGACAGTGTCCCATGCAGCTCAGAACAGCCTTGACTTCTCTAAGTAGCTAAGGATGACCTCGGATTTCTGCTCGTCCTGCTGAAATTACAGGTGTGTGTTGCGACTCTAGAGATTAGCCTCAAGAATCCGTGTATGCTAGGCAAACACTCTACAACTCCCAGGTTATCTACTGACTGCTTTAAGAAATTTCTCTAAGAAGTAAGCCGACATGCTCTGAAGCCCTTAACCCACAAATACAAAAATCCTTTGAACCTACGCATAACGAGATAGTGGAAAACCATTAGCTGGACGTCTGTGTTCTTCTATACTAGTAGGATTTTACTTTGGCACCAAGGCAGATATCCCATAGAGCTGATGGAGCAGGAGCTGCACCTCACCTGTCTGGGTGCCTGGGAATGTTGCAGTGGCTGCAGCTGTGGCGAGCTCTACACACAAAGAACAGACTGCCACTGAGACACAAGTCTGGGGCTGGCAAAAGGCGTTTGCCACTCAGGCCTGACTTCCACCCTTGGAACCTATATAACATACGTAGTGTGAAAGAGACTTCCCAAGAGTTGTTTTCGAACTTCATAAGTGTGTCATGCACAATAATAATTTTCAAAAATTAATAAAAAGGAGCATGTGTGGTAAATGGAGTGGAGTGGGACCTGAAATTCCAAAGTTGTGTCTACGGCTGTACCACTCTAACTCTGTTTTATGTGCATTGGTGTGAAGGGGTCAGATCCCCTAGAACTGGAGTTACAGACAGTTGTGAGCGGCCTTGTGGGTGCTGGGGATTGAACCTGGGCCCTCTGGAAGAGCAACCAGTGCTCTTAACTGTTGAGTCACCTCTCCAGCCCCTAGCCATACCACTCTAAATGTCCATCTAAAGCACCGAAGTCCCAGGAATTTGTTATTTATTTTCTCATAGTTAGCAAATATTCACTTTTGTAACTAATTTTAAACTAGAAACATTATATTACTACCTTTAAAGCAGGTTCCCAAACCTGTGCTCAGCCTCACAACCTCACAGCAGACCCATGCCGGTTTGGATGCCGGTTTCCAGTATGGTACTTCTGTCTGGGAAGTTACACAACAGACCTTTCTCCTGACTTGCTGAACCCTGCACTGTTTGGGGCCGTTGTCACAGCAGCCAGATCAGGGCTAGTGGACAGAATATTTAACTTTTCTTCAGTTGTGTGCACACAAGGCTGCCACCTGAGCTGATTTGCCAAAGGAGATGCCTGGCCCAGGCAGGGTCAACAGTTCCTTGTCTGCCATTTTCAAGCAGGGATTATAAAGAGAGTCAGGCTCCTCCTGTTTCCATGCACTTTAAACTGGATAGCACAAAATCGGCTGGCAACAGCATTGGTCAGCCTTCCATCACTCCGAGGAAACCCCAGCTACAGCTACTTATGAACTAAAGAGATTTATTTTCGTTGGTGGTTCTGGAGCTTTCAGTTCAAGACTGAACCGTTCTATTGCTTTGGGCAAGGGAGGGACATCATGGCAGGAGTATATTTGGGACAAACTGCTTATGTCATCACAGAGACAGACCATCCTACAATCCCCTTCAAGGACATACTCTGAATAAAAGAAAGGTCTCCCACAAGGCTCTTCCTCCTGAAGGTCCATGGCACTTCCAAATAGCATTGCACCAGGCAAGCCTTTGCTACAAGAGTATTTGGGAGACGTCAGAAAAAACTGTTATATGTCAACATTTAGGGCACAGCAGCAATTCTCTTTCTAATTGTTTCTCTTTACATCCATACAGAGGGAGCAAGCAAGCGTTAGTGGAACATGAGGAAAAAGAGGAAAAGCTCTGCAAGGCCCTTTTTGTTCCTTGGACCAAGCTGCACTTCTAAACTTCTATTTACCAGTTCTTTAACACACAGAACTGCCCCAATATCCTTCAATGAGCTCCTGGTTATGTCCAAGCTTGCTAGACCTTCTGAATGAAGAGGGCTGCTACACGGGCCGGGCTGGGACTGACCACCTTTTAATGTCTTGATCCAGCACAACTGAGGATATGCTTTCAGCCCTGGTGTGTTTTGTGGTTTGAGTAACATATCAATCATATGCTCCCCGCTCTTCAAAAAGATTACAGTCTGCTGTGTATGGGCATAGCCTCCCCATCCTGCCCAGCTGGGCACTCTTCCTGTACCAGCCTCCCCTGCTTGCTTCCTGCCGTCCCGACTGCCTACCTAGATGTTCATCAGAAACCAATGCTGATGGTATCTGGTTTCCCAGATCTGCAAGGGCCTCCCAGCTGCAGATGGGTACAGTGACATCAATCTTCAAGGGGGCCTGAGCCCATCATACGGAGCACACAGAAGCAACCACCTCCGGTAGTCAGCATTCTGCTAGCACACCTGCATCCCACAGATCTGAGATGCAATGATTTGCCAGGGTAGAAGAACCGTATTTAATTGGTATTAGTTCCCCTCTCCAGGGCCCTAGCAGCCCTTAACTTTTACTCATCAAAAAGTTCCTTACCAACAAGCTCTAGATTCTAGAAACGGTAACGCATTAACTTCTCCTAAATATCCCCCGTGTGGGAATCCGCTAGCTGAACAGCTCCCAGCAACACTACACTCTAAACTCTTTTGTCCAAGTTCTCCCTCATTATCAACTTTGGGTTTTATTTATTTGTTTACAGACAGGGTCTCAGGTAGTCCAGTCTGGCCTGAGACTCTGTGCAGTTGAGTGTAATCTTGAAGTATTGGTCCTCCTGCCTCCACATCCTGAGTGCTGGGATCACAAGTGTGAACCACCACACCCTGTTTATACAGTGCCGGGATTGAACCAGGGCCTGTGTGTGCTAGGCAAGCAAGTCCACCCATTGAACCACATCTTTAGCCCTAGAATGTATTTGCTTTTGACAAAACCACCTTGGTCCTATTCTGCTATTGTTCCTGTCATTTGGTGTTGGGGTAGGAACCCAGGGCCGAGCGAGCGCATGCTAAACACACTTTATCATGGGCTATACTTCTGGCCCACTGTCACGGTTCTAGGTTTGGCTTTCTGTTGTTAGCTTCACACATGTACCCACCTACCTTAAACTGTAATGCCCAACAAGGCCGATACCAGCTCTGACCTCATGTGATGAGCCTAGCAACCCATAGTTCTCAAAATCATAAACCAATGACATAGATGAAAAAATAAAGGTATAGTCAACAATCTTCACACTCATAGGCTCCCCTCCACAAGCCCCTTCCTGCTTATAAAGAAAAAGGAGGGACTCCCATGAGTCACTAATGAAAGTTCCCTGTGCCCATCCTTGCTGTTCAGAATCCCATAGACATGGAAAATTTTATATATATATATATATATATATATATATATATATATATATATATATATTATTTTTTTTTTAAAAAAAAGGTTTCTTTGGAATGTGGTTCAGAGGAATTCCAAGGTTGTGGGGCCACATCTACTTAGTACCTTCTGTATCACAGCATCAGGGAAGGGCGAGCGTCCTAGTTAGGATTACTGTTACTGTGACGACACTCCACGACCAAAGCGACTTGATCAAAGCAATGTCCAATGATTGCGATGCGCTCACGATCTTCTGTGTTCCTCCGAGGGGCCTGAGTCACTTCTCCAGCTCCATCTTCTGCAGCACACACAGCTTATCTCCTAGGCTCTGCTTGGCCCCCCTTTATCACTGCTGCTGTATCATACAGCTTATCTTCTAGGACCCTCTATGGACCTTTGGGGTCATCCCAGGGAACTGGCATCTCCAAAATGCTGGGGTCTTCTGTCGCAACTGGGCCCCACTTTTACCAACAGCCTCTCCTGGGCTCTCTTCATGGTGCCAAGTCTCAGCTTCTCTCTGTGACCCCTTCAATTCTGGGCTTCAACTGCTACTGAGGCTGCACTTCGCCAACAGCCTCTCCTGACCTCTCACAGTGCCAAACCTCAGCTACTCTCCATGATCCCTTCATGCATTCAAAACTAGTATCACCTGGGTGACTCTTACACTATCTACTCCAGCTGCCACCATGAGGTACAACCTTGGTGATCTCTGGAACACAGTTTCTGTGTGCTGACTGTCACGAAATACTTTCCAGATTATTTCACCTCAATGATGCTGGTCTCTTCCTAATCACTGCTAATTTCTCAACTCCAGCTAACAAGCATCAATAGTTTCAATAAGACAAAAGTTTTCCGTAAGTGGTTCCGGTCTCTTGTTAATCACAGCTGATTCTCCAGCTCCGGCTGAGCAGACACTACAAATTCTCCACACCGATGTCCCGGTGGAGGCTTCGATTCCTGGCTTCCCTCTGAAACATCACAGGCCAGGACTCCATCGTCTCCACTGCCCCCAACATTCTTATCTTCAAAGTCCCAACAGAAGAGTCCTCTGAGCTCTCAACACTCGATGGCTTTTCCAGCTCAAAGTTCCAAAATCCTTCCACAATCCTTCCCAAAACCACATGGTCAGGTCGGTCACAGCAATACTCTACTCCTGGTATCAATCTCTGTCCTAGTTAGGGTTACTATTGCTCTGATGAAACATCATGACCAAAGCAAGTTGGGGAGGAAAGCTGTTTATTTCACTCATGGTTCTTTGTTTTGTTTTGAGACAGGGTTTCTCTGTGTAGTTTTGGTGCCTGGCCTGGATCTCACTCTGTAGACCAGGCTGGCCTCGAACTCACAGAGATCCGCCTGGCTCTTCCTCCTAAGTGCTGGGATTAAAGGTGTGCACCACCACCACCCAGCTCACTCATGGTTCCATGTAACAGTTTGTCATCAAGAGCAGTTAGGGCAGCAATGAGTTCAACCAAGCAGGGCAGGAACCTGGAGGCAAGAGCTGATACGGAGGTCATGAACAGATGCTGCTCACTGGCTTGCTCACCCTTCTTAGAGAACCTAGGACAACTAATCCAGGGATAGTACCACCCACAACGGGCTGGGCCCTCCCTCATCGATATCTAATTAAGAAAATGCCCTACAGTAGGATCCCATGGAGGCATTTTCTCGATTGGGGCTCCCTCCTCTCAGATGACTCTAGCTTGTGTCAAGTTGACGTAAGACTAGCTAGGACAGGGAGTAGGCACACCTAGTGAGGACCGTCCGCATCACACCATCAGGGAGAGGCCAGGGAACATACTCAATGTGAGAGAGGGCGTAAGACCCAACTTCTGCTTTTATAACTGGCCCACTCTCACAGTAACTAACCCATTCCCTCTTAAAACTCTTACAGTGGCGACTAAGCTTCAAATTTGGTGGGAACATTCAAACTACAACCACTTACAAAATACTATAAAATAGGGCTGGAGAGCTGCTAAGAACACTTGTTGCTCTTGCAGAGGACCAAGTTCAGCTCTCAGCACCCACATGATAGCTCACAGTTGCCTGTATTTCCAATTCTAGAGAATCTGATACCCTCTTTTGATCTCCCTGGGTATAAGGCATGGAGGTGGTACACAGACTTACACACATTAAAAAAAAATAAGTAAATAAACCTGAAAATAAACTATAATAAAGCAAAAGACTTACCATTATCTTTCCTATTTCTCATCCTCAGAACTACAGGGTCCTTAAAAATATATTTTATTATTTTCATTATGTGTATATGAATGTGTCTGTGTTGGGGTTTGTACATGTGAACACAGTGCCTGAGGAGGTCAGAAGAGAGTACCGGATCCCCTAGAGCTGGAGTGACAGTCCTGTGAGCTGCAGGACTTGCGTGCTGTGAATCCAACTCAGGTCCTCTGGAAGAGCGGGAAACATTCTTAACTGCGAGCTATCTCTCCAGCCCCAGAACTACAGGATTTTGACAAAACTATTCATAAACAAATCATCTTACCAGGCCTGGTGGTACACATCTGTAATCCCAGCAGCTCAGGAGACACAAGCAGGAATTCACAATTCAAGGCCAGCCTGGGCTAAACAGAGTTTCTAGCCTGGGCTACACAGAATTCCTAGCTTGCCTGAGAAACTTAGTGAGATCATATCTGTGGGGCATTTACCCACCACCCCCACAGTTCCCCAGAGTTTTCTTGAGTGCGAGCAGCAGGAAATATTAGATAGAAGGATTTATTGCGGAGAATATCGCGGAGATAAACAGATAGAAAATAAAGGATAGCCTCGAGAGGGCCTGGAACCTTTTCCAACGGGCCCCGACTGTATCTGCCCCAGGGTTTTTATAGGGACACCAAGGGGTGGAGCAAAAGACCTCCTCCCCCAGCACAGCCAAGTGCAGACCATCTCAGACACCTGTACCCAGGCCCGTGGTCTAATCATCCTCTATGCGGACCTGCTGGGTAAAGCCACGAGGAACCCGAGAACGAGCTCCCACACATATCTCAAAAGAAAAGAAAAGGGGGGGGGGGGGTTGGGAAAATCACAGTAGTAAAGTACTTACCTAGGACTACAAAGCCCTAGTTTACTCCTCCACACCACAAAATGGGGGACAGTGATTTCATGCATACTTATAATATGCCTTAAAAGTATTTCTGACCTGTCCAGATGGTTCCATTGGTAAAGATGCTTGCTGCCTGATGATCCAAGATTGATCCCAGCAGCCACGTGAGGGACAGAGAATGGACTCCTGCATGTTGTCCTTTGACCTCCACATGCACACTATCACACACACACAGAGATGTAATTTAAGTATTTCTCACACTCAATACCACACACCGACACTGCCTCCTGTAGCTCTATCCACTCCCCTCTCCACACACACACACACACACACACACACACACACACACACACTCCAAACAGCCTCCTCCTCTCCTGGTTCCTCCTGGTGAGCAGTGGCCAGACTCTGCTGGTACATCACTCACTACTGTGGGAGCTTGGGGTCATGTCTCTCCCCAACCCACCTAGAGGAAGTTAGGGAAAGCTTGCAAGCATTTCGGGGCTTAATGTTCATGCATCTCAACCACCCCGAGACTGCCTCCCTGTAGAATCAGTCACCATCATGGTAAGGCACCTAAGCCCAGGAGAAGGGGAATTTTCCAATCAATCTGCTTTCTCCACAGATTAGAAAGCTGGCTCTGGGGAAGAGGCTGGGACCAAGAGGGGAAATAGAAAACAGCGTGAGGTTTATCCAGATGGGCTGAAAACAAATCAGTACTCCTGCCTCAGCCTCCCCAAGGGCTGGGATTAGCGGCCTGAGCCACCACAACCAGTGGTAAACTTTTTCCAAGTCTTTAATAATGTGTGTCTAGAGGCATTTATGGAATGTTGTAAAGGTGTTCAGAACACACACACACACCCCAGCCCCTTGCAAAAACAACAACAAATGTTAAAATGCTGTTTGGTTATGTCTGACTGAGGTACGGCCCTTTCATTTCAATTCTTCAGAGGACTGCAGTTCTTAGTTTGGAGACCCACTTTCTCTCAAAGCTGCAATGATTAGGAAAGAGAAATAATGCAAAGAGGTGGCCCTGGTGCCACAAAAGCAAGCCTCATTTTTAATAAGAAACCCAGCCTTGAAAGGCTATGGTGAGGAGAGTGGGCAGAGCCAAAGGAACTTTGTTCCGACAGTCAGGCTCTGAGTGCACACACAACAGCTTATCTTCCTGCAACGTGGACTTGGATAACTGTCCACAAAATCTCTAGGATTGGTGTGGAGGCCCACAAAGGTCTCCTAGTGAGAGCTGAGCTTGCTTTACCCAGCAGAGCTGCATTAGAGGATTGCTTGACCACGTGCATGGTTTCTAGGAAGGGTCTGTACTTGGCTGAGCTAGGGGGAAGTCTTTTGCTCCAACCGTTGGCATTACTATAAATAGCCCTTCTGAAGAGACAGAAGGGGCCGGTGGATAAGGACCCAGGCCCTCCCGAGGCTATCCTGTGTTTCTATCTGTTTCTCTCCCCTCTCTCCTTCTATCTAAATCTCTTGTCCCTCACTCCTCGAGAGTCCCTGGGATAAAATGTGGGAGCTGGTCTCCCAGCTGGCCTCCCACAGGTTAGTTCCTTAAAATTATTTGAAATTATTTGTGTTATAGTCAAGCTGGGGGTGGTGGTGGCACATGCCTTTAATCCCAGCACTCAGGAGACAGAGGCAGACAGATCTCTGGGAGTCCCAGGCCAGCTTGGTCCACAGAGCTAGTTCTAGGACAGCTATTGCTAGATAGAGAAACTGTTTAGAAAAAACAAAACAAAGCAAACAAACAACCAAAAAAAAAAAAAGTTGTAATTTTGGGACTGGAGAGATGGCTCAGCAGTTTAGAGCGCTGGTTGCTCTTCCAGAGGATCTGGATTTGATTCCCAGCACCCACATGTCAGCTTACAACCATCTGTAACTCCAGTTCCGGGGGATCTGATACCCTCTGCAGTCTCTACAAGTACCAGGCATGAACAAGGTGTACAGACATACATGCATGGAAAACACCCACATACATGAAATGAAATAAAAATACATTATCTTTTAATTTGGTTTTATTTGTTTGTTCAAGACAGGGTATCTCCATGAAGTCCTGGCTGACCTGGAACTCACTACGCAAACCAGGCTGGCCTTGAATCACAGAGATCCTCCTGCCTCTGCCTCCTGAGTGCTGCCTCCTCAGACTGACCTTTAGGGTATGACGACCTGTCTTAGTTGGGGTTTCTATTGCTATAGTAAACACCATGACCAAAGGCAACTTTAGGCAGAAAGGGTTTATTTCGGCTTACACTTTGCAATCTATCATCCAGGGAAGTCAGGGCAGGAACCTGGAGGCAGGAGCTAAAGCAGAGCCCATGGAGGAATGCTGCTCACTAGCTTTCTCCCTGTGACATACTCAGCCTGCTTTCTTATAGCATCCAGGAACTCTAGTCTAGCAGTGGCAGTGCCCACCGTGAGCTGGATCCTCACACATCAATCATTATTAAGAAAATGCCATATAGGCTCACCCACACGAGTTTCTCAATTGAGTGAAGTTCCTCTTCTCAGAACACTCTGTCAAGTTGGCAGACAAACAAACATGTTCACTTTGCGCTTCTATTCTCAAAACAGTCTGGAAATTACTGGATACTTATAACCAAGAAACACACAGAAAAGGGAATTATGTTTGCACTGATGCAGCACAAAGAGACCACAAGAATCTATGAAACAGACACCTGTAACTCCAGCCCTTGGAGGGCTGGAAGGAGGAGCAGGAGTCTGAGGCCAACCTGGGCTACATTGCGAACCTATCTCAAAAAGACAAGACAACAACAAGAAGGGAAAAAATAAAAGACGTAAATGAGATAAGGAGACAGATGAACCTACCATATCCATTGATGGAAAACCCAATATTAAAAACAGAATCCCAGACCATATACCAATAGACTTATTCTGTAGAGCCTTTAGCTCTTGTGAAAGATTAAAGAGCCAAGATAGTTTAAAGAGCAGATATCAAGACCTCTTACGAAAACAAACAGACATAGTATTAAACACCATGGCAAGGGCCTAGGGGTTACTGAGCCTGCCAGCAGCCCAGATTGGAGAGCTAGGTGAGTATACACTCAAGGGAACATGACAAACTTTCTACCAAAAACCTTCATACAGTCAAAACCGTATTACACTAGCCAGCGACCCCTCACACAGTCAAAACCGTATTACACTAGCCAGCGACCCCTCACACAGTCAAAACCGTATTACACTAGCCAGCGACCCCTCACACAGTCAAAACCGTATTACTGTTAGAATTCTGCCCTTACTCCAGTTGCATGACTGCACATGTGCAGTTCAGGAGTTAAGCAAAGGGTCTTGTGTCTTACGTCATCAGTGTGCGCTGATGATCACGTATGCGTGGCGTGGTCACACAGTCTGCACCTTAAAGAGCTGTGACTCAGGCCCCACCCTCTCTCTCTCTCTCTGTTCTGCTCTGTCTCTCCCCACCATCTTTCCCTCTCACCGCACACGCTCCTTTCCCAGGCCTGGTTCTTCTCCCCACCCCTCTTCCTCCTAAGAAAGCTCTAAAGCTAATACTGGGTTCTGTTGCGACCGTGACCTTTCCACACGGTAACCAGCCTGCCTCACCATCAGCGCTGCTTATCATTTATTTCAATTACACTGGCCAACACTCTGTAACTGAAGAAAACAATTAGAATTGATCCCTTCAAAAAGCACTTCCTGCTTTTGCAGAGGACATGAGTCTGGTTTGCAGCATCTCCAACCACCTATAGCTCCAACTTCAGGAAATCTTTTTTTTTTTTTTTTTTTTTTTTTTTAGCTGAGGATCGAACCCAGGACCTTGCGTTTGCTAGGCAAGCACTCTACCACTGAGCTAAATCCCCAACCCCTAACTCCAGGAAATCTAATGCCCTCTTCTATTCTCCATCAGACACATGGCATGCGCTCATACAGATACATGCAGATAAAATAAAAATATTTTAAAAATCCAAATGCATGTGGAAAACAAAATATAAAAACCAAAAATATGGCCGGGTGGTGGTGGCACACGCCCTTAATCCCAGCACTCGGGAGGCAGAGCCAGGCGGATCTCTGTGAGTTCGAGGCCAGCCTGGGCTACCAAGTGAGACAGAGAAATCCTGTCTCGAAAAAAACAAAAAAACAACAAAACAAAAACAAAAACAAAAAACCAAAAATATAGCTGGCAGTGGTGGCACATGCCTTTGATCCCAGTACTCAGGAGGCAGAGGCAGTCAGATCTCTGTGAGTTCGAGGCCAGCCTGGTCTACAGAGCGAGTTCCAGGACAGGCTCCAAAGCTACACAGAGAAACCCTGTCTTGAAAAACCAAAAATATAACTTATTTTTAAACTGTGGTCTTGTTGAGTTATCCAGGCTGGTCTCAACTCCTGACCTTAAGTGATCCTACACCAGCTTCCCAAGTGGCTG
The DNA here is from genome assembly GCF_949786415.1 of Peromyscus eremicus. Classification (NCBI taxonomy): domain Eukaryota; kingdom Metazoa; phylum Chordata; class Mammalia; order Rodentia; family Cricetidae; genus Peromyscus; species Peromyscus eremicus. The sequence continues at coordinate 59,349,505 of NC_081431.1, read as the reverse complement.
AATCTAAAAACATATACCACCATGGCTAGCCAAAATGTAAACATTTTTATTGGAGAATTTTGTTGTAATTTGAGATAGGGTCTCATTAGCCCAGGGTGGTCTTGAACTTGATATATGGCCAAGAATGACCTTGACTTTCTTGGGTTTTGGTTTTTTGCTTATTTGTTTTTGTTTTGTTTTGTTTTGGAGACAGGTTTAGCTGTCCTGGAACTTGCTCTGTAGACCAGGCTGGCCTCGAACTCACAGAGATCCACCTGCCTCTGCCTCCTGCGTGTTGGGAGACCTTGAACTTCTTGTCTTCCTGCCTCCATCCCCCAAGTGTTAGCATTACAGAAATGTGCCACCACGATCTTCACTACTCAGTTTCTTATTGGTAAATATTTTTATGACTTTAGACATAAAGGAGGAGAAAGACCAGTAACTTTGTTTCAACTTAATTTCTGCAAAACAAGAATTCTGTAAGTGTAAAACAAACACAGACTAACAGAATGTGAGTCAATACAAGTAACCCCTAAGGAGTCAGCACTTAGAATACACAAAGAGCCTTTATAAATTGATAAGAAAAGGAAAAAAGAAGTTTAACAGAAAAGTGGTAATGGGCAAGAAACTCACAGAAAGAAAGCCAAGAGGCCAATCAGCACAAGGAAAGATGTCACCACGCCACTTGAAAAGAGAAGTGTGCCGGGCGGTGGTGGCGGCGCAGGCCTTTAATCCCAGCACTCGGGAGGCAGAGCCAGGCGGATCTCTGTGAGTTCGAGGCCAGCCTGGACTACCAAGTGAGTCCCAGGAAAGGCGCAAAGCTACACAGAGAAACCCTGTCTTGAAAAACCAAACAAACAAACAAACAAACAAACAAAAAAAGAAAAGAGAAGCGTAAATTTAAACAATGATTAAATCACACTCATATTCATCAGACAGAAAATCATTTCGGTGGTGGTGAGACTGTGAGGAAGGAGAGTTCCTTGGGAGGACCACTTTGGGGGTGGGCTGGCAGGAGCTGAGGCAGAGGATGCAGATAACATGAACCCTCTGGGATCACTGCACACAGGAGGCAGGAATGAGGACATTCACTGCAGCATAACATAGCAGGGGGACCTAGAAACAATTCTCCATGTCCATCAGTTGTGGGGCTCCAAGGAATCCCTGAGTGTTGTAAAACGGCGTTCGGTGGCCCTGGCAGGTTTTGAGCCAAGGTGAAATGCAGCCATGCCATGCAGACGCGGTGGTGGAGGTGGCAGCATGGTGTGGTGGAAGTTACTCTGTGCAGACACAGAATCCTCGTGGAGAGTTTTATTATTAAAGGAGGGAGAGGGCTGGAGAGATGGCTCAGAGGTTAAGAGCACCAGCTGCTCTTCCAGAGGTCCTGAGTTCAATTCCCAGCACCCACATGGTGGCTCACAACTATCTGTAAAGAGATCTGGCGCCCTCTTCTGTATACATAATAAAGAAATAAATCTTAAAAAAAAAAAGGAGGGAGAGGGAAAAGACAAAAAGAGAGAGACAGACAGACAGACAGAGAGGGAAAGAGAAAGAGAGGGAAAGAGAGAAAAGCAGAGTTTCCTCATGGAAGGGAAGAGAAGGAGAGAGGAAGAGAGAGAGAGAAGGGGAAGAGGTTTTCTCTTAAAGGAGACTTTACATAAGATAACGTCAAGATGTTGGGTGGGTCCCTAAGCGGCAGGCCAGGATGCTAATATTCCTCTCTTTTTGATTATGATAAAAAGGTGAGTTATGGATAGCAAATGGGGGTGGGGTGGGGGTGGGAATGAGAGTGCTGAATTCTCGAGACTGCTTCCTACTGATTTGAGGGCAAAGTACAGAGGGGAAGTTGGGAATCAGGGCCATGCACAGTGGGAGGTGTGAGTGAAGAAGCATTCAGTTAGCTGTCATCCTGGAGATCCTTGAAGGAGTTGAGAAGGTAGGTTGCTAGGGGGGAAAAAGTAGATTATTATCATTGGCTTCATGAGTGGGGCTAGCCATGGGAAGAGTGATAACTGCCAGAAAGAATGGGACGGAGAAGTGCCCTGGTATACAGAAGAGACAAGGGTGGATGAGCCAGACGAAAGAGTAGATATGCCCTTGAGTCTGGAGTGGTAGCACCAGTAATGATGTTCCCAGGAGCTTGGGGAAATGGCATGCCAAATCAGGAGTACAGGAGCCACCACATCTGCTGTTTCTCTGGAGGTGGAAAATGCCTCTACCCATCCTGTGTTAGTGTCAATGAATTAGGAGACAATGGAGTTTTCACCAGTGGGCATGTGGATGAAGTTAATCTGCTAGTATTTGCCCGGTTGGTGTCCTCCATTGGTGCAGCGGCTGGTGGTATATCTGGAGGGTCTTTGAGGGTCTGGCCTTAGCCGGAGTCTGGCAGGAGGGGTGGATCTGTGCAGAAACCTGCAAGTCTTTGTAAAACAACTAGAACAGATTTACATCTTGGTGTCATAGCAAAAGCTATGGCTTTGGGTTAAAAGGTATGAACATTTTCTAGGGCCTGGTTTCAGCCCAATGAAACATATCTTTAAATCTATAACCAGAGGAAATTCACTGAATGGAAGTGGTTGAGTGAAGGAGGAGGAGGGAGGCTTCTCTACCCTTTCTAATGCTAGCCTGTCTCTAACAGCTGGGACCGGTAACGTCCACAGAAATTTAAAGGCTCCCAAAACTGTCTGTAGTCAGTGCTCTATCTGTTTATCAAAACTGCATTTATCAGTGTTAAAACTCTGAACCTCTGAAGTTACATCTGAAGCCAGTTTATCCTGTATCATGAAGTCTATAAATGAGGCACACCTGTCTGTACTTTTAACAGGAATCTTACTAATGAGCTACCAAGGTGCTTGTAGCCTTGGAGTAGGGGGAGAGAGCTGTTAGAACCGGCAAACATTATCAGATCTGAGGATAAGTAAGTGAACAGGAATGAGACAGCTTTCCTATCTTCACATAAACAAACCTTAAAGCTGTTTCTTATCTAATTCACCAGGAGATACTGTGAGCAGTCATTGCAAAGTGAGTTTATCCCTTTTTTGAGTCTGGTGGCAAGGAAGGTGAACTGTGTCTAGACTTAGTTTAGCTCTAAGAGAGTGAGGCCTGTGGATTTTACACAGAGAATTGAGAAGGCAGCTGAAGCCTTGGCTTCTGCTGATGAACTGACAAAAGCCTGATTCTCAAACGACATCAGAGATCTGAGAAAAACAAATTTTACCTGAGTTAGCAGTTGAAAGTAATAGAGACTTACTTGCTGGCTACCTAGACAGCCACCCAAGGGTCCTCCATGGTCCTTGAGGGCAGAGGTCTCGGGGCAACAACATCAGTCTTTGGCTGCCAGGTCTAGGCCTGCCAAGCCTCAGAAGATCCGACAGTTGTGGGGTAGGAGCTTGTGTGGAGCACCAGCCTATCTTGTCTAGGCAAAAGTGAGGCCATGGGTTCCCCAGAGTCTTGTAGTCCATGGTCTGAAGAAGGCCCTGGCAGCAGTCGAGGCAAAAGGCAGTAGTTGAGGTGAAAGGCAGTTTTTGCTCAGTGGCTGGTGCTGCTACTCTGGAGCAAGTTCCAGGTGGAGGTTCTTCTGTGCCCATCCATCTTCTTTGGAGGAAATAAAAGTGCTGCCAGGAGCCAGCATGTCTTTCTATCACAAAAAAGCTTTTTAATCAAATATTTAAATGCCATATTCTTCAGATCTCTGAGCATTTGAGGACTGTCTGTCTATTAGGTATGAATGACTATCAACTTATGCTCCCTAACAGTCTCCAGTACGTTAGCAGCTTCCATAAGACAAGGCCTTACTGTCTCCTGAGAAGGCAAAGAAGAGTTACAGGGGAAAGATCCCAGGATCAAATGGGAACAGGAGAAAGGGGGCTTATGAGTTGGGGTGTGGTCCCACTCTGAGAAAGGACCCCCTTGAGGGAACAGAAACTCCATCATAGAATAGATATCTTGTTTATCAGATATCCCATTTATCAAATATATGACATCATTTATTTAAATTTTCTAGAGGTTTGGTGTTAATCATTTGGCAAAGATACAGGTGTGAATCTCTAAGATAGCTTTTGCTAATCTGAATAGATCTTCATAATTTTTAATTTCTATTATCATATAGAGTATATTATAAACCAGATTTGAATCAAATGTAGCTTTACATTTCTATCATCATACAAAAAGTCCATACCAACCCAAAATATTTAAGGCTTGTTGCTATTTCATAATTAAAGTTTTGTCATTACTGTGAATCTCAATGCAAACATCTGACATGCAGGTGGTCCTAGGCTACCCCTGTAAAAAGGTTCAAAAGAATCAAGATAATTAAGGGGCTAGCTAAGGCAGACACCAGGGTGGTTTCCTTATTGTTGCTGCCTTTCTCTGTCATGGATCTGCTTTTTCAGCAGGGCCATGGAGTTTCTAATGACCCCTGAGCAGTTAACCTAAAAACAGCATTGCTCTCCTAAGGCCTTGCATAGGCCCCTTGTTGAAGAAATGATGAAAAGGTGAACCAATTGAACAAATTTAGGTCAAGGCCCTTTGTATCCTGGAGAACTATTTTAGCTAGAGAGGAGAGTGATTTTTCTAAATGTGTAACAGATTTTTCTAGGGCAGCAACATCTGCATCTACTGCCACTCTGAAGGCCCTGTTGTTCTGATCTTTGAGTACAGCCATATTATAATCCTGAATGATTTATACAGAAATAATCATTTTTTAAGGTCATATAATACCTCTTTGGTTCTGCATAAAGAAGGTCAAGTGTCTTATCTTACTGCAGAACAATATTAGTTAATCTATCAATTGACAGCTCTGGGCCCAGTTTCCTACTATATCAATGGGCATTATAGGTAGATATTTGTCCCCTAATGCCAGGGGGTTTCTCTTTGACTTAACCTTTTTAGCCTGTTTTGGGGACAGGAATGATGTACTCTCTTCTATAGCTACTTCAAGCTGAAATAGGACATAGATGGTCAGGGCTCAACAAGGCTGAAAGGCTAGTCAAAGCTAAGGAGGGAATTTAGGCAATGGGGCATTTATCAGAAGCATGTGGTTATCTGATCCAGTTGCAGAGACAGGGAACAATCATGTTGGCTGGGCGGGTCCACATCAGCCATTAGCAAGTTTAGAGCTTGTGGTCGTTTCGAGCAGATTGCTGTCAGCAACTGATGCTTGGCTGTGTCTGCCAGCCAAATGGGAACCTGTTGAGACAAGTTCAAACTAGGAACAGAAGTTAAAATTTATGAACTTATTTGGAACTTTTAGGCCCATAGTTTTTGTAATTGGGAAGGGGAGGTGTGGTGGTATTTTACTTGTACTGAAATGTGATTTTAATTGTATGTTAATAAATAAAGTTGCCTGGGGGGTCAGAGTTTTAGAGCCATAGCAAGTGCGTGGCAGTGGTGGCACACGCCTTTAAGGACCCAGAAGGCGGTACATACAGGCAGTGACAAGGCAGTCACGTGTTTAGGTTTACAACCAATGAGAAGGCAGAACAGCTAGACTATAAAAAGACATACACACACACACACAAAAAAAAAAAAAAAAAAAAAAAAGACATACACACAGGAAGTAGGTCTCTTTTTCGAAGAGCTCTCTTGGCTGAAGCAGGATAGCTGAAGCAGGAAGGGTAAGGCTCTTAGTTCTGACCTCTTGGCTTTCTTCTCTGAATTGGCTCTGTGTTTCTTATTTAATAAGACGGTTGGTTACATCTACATTTGGTGCCCAACGTGGGGCGAATCCATTAAAAACCGCTTAACTTGGCTTGGCGGCAGGTCCGGTTTCCTGCCAGGGCGGCCGGCAGGTCTGCTTTCCCGCCAGGGCGGCCGGCTCCCTAGCCCGGGCCCAGGTCGGCTTGGCCTCAGGCCCGACTAATCTTGAGCTACTTGCTTAAAGCCAGTGCTACAAACAACTCAGGCCTGCCCTGCCGAACAGGGCCCCTGCCTGTAAAGCCAACGCATGTGGTTGGAGCTTAAGGTAGACAGAGCCAAGGCTTGACTAGGCTCAAGCGGGAACACGTGGCTGGATTCAAGCTCTTAGGCAGAACTTATGGCTACGCTTACGCTCTCTCTCTCTCTCTCTCTCTCTCTCTCTCTCTGGATTCACACCTCGGACACTAGGTGGCTGTTTTGAAATTCCCTCGGATTTGTACTGGTCTACGAGGACTTGGTAAGTCACTTAACATATCAGATATTTTAAAGGAAACTATTTAAAAGAGAAATTTTTTTCCACATTTAAAAAAAAATGGGTTTTCTGTGTACATTGGAAGAAAATTGGGCTTTGTTTGCAATTTTAGACAGTCTGACAATGGAACAGCTATATGAGAAGATTAATGTTGATCGAATTATGCATTTTATTACTATGTTTATCCTCATTTTACTATTTAAAAAGATAGTCAATTTAAGTGCCAGGGTGACAGCTTTAGAAAAACCTATTAAACCTGTAAAAACCCAGACAGAAGAAACTAACAGTGAAGTTGCTTCAAGATTGGATCATAGGGTTACAGAAAGAAAGCCTGTTTTCACACAGTCACCCTTAGTTTGTCCAGTAACCATACAGCAGTCGCCTGATCAAATGACTACACAAAATATTTGGGCTCCAATCGAAATGTTAGATTTACAAAGGTTTAAGGAGGCAATAGTATCTTATGGTATGCATTCCCCATATGTAAAGCAAATGTTAAACTCTTGGTCAACATATAATAGGATTGTACCACAGGACTGGCGGGAGCTGGCACAAGCTGTTCTTGAACCCAGTCAAAGGCTTCAGTGGCTAACTTGGTTCAAGGATGAAGCTAAAAACATAGAAAAACAGTGGAGGGATAAAGGAATACAAGTCTGCCAGGATCAGCTTATTGGAGAAGGTCAATATGCTTCAGCACAAACACAATGTTTATATGATGTCCAAACCCTAATTTTATGTCGAATAGCAGCCTTGAATGCATGGGACAGAGTTGAGGAACCAGGAAAAAAAACTGAGTCATTTACAAAGGTTGTACAAGGCCCAAAAGAATCTTTCACAGATTTTTTACAAAGACTGGCTTCAGCAGTAAAGAGAATGGTCCCGGATTCAGAAGCTAGTAAGATAATAATTGAATCTTTGGCCTTTGAGAATGCGAATGCAGCATGCAAAACAATAATCAGGCCGTTAAAGGCAAGATCTGCACCTTTGGAAGATTGGATTAGAGACATGGTTAATGTTGAAGCTCGTGAGCATGATGATACGTGGGTAGGAGAAGCAATTTCAAAAGGTTTGAGAAATGTTAGATGTTTTGGATGTGGAAAGCAAGGAGTTTGAAAAGGGACTGTAAACAGGTCATTCCTAGAAACAATGTTTCTTCAAGGAACAATGGCAACAGAATGCACCTTCCTTCTGGAGTATGCAGAAGGTGTGGTAAGGGAAAACACTGGACCAACGAATGTAGATCAACAAGGGACAGACAGGGTAATCCTTTGCCTCAGTCTTTGGGAAACTCCCAGAGGGGCCTCATGCAGGCCCCAATAGCAAATCCAGTTCAAACCTTTTCCTGCAGTTGTAGAGGAAACCCCTACTCAGAGCAATTAAATAACCAAATGCCTATTGGAATAAGTCATGCTGGTCAGGATGATGAAACAGAGAGAAAAACAATAATCAGGCCGTTAAAGGCAAGATCTTCACCTTTGGAAGATTGGATTAGAGACATGGTTTATGTTTTCAGGAGAAAACATAAAGAAAATTTTTTGGCAAACTTCTATTAATGAACAAAGACCAAAATTATCGATAAAAATAAATGGTGTTTTGTTGTCTGGTCTGGTAGACACAGGTGCGGACGTTACCATAATTGCACCAGAATTTTGGCATCCAACTTGGCCTCTTCAGGAGGTAAACGTTCAACTGTTAGGAATTGGGACATTATCTCAGGTGAAACAGAGTGCAAGAGGGCTTGAATGTATAGGTCCAGAAGGACAGAGATGAAAATTGAAACCATATGTAGCTAACATAGCTATGAACCTGTGGGGTCAAGATTTGTTACAACAATGGAATACTCAGATTAACATCCCTCCAATCTCAGAAACAAATCATAAACTAGCACATGTTTCTGAGAGAAATATTAGAAGGCAATATTCTGAATGGTCACCAGCCATCCATATTATACAAGAACAGGGCACAACAACTGATGATCTTCCAAAGACATCAACAGCTCTACCTTTAAAATGGTTAACAGACAAGCCTGTATGGGTTCAGCAATGGCCTTTAACAACAGAGAAACTCCAGGCTTTAGAAGAGCTGGTAGAAGAACAGTTAAATGCTCAGCATATTGAGGAATCAACCAGCCCTTGGAATTCTCCTGTATTTGTTATTAAAAAGAAATCTGGTAAATGGAGAATGGTAACAGACCTTAGAGCAATTAACAAAGTAATTCAGCCAATGGGCTCTCTACAATCTGGAATTCCTTTGCCTATTCTGTTACCAAAAGGATGGCCTCTCATAGTTATTGATTTAAAAGACTGTTTCTTTTCAATACCGTTACAAGAAAAAGACAGAGAAAGATTTACTTTCACAGTGCCTACTTATAATAATTCTCAACCGGTTAAAAGATTTCAATGGAGGATCCTCCCACAGGGAATGTTGAATAGCCCAACTCTGTGCCAATATTTTGTACAACAGCCATTGGAAGTGATACGTAAAAAATTTCCTAAATCTATAACTTATCATTATATGGATGATATTTTACTAGCTGATTCAAATGCAGATACTTTAGAAAGAATGTTTGAAGAAGTAAAGAAAATTTTGCCTTGCTGGGGATTACAAATTGATCCTGAAAAGATACAAAGAGGAGATTCTATTAATTATTTAGGATATAAAATAGAGCTACAAAAAATTAGACCCCAAAAGGTGCAAATTAGGAGAGATAGACTACAGACTCTTGATGACTTTCAAAGATTATTTGGAGCTATTTCTCATCTACGAACTATTGTTGGGGTAAAAAATGATGAACTGCATAATTTGTTCAAAACCTTAGAAGGTGACAAGGACTTAAATAGTCCAAGAGAATTATCACCTGAAGCTGAGAAAGAATTGGCTTTGGTAGAAAAGAAAGTACATGAAGGGCACGTGGATCGTATTGATCCAAAGCTGGATTGCATTTTGGTTATTTTACCTTCTAGGCATTCTCCTACAGGAATATTAATGCAGAGGGAAGATATTATATTAGAATGGATATTTTTACCAAATAAACCAAATAAAAAATTAAAAACTTATGTGGAAAAAATCTCTCATCATTTAGCAGGAATAGACCCAGCAGAAATTGTCGTACCTTTAACTAAGGAGGACATTGAAAAATTATGGACAGAAAGTGAACCTTGGCAAAGAGCTTGCAGTAATTTTTTGGGAGAAATTAACAGCAAATATTCCAAAAGCAATAGAATTGATCTTATAAAGAGAGCTGATTGGATCTTGCCTCGAATTGTACGGGAAAAGCCCATATCTGGAGTTCGTACATTTTATACAGATGCCAACAAATAAGGAAAGGCAGGTTGCAAATCAGAAAATTCAAGTAAAGTGGTTCAAAGTCCTTATAATTCAGTTCAAAAATCAGAATTGTATGCTATTCTGTTGGTATTAATGGATTTTTCAGAACCTCTCAACATAGTAACTGACTCTCAGTATGCTGAAAGAGTAGTATTACATATTGAGACTGCAGAATTTATCCCTGATGCTTCAGAATTAACTTCACTATTTATTCAATTACAAGATACAATCAGGAAAAGGAATCATCCTTTATATATAACTCATATCCGATCCCATACTGGTCTGCCAGGCCCTCTAGCACAAGGCAATGAAGAGATTGATAAATTATTGATAGGAAATGTGCTGGAGGCCTCAGAATCTCATAAAAAATATCATGTCAATAGTAAAGGTTTAAAAAAGGATTTTTCTGGCCGGGCGGTGGTGGCGCACGCCTTTAATCCCAGCACTCAGGAGGCAGAGGCAGGCGGATCTCTGTGAGTTCGAGGCCAGCCTGGGCTACCAAGTGAGTTCCAGGAGAGGCGCAAAACTACACAGAGAAACCCTGTCTTGAAAAACCAAAAAAAAAAAAAAAAAAAGTATTTTTTCATAACCTGGCAACAAGCCAAAGAAATAGTAAAGAAATGTCCTACTTGTTTTTTCTACAATCAAACGCCATTACCAGTAGGATGTAACCCAAAGGGTACTCAAAGGAATGAAATCTGGCAGATGGACGTGTTTCACTTTGCAGAATTTGGAAAACTGAAATATGTACACCATACTATTGATACTTATTCAGGATTTCAGTGGGCAACTGCTTTGAGTTCTGAAAAAGCTGATTCTGTAATCAATCATTTGCTAGAAGTTATGGCCATCATGGGTATACCTGCACAAATCAAAACTGACAATGCTCCATCATATGTCTCTGTTAAAATGAAACAGTTTTTTGCTTATTACAATATAAAGCATATTACAGGCATACCACATAATCCTACAGGTCAAGCAGTTATAGAAAGATCAAACAGAACTCTAAAGGATATGCTAAATAAACAGAAAGGGGTAACAAAAAACCCCAGAAATAGACTGCATAATGCTCTATTAACTTTGAATTTTCTTAATGCCAATGAGAAAGGAACAACAGCTGCAGAGAGACATTGGATAATAGAAAAAACTATAGAATTAAATCAGCCTATATACTTTAAGGATGTGCTGACCTCAGAATGGAAACCAGGGTATGTATTACATTGGGGACGAGGTTTTGCTTTTGTTTCTACAGGAGAAGATAAGTTGTGGGTACCATCAAAATTGATAAAGGTTCGATTTGAACAAGAGAAACGTCTTAATTAGAGGAGGTGATAGCTCATCAACCAACATGGACATCCAATTTAAACTAACTTATACCAGTAACACATGTCTTTTCATTTAATCAGATAATAACTTGCCAAAAAGGAACATCCCCAAAATTAGTCTTGGGGAAAGGTTTTTGTTTTTTAGGAGAATGAAGGTTAAGGAATCTGAAGAACACTGGACAAATAAGACAACTGAAGAAAAGGGACAAATCATCTATCCCAGGAAGCAGAGTGAAATGGCGTATGGGTATATATTATCTAAAAAATTTTATGTCTTCCTAAATGTTTGTTTCTGCTTTTCTCTAAAGATTTAACACTATTGGTCTTCTAATAGTCCCAGTTCAATTAAAATTTAAAGCTGACTTTGGAGTTGGAGAATGGCTCTCTCCTTCTTTAAACTCAAGCATGTTGTTAAAAGGAAAATGCAAACTCCCTGTATCATGCCAGAATAAAAGAGCCATCTTCTGCTATGAGACAGGAGAAAAGCCAAATTAATTAAGGGACTATTCTATTACTAATCTCAACTCTTTGATTCTATTCTGATTCTTTAAACTTTTCTTAAAGTATAAATTTTATATCAAAACTTACAAGATTAATATATATATATATATATATATATACATTTTAAACTTTGTTAAGATATGAATGGTCATATAGAGTACTAATTAATTCTAAAAAAAAAAGGCTTCAATTAGCTGCATATAAATGTCTTTGTGTTCGAGTCTCTTATCAGTTTTCTGCAGGAATTCACGGCCAGGCCTAACATCAACTGAAGTCTCCAGGAAGAAGTTGGGGCCCCACAACAACAACAATTCCACGTGGACAATAATAACATCACTAAGCTGACAAACATCATCTACAGATCAGCTTTGAACTACAAGGTGCTCAGAGCAATTTTGAGATGACTAGCTGAGATGATCCAGTCTCAAAGACTACTTGAATAAGGACTTGAGATAAACCCTGAACTTTGGCATTATACACAGAATGGATAATGAAGGATATAGTTACCTTTCCTAGAATTTGACAATTAACCTAAAATTTTTCTTTCAGGGTAAAGATAACTTCACCCATACCCAGCAGGAAGCAATTTTAAGAATACGACGCCCACATTCCAAAAGAGGTGGTGTGGGGTGGGTGGTTTTTTGGTCTTTTTAATGGGTTTTGGGTCTGGAATAATTTTCATTGTTTAGGGGGGTTGGTTACAAGTTGTTGTCAAGGGTTAAGAAAAAGGCTAAGCAGATTAGATTTAAGGTTCTTGTTTAAAAAAAAAAAGAGAAAGAAAGAAGAAAAAAAAGACAATTACTAGTTTTAAATACTTTACATTGGATTGGATTGTTTTATATTGTATACAAATTATATATATATTGAAATTGATATTGTTAGAAAATGTTATATGTATATTTCTAATTGTACTTATACCATTCATTTAACAATGCAATTTTCTGATCCTTGAATGTTATTATTACCAACTATTAGGATATAAAGAAATGAAAGTTAGTAGTTAGACATTACAATAGAACTTGTAGTCATATTAGATATGTTTTAAAAATTGAGCAGATATATTTTAGACAGGTCATCTTCAAACCCTTCAGAGATCTACAGAATATGGCATTTAAAATGTTTTAATAACTTAGAAAAATTTTCTTTTTTGTTATGACTATGAGACATGTCGGCTCCTGGCAGCACCAATCTACTTCAGAGAAAATATGGGCATTGAAGAAACTGCATATGAGTTAACTTTCATTGTGGCAAAAGTTAGCCACTGGACAACAAAGTATCCTCGAATCAACAGGACAAAATGGACGGACAGGACATGAAACAAAGGACTACTGATTCTTGCCAAAACAAGTGTGGTTATGGCTTTATTAAAAGGCATCTTCCGAGGCCAGGACAATATGGCACCATCCCTGAAGTGGCCTTCACAATCTGGAAAAGGTACAGTGCCCTTTTCTTCGAAGGCAGCTGAACAGGCAGTGGGCTGATGGCTTCTGATGTGCTATGGAACAGCAGCTGAAACAGTTATTCTTGAAGAGTAACTAAGCTCACGCCTCTCAATAGTAGACTGGCATTTGATAGAGGGATGTAAAGAAGAACGAGATGCTGAGATGAAGCCACATACACACATAGCCAAGAAGAATGGACAGCTGAATTCAAAAAACATCAACAATTTCCAGTATTTAAAATCCTGAATCATGACATGACACTAGTGGAATTCAGGTGTTTCTGGTACATAGACTCTCTCACCCAATGTGACCTTGTGTACATCCTACTTCACAAATGAGTCTGTCAGATATGCTAAGCCTATAGGCTGAAGATAATGCCCCAGCTTTGTGGAGAAACCTCAGGTGACTGTCCAGGCAGCTGGCTGTTTCTGTCAACTCACAAATTTTTTGGAAGTTGCTTGCATGCACTTTCTGTTTTTATTTTTGTTAGCTAATATTATTTCCTTCTTGGGTCTCTGAGGGAGTTGAAGATTAGTTAGTTATAGTTGAAGGTTAGTTAGTTATAGTTGAAGATTAATTAGGATAGAAAGTGAATTAGATACATTTTGGACTTAACAAAATAGGATAATGAAATTATTATCTCTGAATTTGTCAAATACAAATGGACTAGACATTGTTTAGACATTTATTATTTGTATATATTGTATATAGTTATTGTACTTTTGTATATAGTTTTTCTTTTGTTAGTTATAACCTTTTTCTTTTTTTTCCTTTTTATTAAAATAGAAAAGGGGAAATGTGGTATTTTACTTGTACTGAAATGTGATTTTAATTGTATGTTAATAAATAAAGTTGCCTGGGGGTCAGAGTTTTAGAGCCATAGCAAGTGCGTGGCAGTGGTGGCGCACGCCTTTAAGGACCCGGAGGGCGGTACATACAGGCAGTGACAAGGCAGTCACGTGTTTAGGTTTACAACCAATGAGAAGGCAGAACAGCTAGACTATAAAAAGACATACACACAGGAAGTAGGCCCCTTTTTTCGGAGAGCTCTCTTGGCTGAAGCAGGATAGCTGAAGCAGGAAGGGTAAGGCTCTTAGTTCTGACCTCTTGGCTTTCTTCTCTGAATCGGCTCTGTGTTTCTTATTTAATAAGACGGTTGGTTACATCTACAGGGAGATGTTCCAGAGAAAACAATACCATCCTCAGGAATAGACAGGTGGGGAAAACTCAAGCTGTATTCTTATTTTATAAAAGGACATAAAAGTTTTAGATATATTAGTATTATCAATCTGTATTGAAATCCAAATTGTAGAAAAGCAGGTGATGGGTATCTAGACTCATACCTTTGAGTCCTAGCAAAATTATAGATTTGGGTTAAAAGGTATGTACATTTTTTTGTTTAGAGAGAGCTAGGTACAGATTGGACAGAGATGTCTTTGGCCTGATGAGATGTTTAAGTTTATATTTAGAATACAACCAAATAAAATCTAAAATCCTGAGCTTGTGACGCAAACAGCACCAGAATTAATGTTAAATTCTGAACTTTTTGAAATCTTAATATAACAATAGCATAGAAGGGCAAAGTAATTTGAATTTATATCTTAAAACATTTTTTGAGACCCTCAAAGCTTGTATGGACTTTTATATCTTGGGACATTTTTTATCAAGAGCTATAGTAGCTTTAGAAAAAAACAAGTCTTGATTTTTTATATATAAAATGAGCTGACAAATTGGCTATAGCCTTATAAATTTAAATGTCTTAAAAACTGTTCTTAAGAAAAGGTTTAAAATCTCTCAGATGTCTTTCTGTAATATCAAAAATAGCCGGGCGGTGGTGGCGCACGCCTTTAATCCCAGCACTCGGGAGGCAGAGCCAGGCGGATCTCTGTGAGTTCGAGGCCAGCCTGGTCTCCAAAGCGAGTTCCAGGAAAGGCGCAAAGCTACACAGAGAAACCCTGTCTCGAAAAAAAAAAAAAAAAATCAAAAATAAAGTACCCCTTTTTATTTTATTTTATTTTTGATTTTTCGAGACAGGGTTTCTCTGTGTAGCTTTAGAGCCTATCCTGGAACTCAGTCTGTAGCCTAGGCTGGCCTTGAACTCACAGAGATCTGACTGCCTCTGCCTCCCGAGCGCTGGGATTAAAGGCGTGCACCACCACTGCCCGGCTGCACCCTCCTTTATTTTAAGAAGGAAAAAACATGGTATGACCACAGTCTAGCTACAATAGTGTAAACAATCCCAAAGTTTAACCGTTATCATCTGGGTGACTCTTAAATTACAAAGTTTAGCTGTCAGAATAAGATGTATTCTTTGGTATAAAAGCATTAAGGTGTAGCTTTAATATCTTATTAAACAAGCATATATACATAGAGACATATTAAACAGGAGTTGAGTAAACAAGAAGAAAGGGAGAAGCAGTGTGTGCTGAGCAAGATGAGGCTGGCCCCTCCATCTCTGCTGTAGCAGATTGTAAAGCTGTTGATAAGCTAGAAAGCAAGTTTGTCACAGTCGGAAGAGGGCAAACCAGAAAACAGACCTGCCGTAGGTGGGAGGAAGCAGGCTTGCCTCGGGTGGGGCAGGTCAGCGAGGTTCAGGTGCAAAGTGGGCAACCCCAACAGGCCCCGTTAGGGTATGCCACCAAACAAACATGCCACATGTAACAGAGCTAATGGAAGAGGTCTGAGGGCAAAGGAGAGAAAGAGTGAAAGACCAGGTGGGAGTGGAGACCTGGGAGAGGAAGGCTCGAGCCATATCAAAGATGGCGATGAAGCCAAATGACCTGTCTGTCTTTGACCTTAGTCAAGATGGCGCCTGACCACATGGTCACATGGTTTGTTTGTTGCTACAGGCCGCAAGAATATGAAATAAAGATTCAGCTGTATATGATAAAGCTATACCCAGAAGGATCAAGGAATTCTTCTGGAGGAGAAGTCAAATATCAAGGAATATTTGATGGGTTGTTTTTTTTTGTAAGACAAACAAAACAGATGTAGAACACATAATCTCAAGTGTTCAAAAATCAGTCCGAAACACAGTCACATGGCCATGTCATTCAGACATTTCCATTCACACATAGGAAATAAAGTTTTTTAACAGGACAACAGAGAAAATTTCCCAGGGAACTTTCAAGCTTCATGTACCAGATCGAGAAGGTGTGAGGGGCAGCAGCGGGAGGGAGGGGCCAGACAGAGACAGAACAGAAGAATGAGACAGTTTGAGCAAAAGCAAGACAGGCCAAGCCTTAGCCAGGGTGGGAGCGCAGCAGTCAACCCAGGTCTTTCAGTTCCACTGGCCGCAGAAGGGAGGCACACAGCAGGCTAGAACCCAAGTCATGGGTCTTCCCAGCCTTGGTAGTGGCGGCAGCAGGAGCGGTGACTGAGGGTAGATGGGCAGCCGGGAGTGGAGGGCTATGCTCCGCATGGCTTGCCCTGGCTCTGGCTGCCAGGCATTCAGGCAGCTGGGTGCAGGAGGGAAGGAACAGAGACAGAACAGAATGAGGTGGGGTAGGCTGTAGTAGAATATTAAACTTTTGTTTATGTTGGATTTGTTTAACTCTGTGAAGCTGTGTTACTGTGCTGTGTAAAACACCTGATGGTTTAATTAAAAAAAAAAAAAATTGGCCATAGGAGGGGCTGGCAGGCAGAGAGTATATCTAGAAGGAGAAAACTGGAAAGAGGGATTGGAGATCTAAGATGTAGCAGCCAGAGAAGGAGGAGGACTCCAGGGGTCAGCCACCCAGCTACACACACAGCAAGCCACTGAGTAAGAGTAAGATACAGAAGTAAGAGACTGGGAAAAGCCCAGAGGCAAAAGGTAGATGGGATAAGTTAAGGAAAGCTGGCAAGAAATTAAACCAAGCTATGGCCGGGCACTCATGTAAGAATAAGACTCTATGTGTGATTTATTTGGGAGCTGGGTCGTGGGCCCCCCAAAAGACCAAAGACCAGCAAACAATAACAGTAGGTGTTTCCAAGGTGGCAGGAGACTGATTGTTGGGACCAAGTCTGAATGTGGTGGTAGTCACATTTTCCATGAGTGAGGTAGAGAAGTATGAAATCCAATAGCTTTTGATCTCTGGTGTCCCAGAGATTAAGCAAGGATTGATTCAAATGGCACAAACTGCTCAATGATTCATCAAACAGAGAAAGGGGGGCAGACATGTGGTCTCCCAGTACTGGGGCTTATGAACGGGGTGAAAATGCAAGAAACCATGGTCAACATGAATCCTCATTCATTGGAAATGGCCAGAAGTGGGGCTTACCAATTACGGCAGTGTTGGATGGGGTGTTGAAGGTTCCAGGGGTCCTAGAGTGTCTCAGACTGCCAGCAGGCAGGAGAAAGCACCAGGAGGACCTCTGCTGAGCCACATAGCACCAACGATGTAAAACAGCACATAGTGGCCTTGGCGGGTTTGAGCCAAGGTGAAAAGACAGCCGCCATGCAGACTTGGTGGTAGCATAGTGGGGTGGAAAGTTACACCATGCAGACATGGCATCCACATAGAAAGTTTTTTTTTTTTTTTTTTTTTTTTTTTTTTTTTTTTTTTTTTTTTTTTGGTTTTTCGAGACAGGGTTTCTCTGTGTAGCTTTGCGCCTTTCCTGGAACTCACTTGGTAGCCCAGGCTGGCCTCGAACTCACAGAGATCCTCCTGGCTCTGCCTCCCGAGTGCTGGGATTAAAGGCGTGCGCCACCACCGCCCGGCAAGTTTTATTATTAAAGGGAGAGGGGAGAGAGAAGAGAGAGAAAAAGAGAGGGGGAAAGACAGAAAGAAGGAGAAAGAGAGGGAAAGAAAGAAAAGTGGAGGTGCACACATCCTCATGGAAGGAGAGAGAGGGAGAGGAGAAGGGGGAGGAATTTTCTCTTAAAGGGGACTTTACATAAGATGACATCAGGAAGCTGGCTGTGTCCCTAAAGGTTGGGCCAGAATGCTAGCACTGAGTGACTATATTGTTTGGCATGGGCATGACCATGCCAAGGACATCAATGCCTCAAACCTATGTGAATTGGCAAAACCTTCCTTTCCCCCAGGAGGGAGGCTCAGAGGGACAGAAAGGCCTCCTTCCGTTCAGAGTACAACTGCTGACAGTGTGTGCAAGCTTAGTATTTAGGCATGGTGGACCAGTGTGTGCAAAAACTAGCACCTGTAGCATCCTCCTCCAGGATGCCTGCAACCTGAGGATGCTCCTACAGAGACTAGTGCCTCCCCCTGTGCTGTGGTTGTATAGTAGGTTCCCTCCATCATGGTGAGCACAGCCTTTCTGTATGTGTGTCTGTCCTTTCTTCATTCCCCCAATGGCCCTGTCAAGGTGCCAGGTGTAAATAGATGTTTTCCTGTCCCAACCACTTGCTCCCAAATGACTGACACAGAGGCTTAATATTATTTATAAATGATTGGCCAATAGCTCAGGCTTGTTACTAGCTAACTCTTTCACTTAAATTAACACATAATTCTTATCTATGTTTAGCCACGTGGCTTGGTATCTTTTTCTCAGTACGACATTCTCCTGTTGCTTCTCAGAGTTTGCCAGCAACTCTCTCTGACTCCGCCCTCCCTCTTCCCAGGATTCTCCTAGTCTAGCTCTCTAGTTCAATCTCTTCTTGCCCAGCTATCAGCCAATCGGCTTTATTTTTTTATTTTTTTTTTAATTTTAATTTTTATTTTGCAATACAATTCAGTTCTACATATCAGCCACGGATTCCCTTGTTCTCCCCCCTCCGGCCCCCCTCACCTTCCCCACAGCCAATCAGCTTTATTATTGACAATGAACATAATCCACAGCAGCCAGGCAGGATGCAACAGTCAATAGATAAATAGGTATTCAAACTGGGGCATATTCACCCAGAATATCCAATAGCTAAGCAGGAAATGAATATATGAGTAATATTGAATGGAAAAATGAATTTTCAGAATACTATTTACTATATGACCCCATTTAAATAAAGTTTTGAAATAGGCAGAACATGAGCATATACTATTGTATATACTGAATGTAAAAATTTAACAAGAAAATGATATATAGTAAGCAATGTTGGAGAGAAAAACAGTTTTTATTAGGTGAGTTTACTATATTTGTACTGTTCGACTTCTTTTTTTTTTTTTTTTTTTTTTTTTTCAGAGCTGAGGACTGAACCCAGGGCCTTGCACTTGCTAGGCAAGCGCTCTACCACTGAGCTAAATCCCCAACCCTTGTTCAACTTCTTTTAAAAATATTTGTTATTTTTATTTGTTTATGTGTATGTCTGTCTCTGTGTTTACACACATGTGCGTGTGAGTGCCACAGAGGCCAGAAGAGGGCGTCAGGTGCTCAAGGAGCTGGAGTTACAGGTGGCTGTAAATCTCCCTGAAGTGGCTGCTAAGAATCCAACTTGGATCCCCTGGAAGAACAGTAAGTATTCTTAAGTGCTGAGTCATCTCTCTGGCCCCCCTTTCAGTTTCTTGAACAGCACACACACAAAACATATGAAGCAGCATGGTCAGATCCTAAGACTGAGAAGCTGCTTGAAAGACACTATTTTACCTGGAGCCATCTGTGATTTAATTGGAAGAAAGAGAAGAAGGGGCAGCAATCCATTCTCTACAGCTCATTTTCTGTTCAACACCACCGTTTGCTGCCTGCTCTCCGGAGTCAGGAGTCTAGAGTAGAGGATGAAATGTCCTGGGTGCAATGGTGTACAACTTGGGAAATGGAGGCAGGAAGATTATTTAAACCCATGAGTTTGAGACCAACTCAAAAGTTACCAATATAGGTAACTTTTAAAAAGGGATACTCAAAATAAGGGACTTTTTTTTTTCTGGTTTTTCAAGAAAGGGTTTCTCGCCTATATCCTTTCTGTGCCCTGACATCTTACTTCCTCTCTCCGCCCAGCTACATCACTTCCTGTCTGTCTGTACAGACCTCCAGACTTTTATGGTTAATGCTGGGATTAAAGGTAAGTACCACCATGCCTGGGTCTGTTCTCAATGTGGCCTTGAACTCATGGAGATCCAGACAGATCTCTGCCTTCCAAATGACAGGATTAAAGGCATGTGCTACCATTCCCTGACTTCTATGTTTAATATAGTGGCTGGCTTTTTCTTCTGATCTTCAGATAAGCTTTGTTGGGGTGCACAAATAAATATCACCACAATACCTGATGTTGGTTATCACATCACTAAGTGAGATACTTGTGCTAAGAAGTGAAAATCAAAATAGATATGGTAAAAAAAAAAATCAGTGAAATGGGTAATAAGAAAAACACACCTAGGAATTAATATTTATATGAAATTATGTATATACATACACATAGATTCTCTTTTCATTTTATTTTTTTCCTGTGGGATCAAATTCAGAATTACTCACACATTCCAGGCAGGTACCATCAGTGAGCTACACCTCTGTCACCTAGATTTTGAATGAGTGTGAAAAAAAGAGAAAAAAATCAAGTCCTGGATGACTTGTCCTGTTATACCCAGTCCGTTCTGTGCCACGAGGAAGGAGAGAGACAACACTTATGGGTTCCAAAGATTTTAATAATTCACTGACCGATGATCAGGGCTACAGGGCAAGGACTCGGGAGCCTTTTTCCTCCTGACAGCCCTGAGCATGGGCAGAAGCCGGGTTTATAAGCATAAAATTCTCAGACATTTGTTGCTAAGTTACAGTTACAGTTTTCACCGATCAGAAGTCAAAGATCAGGGGCATCCTTGTGTGTCCCATCATTGTCAACCCACATACAATGCAAGCCTTTCAGTCCAACCAATCAGATTCATTCTTTCTTTCTGTTGTTGGGAACAGCCATCATATTTCTAGAGAACTAAAGACGCACAACGACTGTTTCTGTGGTTGAGGGAGGAGGTAGGTCAACCATTGGAAAGTTCCCAGCTCCCCTAGGGCATGGGAACTTGAACTCATCTATTTCACCCTGCAGGTAAAATGGAGTCTGAAGTCAAAATGGCAGTACTCGGGCCAAGGTGCTTTTGCCTGCTCCCTTCAGTCTCAGTTTTTTAAGGGACAGAATAGAGGCCAGAGAAGTGATGTAGTAGTTAAGAGCTCGGCTGCTCTTACCGAGGACCCTGGTTTAGCTCCCAGCACTGACATTGTGGCTCACAACCATTCATAAATCCAGTTCCAGGGACACTGATGTCCATTTCTCACCATTATGGGCGTCAGGTACTCATGTCGTGCACAGACATCCATGCAGGCAAAACACTCATACACATGAAACAAAATAAATATATCCAATATTTGATTCTATAAAATAATATTTTTCACCTGAAAAGAAAACTTAGATTGGATACGAACAGAACTCAGAGGAAATTAAAATTAGCTGCCGGACTCCAAGACTATAACTTTGGAAAAAGAAATTAAGTTACTGATAAAAATGAAATAATTCCAAGCCTTCCCACTTTCTAAAAAAAAAAAAAAGATTTTGCCATTAAGACAAAACTAAAGGAGTTGGGGCACACATGTGTGACCTTCGTGCGTAGACAAGTGGACCAGAGGGCAGTGCTGGTTGGCACTCTGTCTTGGTGTCGGCAGTACTGAGGTTAGGGGAGCTCTGGATGCTTAAGGACACGATGGCTGAGGCTAGGGTACACAGGCTGCTTGAGCAGCGGTCCCTGTGTCCTCAAGCTGTTCAGCACGGCTCTCACGGTGTTTGCAGATGTGACTGGGAGCATAACCAGTCGGCTTTAAGTAAAGGACAGTTCTAGATAATCCCAGAAGGCCTGTTTCTGTCCATTTCAAGGCCTTCTAAGAACAGAGCCTAGAAGAAATTCTACCTATAGGCTGAAACCTTCGTGTCCTAAAGAGCTGAGCCTGCCCCAAGAGTCCACCGCTCCAAGGGGTTCGGTTTTTTCAGCCTACCCTTATTAGCATATAAACCGTTTCCTTGAAAAAAAATATCTATTTTTAAAAATTGCTTATTAAAAAATATACTTATAGCCAGCCATGTGGTACACACCTTTTAATCCCAGCACTCAGGAGGCAGAGGCAGGTCAATCTGTGAGTGCAATGGTTAGCTGATTTATACAGCAAGTTTCAGGACAACTAGGGCTACATAGAGAGACCCTGTCTCAAAATAAATAAATAATTTTAAAATTTCATTTCATTATTTGTGTGTGTGTTTGTATGATGTGTGTACTTATGGGTGTGGGTATATACATGCCATAGAGTGTGGAAGAGGTCAGAGGACAATTTTCAAACATTAATTCACTCCTCCTACTATGGGATTAGTATTTCATACTGATTCTTTTATTCTGGTGGAATCCTGATCAATAGGATAATGTTTAGCTACAGTTCTTGATAAATCTAAATTAAGATTATAAAAAATATATAAAAGATTGATTTTAAAAATTATAAAACTTCTAAATAAATAAATAACGAGAAACACGTGAAATACATAAGCATCCTAAAGAGGCTGTGTGTGGCAGTGTGCTCAGGGAGGCTGAGCCTGGGCAGGAGGATCATGGTGTCTACAAGTTCAAAACCACCTAGGCAGCACAGTGATTCCCCATCTCAAAAATGAAAGGAAAAAAGTGAGAATATACAAAACAGCCAACCTTACATTGTTAAGACTAAGTATTTTTATTAGACATCTTTAATTGTGTGAATACAGGATTAAGAATATTGCTAGACACGGTGGTGCACGCCTTTAATCCCAGGATTTGGGAGGCAGAGGAAGACAGATCTCCATGAGTTCCAGGCCAGCTAGATCTGTCAGAGTTCAGCTCCAACCTGTGGAAGGGTTCTTGCGGGGAGCAGAAAGGAATGAAGAAGTAAAAGGTGCAAAGCTACACAGAGAAACCCTGTCTCGAAAAACCAAAAAAAAAAAAAAAAATAGACTGAGACGAGAAAGAGACACAGGATAGCTTCGGGAGGGCCCTGGGTCAATACCCAGTCCTCTTGAGATTTATTCTAATGGGCTTTTTATACACTACCAAGGGGATAGGCAAAAGACCTTTCCCTTTCAAGATCAAAGTACAATGTACAGCCAAGTGTAGACTCTTCAGAACACCTGGTAACCACACCTGTGGTCAAATCATCACATTATGCAGCCCTGCTAGGTAAAGCAAGCTCAGATTCTCTGACCTTGAGTAAGGCCTTACTAGGGAGCCTCTGTGGGCCCTCACAGAGATCTTGTCTCAAAAAACAAAACCCCAACAAAAGATATTGAGACTTCTAGCATGTTTTCCCCTTCTGATCATTCCCTCTGGGGTAAGCCAGCTGACTCCGTCCAGCAGCTGTTAGGAAGTAGAGCCGCTAAGCAGCCACCAAAGAACCAAGACCTTTACACAGAAGCCCCATGGGTGAGGCTGGAAGCCAACAATCCAGCCCCGTGACATTTTCAGAAGACCAAAGCACCAGGCAGCATCCTGAGCAACCTCATGAAAGCGTGCCAGGACTACACTGGCAAGTCTCTTGACTTCCAGAAAGTAGGTGAGATAATCATTTCCTTTCCAGATTGATTTCAAAGATAACAGAAACAAAGCAAAAATCATAGACTTGAACGGAGAACAGTAAAAAGGAGGAAGTATGGACCAGAAACTAAGATTAAAGTCAGCAGTGAAAACGATGACTACTACAAGGCAAAGGAACATAAATCATAGGACAATGAGTGGTGTAATATGTTACTAATGTAGACATTCAGAAATCCAAGGTCAATAAGGGATAAACACAGGGAAGTGAACGAAGCTGGGCGCAGTGGTGCAGCCCTTACCCCCAGCATTTGAGAGGCAGAGGCAGGCAGGTCTGACCCAATCTAGAAAGAAAATAGGTGAAGACAAACTAAACGTATAGGAAAAGCAAGCAAGGACAAAAAAAAATAGTGTTAGACAAAGTAGAACTTCAGATGAAAAGATCCACTAAGGAAGGGAGAGCTACTACCCAGGAAAAAAATATCAGCAATGATAAAAATATAACAAATTAGCTAAGTACATGATATCATTGATTGGCCTACAATGAGAAAGAAAAGTACAATTAGAGTGGAGGGTTTTAACTCACTCATACCACTGACAATTGAGCAGACAATGGATAGTGCAGGACGCACTGACCTAATATCATTTGTGACATAGAACATTATCCCAGACTTTATATTCTGCAAATAACGGCTACACATATGTTCAAGTATATAAATTGGAGGGGAAAAAAAACAGGTTACAGAGACAAATCTCATTAAAGGCAATAAAGAAAACATTTTATGGTTCCTGTTTTCAGTCTACAATTACACACTGGTGGCAGAAATGGATTCCTGGTAACAAACTTCACAATCCTATACATAAATAAGTTCCTCCCAAATAAGAGCTGGCACAGGAAGAAAAAAGAATGGAAAAGTGTGGAGGTAGGGTTAAAAGGGGCAGGGAGGTGGGAGAGGTATAAAAAGAGACTGCAGGGGCTAGACAGATAGCTCAGCTGCTTTGAGCATTTGCTACATTTGCAGAGGATCCAGGCTCCATCCCCTGCATGTAAGACTATCTGTAATCCAGTTCCAGGGGATCCAATGCCCTCTTCTGGCCTCCAAGGGCACCACACACACACATGCATACACACACACACACACACACACACACACACACACACACACACACGATGCACAGACAAACACATAAAATAAAAATAAAAAAACCTTTTAAAAAGAGAGTGCTTTTTATACTCGGAACCTATGGTGAGTGTTAGTAATTGTTATTTGTTGCCTTTTTAAAGATAATAATGAGGGCTGGGCTGGAGAGATGGCTCAGAGGTTAAGAGCATCTGGCTGCCCTTTCAGAGGTCCTGAGTTCAATTCCCAGGAACCACATGGTGGCTCACAACCATCTGTAATGAGATCTAGTGCCCTCTTCTGGCCTGCAGGGATTCATGCAGATAGAACCCTATGCACATAATAAATAAATAAACTTAAAAAAAGAAAAAAAGATAATAATGAAGGGCCAGCAAGATGGCTCAGTGGATCAAAGCACCTGCCACCAAGTACTCATGCCCCACGTACACAAAATAAGTAATGTAAAAAAAATGCTTTAAAGCAATTTAAAAACTAATAACGAAAATATCAAAGTAACTGGGCAGTGGTGGCCATCCCTTTAACCCGAGCACTTGAGAGGCAGAGGCAAGGGATCTCCAAGTTTGAGACCAGCCTGTTTTAGAGCAAGTTGAGGACAGCCAGGCTTACACAGAGAAACCCTGTCTTGAAAAGAAAAATTTTTTTAAATAAAAGTAAAGTATCAAACTAAATCTTTGTGACAAGTGAAATCACTATTTTGAAGAAAATGTTAAATGTTTGTTTGTTTGTTTGTTTGTATGGACATGCATGCCATGGCGTATGTAAAGAGGTCAGGGAAGAGCCTAAAAGAATCCATCTTTTCCTGTCACCAAGAGGGCCTGGGGATCAAGCTCAGGCTTCCAGGCTTGGTCCCCTGAGACATCTTGTTGACCTAGTATAACTTTTTAAAAGTTAAAAAAAAGAAGAAGTTATATTAAAAGCATCAATAATCTCACACGGAAGTCCACGCCTGTAATCTGGTTCTTGGGCGCCAGAAGAAAGAGGCTCAAGAGTTCAAGGCCACCCTCAGCTATGCAGCACATTCTAGGCCAGTCTAGACTACAAAAGTCTGTCTAAAAACAAACACTGAAAACATGTGGGGATATATTGTGTACCCTAACAAAATTTGCCTGAAGATCAGAGGACAGAGCCAGCCACTAGATTAAACATAGAGGCCACGCATGGTGGCACACACCTTTAATCCTAGCACTCAGGAGGCAGAGATCTGTCTGGATCTCTGTGAGTTCAAGGCCACCCTGAACTACATGAGACTGACTCAGTCTAGGAGAGAAAATAGAGCCAGGCAGTGGTGGCACATGCCTTTAATCCTGGTACTGGGAAGCACACACACCTTTAATCCCAGGAAGTGATGGCTGGGTGGAGAAGGTATATAAGGTGTAAGGAGACAGGAACTGAAGCCTTTTCAGGCTGAGGAGTTGGTGAGGTAAGAGGTGGTAGCTGTGGCTTGTTCCTTTGTCTCTCTGATCTTTCAGCATTTACCCCAATATTCTGGCTCCTGGTTTATTATTATTATTTTATTAGCAATTTGTGTTACAAAAACAAAGTCCCTAAAAAAAATAGATCTTTAGACCAAGAAAAAAATTAATTTGAAAATAAAAATGATTTGATTATGTAAACATTAGGAAATAGACAAGCCTCCAGAAAATCTAATTGAAAAGAGAAAATATATGCAAACTATTTAAAACAAGGAGGTAAATAATATTCAAACACATTTTAAAAAATTTCCTCTCCAAGGGCATTTTTTTTTTCTTCTACTGTCTTTCCTTTGAAAGATCCCTTCAAGACCAAACAATTTCTAGAAATAAAACATATTTCCAGATCATAAATGCAATACAAAAATAAAAAAACAAAAACAGATGAATGCAACCCAAACTTTACATTTCTCTGAGTGTTGCAGACTAAATACAAGAACTATGTGCCCAAACGAACTGAAATGACTGGATTTTAAAGAGTCTTTAGTGCGTTCAGAAGCTGACAAGAAAAGGAAATTCTGCTGGCTGGGCTACACCTGCCCCGGGGGATTACTGGCTGAGTGATGTGTCTCAGTTTACTACTTTGAATTCATTTATTTTAGGTTTTTGAGACAGCGTCTCACCGTGCATGTAGCCCAGGCTGACCTCACACTGACTCCTCCTGCCTCTGCCTCCCTCATGGTGGGACTCCAGGTGTACATGACTATGACCTTCTTCTTAGGAAGAATGAAAACCTGATGATGCTTTCCTGAGCCTCCCCTGTGCGCCAGCCTAGGGTCTGGAACAAGCTAGGTGAGGACTCCACGACCCATGTGTGCCTCCAGTCCATGACTTGTCTGTTACGATGACTGAAGATCTTTTAGGCTGGGCCTGTTTTACCCTGAAAAAGTTGGGCACATTTACAAAGTGAAAACTAACGGACAGTGGGGGAGCACTGAAGGTAGGCTGTGAACTCTCTTCTGTTTATCTAATTCCTCTGCTTACTGCTCTGCGCCACTAGGAACATTAATAAACATTCTTTCTTTCATTAATTTTTTTTTTCAGCAGGGCATAGTGGAGCACACCTTTAGTTCTAGCACTCCGGAGGCAGAGGCAGAAGGATCTCTATGAGTTCGAGGCCAGTCTGTCTGGTCTACATAGTTCCAGGACCAGTCAGAGCTACATAGTGAGACTCTGTCTTGGAAAAAAACAACAACGAAATTTTTTTTGCATGTGTGATGTGCATGTATGTGTTCCCATGTATAGGAACACAAGTATGTAAGTATGCACAGGTGTACACATATATGTGGAGGCCCAAAGTTGAGGGTGGGTGTTCTCCTCAATTGCTCCCCACTTTATTTATTAAGTCACAGTCTCTCAATAAACTGGAGCTCACCAATTCTAGATAGTGTGACCCCCCAGCTTCCCCCGGAGACCCTTGGTCTCTGCTTCCTGAGAATTGGGATTACAGAGGGCCTAGCACACCTCCCCAGTTTTTCCTGTGAGCTCTAGGGATCCCAACCTGGTCCTCACTTTTACATCACAAGCACTTTATCCTCTGAGCCCTCTTTAGCCACAGTGATGTATTATTAAAACAGTCCTGAAGGAGCAATAATGGAATAAACAATAATTAACAATGTTTTAGAAGTAAAGAAAAATTCAATTCCAGGACAGCCTGGGCTGCAGAGCAAATCCCAGGCCAGCCAGGGGTGCATAATGAGACCCTGTGTCAAGAAGGAGAGACGGGGAGGGAGAGAGAGGAGGAAAGAAAGGAGAAAGAATTCAATTCACTGGTGGAAGAGACCCTATTAATTTCTTTTTTTTGTTTTGTTTTGTTTTTCGAGACAGGGTTTCTCTGTGTAGCTTTGCGCCTTTCCTGGAACTCACTTGGTAGCCCAGGCTGGCCTCGAACTCACAGAGATCTGTCTGCCTTTGCCTCCCCAGTGCTGGGATTAAAGGTGTGCACCACCACCAGCCGGCGAGACCCTATTAATTTCAAGCACAGTAAATTAAAAACAGCATCTAGGCCCACTATGGACAAACTTCAGAACAGAAGCAAAACTAGGTCAAACAAAATGATCGAGAGCTGGGTAACAATTTTTAAAAGACCTCGGAGCGGGGAGCGATGGTTCAGTGGCCAAGAGTACGTGTTGCTCTTTCGACAACTTGAATTTGCTTCCCAGTTCTCATGTTGGGCTACTCACTACTACATGTAACTCCAGCTCCAGGGGATCCAATACCTTCTTCTGGTTCCCACGGGTGCTCACAGACACAGCCATATAATTTAGAAAATAATAACGTAATTTTTCGAAAAGACCTGATATGTGTCACAGTAAGAAAGACAGATGGCTTATCACTAATAATAACAGAAGCTACAAGGTAGTGAGATGATAATACTTGGAGATAGTTTAGGTACTATGAGAAACGACTGTCAACTCTTTGATCAGTGTCGACTTTTCCTGATCAGGTTCTTTGATCAGTAAAAATAGGTTTTAAAAATAAAGAGTAAATGGAGCTGGAGAGATGGCTTAGCAATTAAAATTGTGTCCTGTTCTTTCAGGACCCAAGTTTGGTTCCCAACACTCATGTCAGGTGGCTTACATCTGCCTGTAACTCCAGCTGCCAAGGATGGCCTCTGAGGGTACACGCACACATGTGCACACACACACAATTGGAAATAAAGTAAATCTTTAAAGAAAGTAAACAGAGACATTTTCTAAATACACAAAAGCAGTAGTTTGCCTCTGCAGACCTTGAGTGTACATATTCTGTAGAAAGAAATCATAGAATCACTGATGTGGGCTTTAAAATATGAGAATGATACAATGTGTGGTGGATAATGATGGGTGTAAGGGTTCATGTCTGTAAGCACACTTTCAAGACTGAAACAGAAGGGTTGTCATCTCTGGGCCAGCCTGGGCTATCTGGTAAACTCTTGTCTCTCAAACAGATTTAGAAGAAAAGGAGGAGGAAATGAGGAAGAGGAGAAGGAGGAGAAGGAGGAGGAGGAGGAGGAGGAGGAGGGAGTCAAACAAAGCCAAGGTGGTGACCACATGGGCAAATCCAAACAGTGGCCACATGAAAGTGTAATGACAATAATAATCGTGCCTCACGAAGTTAAGAAAAAGAGAGAAAGCATGTGAAAAGTTTGTCATGCAAATTTGGGTGTGTGCCCGGGGCTTAAGTGTCTGAGTGTCTGCTGGGAGGAGCTGTGATTGTGGCCTTGCAGCTAAAGGTCATCTTCAACGACCCAGCAAGTTCAAGGCCACACTGGGGTATATGAACTTCCATCAAAAACTAAATACCCTAAAAAAAAAACCCAAAAAACAAAAATAATACTATATGTTATTTACTAAGGATATATCCTCCAAAAGATGATTAAACAGCAAAAGAATAGAAAATTTAGAGTATATGTTCAGAGCCAGACATGGTGGCACACACCTGTGATTTTAGCACATGGAAGGTAGAGGTACGAGGGTCCAGAGTTCACGATCTGCTTTGGCTACACAGCGAGTTCAAAGCCAGCCTGGCCTATTAAACCCTGTCTCAAAAAAACAGTAAGTAAATAAATAGAACTCATGAAAAAATCATAATTATACTGTTTGAGAGAACAATAGCACAAGATACAAGAAGAAATCACTGCCTTATCAGAAGAAAACAGTCCAAAAATGAGTGAGCTAAATATTTATCTTGTTGTGGTGGTTTGAATAAGAATGACTCCCGCAGGCTCATATATTTGAATGCTTAGCCCGAGTTGGTGGGACAGTTTTGGAAGGATTAGGAGGTGTGGACTTGTTAGAGGAGTTGTGTCACCGGGGTGAGCTTTTCCCAGTTAGCACTCTCTGTCTCTCTCTGTCTCTCCCTCTCTGTCTCTCTCTGTCTCTCTCTCTGTCTCTCTCTCTCCCTCTCTCTGTGTCTCTCTGTGTCTCTCTGTCTCTCTCTGCCTCCTGCTTGTGGAGAAGATGGGCACCACCCCTGCCTGCCTTGTTCCCCACCACGATAGTCATGGACTCACCCTCTAGAGCCATGAGCCCCAATAAGCTCTTTTTTACAAGTTGTCTTGGTCACAGTATCTCTTCATAGCAATAGAAAAGTAACTAAGACACTTAGGAAGTTGAAAAGAATAAAATAAACCCAAAGGGAATAGGAGGAAGAAAACCAAGTACGGCGGCTCCTGGTTATAATCCCTGCAATTGAGTTCAAGGCCAGTCTACAGTAGAGTAAAGCCTAGGTCAAGACTTGAGGGGTGGGGGGAAACTAGATATGGTGGTGCACACCTTTAATCTCAATGCTCAAGAGGCGGGGACGGAGGAGCTGTGCTAGTTCAAGGCCAGTCTGCTTGCCCTCAATCTTGCCATTCTTTCACAGGCATTAGAGCCTACTTCCTCAGGATTCCAGCACATACTGAAGACCAGCTGAGACAGCCAGCCTTGTGGACGGAACAACTACTAGATTCTTGCACCTTCCATTGTTAGACAGCTATTGTTGGACTAGCTGGACCACAGCCTGCAAGACACTCTAATAAATCCCTTCTCTGTGTGTGTGTGCGCGCGCATATTCATCCTATAAGTTCTGTTTCTCTAGAGAACCCTGACCAATACAGAATGTAAATAAGTACCTGAATGAATTCCAAGAAAAAATAGACAACTGGATTTTTTAAAAAAAGATATCATTGCAATATATGAAAACAGAATTCAATACAACTAGAAATGCTGATGAAAACCCAAACTAAAATTGTGCTGGAAATTAAAAAGTCCAATAATTCAAATAAAAATCTAAGTGGAGAGCCTCAGCAGTGCAGTGGCTCAGGGGGGGACAGAAAACCAGGGCTTCAACACTGAACTGATCCATTCAGTCAAGACAGTCAAGGTTTTAGAACATGAACAGAAAATGCAAGGTCTTTGAGATATCACGAGAAGACCAAATCTATGGGTCGTGGGCGTAGAAGAGCTCCATGCAAACGGCATAGAAAGGATTTTCAATATAAGCATTGTGGAAAATTTCCTGACTCTAGGGAAAGAAAGGCCCATTCAAGTACAAGAGGCACATAGAACTTTAAATAGTCAGGACCAGAAAGGAAGCTCTCATATCATGGTATGTTTTAAATACTAGACATATTTGTATTACACTTTGAAACCATATTCCTTACATACAAAAGAAGCATATGAGAGCTGCAAGTGAGAAATACCAAGTCACACATAAAGGCAGGCCCACCAGAGCAACGGCTGATTCTCCAACAGAAACTTCAATCGCTCAAAGGGCATGGAAGGACGTCATTCAAGTTCTGAAAGACTACAATTGCCAGTCTAGGGCACTATACCTAGAAAATATGGTCTGCTTAGTGAGTTCCAGGCCAGTCAAAGATTCATAGTGAGACCCTGTCTAAAAAAACAAAATAAAACAGAAACAGAAACAAAAATAGTGGAAAGTCTTGGCTGGAGTTCAGGGTGGGTTCGCAGCAGCGGAAGGCTGGAGACAAGGTCAGGAGGTCACTTCCTTTTCTTTTCTTATTGTTAATTCTTAAGACAGCAAAAGAAAGGATAAAGTATTTTCCGCTCCAGTCTTTATACCTCGTTTCAACTCTGGGGCATTCTCTCCCCACTCCAGAGTCCATTTTAAACAGTCTATTATGACACACAGGGATTTCTTTTTAGAGATCCCCAGTATACCGCTTCTGTAGTGTCCCTTTCCTGCTCTGCTGTAGGCTAGGTAACTGAAATTTCATTGAGCTGACAACTTCTGAAAAGTGCCTCTTTCACAGCTGTAAATTGTGACACGGTGAACATCTTTGCTCACCTCTTTAGTTCCTTATTAAGTACTCTTCTGTCAGGGTTTCTGTATTTTAAAACCAGCAGCAGATACACCAGGATGGCGGTGTGTGTCTGTAAACTCAGCTCTTGGAAGGCAGAGACAGGAGAATTCAAAGTCAGTCTCGACTGCAGAGCAGGTTCATTAGCCTGGGATGATTGAAACACTGTCCCAAAAATAAACAAGCCAGGCTGGAGAGGCGGCTTAACAGTCAAGAGCAATGGCTGCTCTGCCAGAGACCTGGGTTCAACTCCAAAGTCCACATGACAACTGGCAACTCGAAACCATCTTTAACTCCAGTCCTAGGGGATCTGACACTGTCTTCTGGCCTTCTCAGGCACCAAGTGTGCGTGTGGTACACAGACATACATACCAGCAAAACACCCAAATACATAAACATAGGTAAATAAATGAATAATTTAAGTGAACCATGAATAAAACTATCAATAGTTTCTAGTTCTAAGTTCACAGGGCTGCAATCAGTAGAACTCAGTAAGTTAGCACAGCTCAGTAAGTGCTTGCCACACAAACATGAAGACAAGTTTAGATCCCCAAAACTCCTGTGAAAAATAGCCAGGCATGGTGGTGTATGTTCAGCTGGAACCCCCAGCTCGCTCTGAAATAATCCAGAAAGTCCCATTTCTGTGTCTCTCTCTCCAAACCCCACTCTCTCAGAGAGTCTCCAACAAAGAAAAGGCACCAAAAGCCCCGTTCCACATTCTTGGGGACCATTGCAACTTCCTCCCCTGTTGCCACCAGCAGTTCAAGTCCCTGCCTAAGTGTTCAGCTTTTGACCATACTTGGGCACTAATCCAGCTTGTGGTGGACACGTCATCACCCCTTGCCTTCAACCTATAAAATCTCCTTGCTTTCATTTGTGGGCATGACTTCTCTGTCTGTGATCTCTGGGACTGGAGAACTCACCTTGGAGTTGTTTTGCTCAAAAAAACCTGTTGTTACACTTTTTCAATTTAGTTTGATCCAGCTTACTGCATTGGCAGAAAACCTATTAGTATATGTCTGTAATCCTCGTGCTGGGCAGGCAGAGACAGGAGGATCCTGGGAGCCTAGTCTGCTAGTCTTATCCTATCAGTGAGCTCCAAGTTCAGAAAGAGACTCTGTCAAAGAAAAAGATTTACACCTTGGTGTGACAGCAAAGGCTATGGCTTTGGGTTAAAAGGCAAGAACATTTTGAGGGAAAAAATATAACCCAGAAGACAAAAGAGACAAAGGTGAATGAGCAAGACACAAGAGCAGATAGGCTTGACCATCATGGTCTCTCATTGGGACATTCTGGCAAACCGGAGGGTGGAGGGTCCCCGTTGCTGGACAGACCATTCATTCTGGGTAGGTGCTGCCCACTTGAGCCTGAGAGGTGGTACCGGCACTGATGTCCCAGGAGCTTGGCAGCTGAAGGGGTGGTGAGGATCACAGTGTAGGGTCCTGTCCACTGAGGCTCTAGAGACTTAGGAGATAACTGCTTGAGGAGTACCCAGTCCCCAGGGGAGAGTGGGATGGGCTTGGGAGCAATTGGGTCCATTGGCTTGGGGGCAGGGAGATAGCTGTCAGCTTGTGAACAGAGAAGGGATTGTAGAAGGGAAGGGTAGGGTAGAGACCCCTCCAGTGGAGGGGTCTGGGCCGGGAGGTGGTGGTTGAGGAGGAATGGCTTTCCATAAAGGAGCTCAAAAGGACTTAAGTCTGTAGGAGAGTGTGGGTAGCCCAGAGGCAGGTAAGGGCAATGGAGAGGAGGGAGGGCCAAGACAACCTGAGTTCAATAGAGAACTTAGTGAGCTGCTGTTGGATGAGTCTGTTGGCCATCTCAACCTTTCCTGAGGATTGTGGGCAATAGGGGATATGGAGTTTCCATGAGATGTTGAGGGCTTCAAACATGAGCTCGATAACCCTGGAAATAAAAGCTGGGCTGTTGTCCTTTTGGATGGTCTGTGGCATTCGAACTGAGGGATGATGTGTTCAAGGAATACCTGGGACACCACATCTATGGTTTCCCTGGAGGTGGGGAATGCCTCTATCCATACTGGAAATGTGTCAACAAGAGTTAGGAGATAGTGGAGCTTTTTATGAGTGGGCATGCAGGTGAAGTCAACCTGCCAGTCCTCACCTGGTTGGTGTCCTCAGAGCTGGTGCAAGAGCTGGAGTATTTGGAGGGCCCCCTGTAGGTTGGCCTTGGCACACATCTGGCAGGAGGAGTGGACCTGTAAAATATGGCTGGAAGATGGGTGGGATCAAAGAGGGGCTCTAAGAAATGGAACAAAGCCTTGGGGTCTACCTGTAAGGCTTGGTGGATGTCTGAAATGATAGAGAGTGCCTGGTCCTGGGGGAGGATGGGGTGGTTGTTTAAGTAGCACCATCCATCTTTTGTCTGTGTGGCTCCTTTATTCAGGAGTTTGTCCCTCTCCTCTGGTTGGTAACAGGGCTGATAAGAGGGTGTCAAAAACAAAACATGTCCTGTAGATCCAGCAGAGCTGGAGGACCAGTCCCCAGGCTACTGAGTCAGCCCTGGCATTGCCTAAGGCCACTGGGTCCTTGGAGGACTGATGTCCCTGGCAGTGGATTATGGCTACCTCTGCAGGGAGCTGGAGGGCCTCCAAGAGGTTGGCTGTAAGGGGTCTGTTGACAATGGAAGTGTCCTTGGTAGTAAGGAAGCCCCTTTCCTTCCAAAGGACAGAATGGGTATGGGCTATTAAAAAGGTGTATTTAGAGTTGATGTAGATGTTAGTCCATTGACCCTTAGGTATTTGGAGTGCTCTAGTCAAGGTGATTAATTTGGCTTTTTGTGAAGAGTTTCCCACCAGCAGGAGGGTTGTTTCAACAATTTTACTGGAAGTGACCACCACATAAGCCATCTGGCAGTTTCCTGATCTGTCTATAAGAGAGCTTCCATCAACAAAGAGGGTGAGTTGGGGGGGTCTGTGAGGGGTTGGTCTAGGAGAAGTGAGCAAGCATAAGGCCTCCATAGCCTCTGAGCAGTAGTGGGAGGGGGCATCAGAGGAGGAAGGGAAAGGGAGAGGGGTTGTAGGGTTTAGGGCAGGGCTGGAGGCCAAGGTAATTTGGGGGTTTTCTAGAAACAGTAAATGAAAGATCTGGATCCATGAGGGCCCAAGAATGGAAAGAGAATGGCTCAGAAGGTCTGAGAGGAGGTGGATGGAACATATAATGATTGGCTGAAACAGAATGATCATGAGCGCCTCCTGGGTGAGTCCAGCTGCTGCTAGGACTATCAAACATGGCTGCCATCCACACATGATGGGGTCTAGTTTGGACAGAAAAGCAACAGCCCAATTCAAAGGCCCAACTGGTTGGGCTAGAACCCTGGTGTCCATTCCCACCTTTTCATCTGTTATAGAGGTGGTAGGTAGAGTCTGGGAGAGCTAGGGTGGGGCCATTAGGAGGGCATCCCACAGTAAAGAGAAGTGGTGGCAGATGGTGGCCGGGTGGGTGAGGGGCCTCCTGGGGATCTCTCTGGCTGCCTGGTACAGGGGTTTGGCCTGGATGGCAAAGTTAGGGATCCAGTGTTGGAAGAATCCCATCATGCCCATCTGGTCTACTGTGGTTGGGGGCTGTAAGTTCCACAGGGCTTAGACCCTGGGCTGAGTTGAGCGCTTAAATACACAACAGTGGAAGGACATAGCTGAGCCTTAGATGGGGAAACACAGTATCTCAGGGAGCCAATGTAGTTTAGGAGCAAAGAGGTGGCCTGTTGGGACAGAGACAGGGAGGGACTTACAAAACACCAGTGTAAACAGAGTTTCTCTGTCCTGCCCCATTCTTCAGCCCCTTCCAAATAATCACTCAAAGGCTTATATTAATTATAAATGTTCAGCTGGTAGCTCAGGATTATTACTAACTAGCTCTTACACTTAAATTAACCCATAATTCTTATCTATGCTTTGCCACGTGATCCACGACTTATTACCTAGTTTTTTTGCATGTCTTGCTTCCTCGGCAGCTGACTAGCATCTCTTGATTCCGCCCTTCTCCTTCCCAGCATTCTCAGCCTGGCTTTCTCGCCTAACTTCCTGCCCAGCTACCAGCCTGTCAGCTTTTTATTAACCAGTGAGAGTAATACATATTCATAGTGTAGAAAAGGATTGTTCCACAGCACACCACGTTCCTGCCTTGTTTGAGTTCCTGTCCTGACTTCCTTATATGGAAATGTAAGCCAAATAAATCCCTTCTCTACCAAACTTGGTGTTTCATAATAGCAATAGTAATCCAAACTAAAACAGACATGATGGCCTGTGGGATGTCTTTCTGTATGTTGTGAATATGTGTTGCTCTGATTGGTTGATAAATAGAGCTGCACTGGCCTATGGCAAGGCAGCTTAGAGGCAGGTAGGAAATCCAAGCATATATACTGAGAGAAGAAAGGAGAGGAGGGAAAGAAGACACCAGTCGCTGCCCAAGGAGGAGCAAGATACCAGCAGACTGGTAACGCCACGGCCACGTGGCAACTTATAGATTAATAGAAATGGGTTAAGTTATAAAAGCTAGCTAGCGAGAAGCCTGCCATAGGCCATACAGTTGATAATTAATAAGTAAGCCTCTGAATGATTATTTTATAAGCAGCTGAGGGACTGTGAGGCCAGGTGGGACCAGGCGGGACCAGAGGAACTCGGGACCTCAGGGCCAGGCAGGACTGGAGAAACCTTCTAGCATCATGATAGGACACTGTCCAACCCTCAGGTATACAATATGAATCCCAACAGATGTCTAAAGCGAAGAAAGTGATGATGTGTCCTGGGACTGCTACATGACAGTATGACATGAGCACAAAGGACAGAGGGAGCAGTTGAGGAATGACTTTCTTAAGCTGTCCTCAGAATGTCAATATATGATGGAGGGTGACCTGTGAGAAGTTAAAGATGTATACATAATCCTGAGGAAAAGAGGATATGTTTTAGAAATGGGATATAAGTAATAAGCTAATAACACAAATAAAATGGAACCATAAGAAAAATCCTGAAGTCAGGGTGGTGGTGGCACATGCCTTCAATCCTGGCACTTGGGAGGCAGAGGCAGGAGGATCTCTGTGAGTTCAAGGTCAGTCTGGTCTACAGAGCAAGTTCCAGGATAGCCAGGAATACACAGAGAAACCCTATCTCAAAAAACTAAAATATATGTATGAAAAAGAAGAAGCCATAAGAAGAGTATGTGGTATAGGTCTGTAATCCCAGCACTCCAGAGCCTCAGGCAGGGGGATTGTGAGCTCAAAGCCTTCCTGGGCTACACATAAGACTGTTTAAAAAAAGGAAAGAAAATTTCCGAAAGAATGCATAGCAACAGGGGCTGGAAAGGTGGCTCAGTGGTTAAGAGCACTGGCTGCTCTTCTGGAGGAATCTGGTTCAATTCTCAGCAACCATAGGGCAGCTCACATCCATTTGTAACTCCAGTTCCAAGGGACCTGGCACTCTCATGCAGAAATACATGCAGGCAAAACACCAATGCACATAAAGTAAAAATAAATAAATTATTTTTTAAAAAAAATTCAAGAATGCATAGAAACAAAGGAAGCAAGGAGACAAACAAAATCAACATATCAGGTGGCACACACCTGTTCATCCAGCCCTGAGAATAGAGGCTGAGGCAAGAGGATCAGTAGTTAAAGGCCAGTTAAGACCACATAGGAAGTTCAAAGTGAGCCTGGACTGTGTAATGAGATCCTGTTTCAGAAGCAACAACAACGCACACATACACACAGAGAGAAAAATAAAATCCATAAAATGACAATACTCCTTCCCCCAAACTGCTCTCCCCAAATGGAGTCAGGAGTAGTGATGGGTGAGGGGGAGGAGGGAAGAGAGACTGGTGAATATATAGATGCAGACCAGAGCAGGACAAACTGTGCCTCACATCAAGAGACCAGAATACTGTCCTCTTTGCCAACAGTTTGCCAGACCCCAACTTCCACAGAGCCATGTAACAAACCCACACAGAGTTGTATTATGGCAGAAAAGTCTTGAGTTTGGAAAACCATTTTTTTTGTTTGTTTGCTGTTGTGTGGGTAGTGAGCATGTCTGCCTATTGCTCTGGTGGAAGACAAAATCTTTATCCACCAAGGCTGTTTTGCAAATAAAAATCCTTGAAAGGATTTTCTGGTACAAAGGGCAGTCAGTTCTTTGCATGCAATACATGCAGAAATGCAAAGAACTTATGAAGAATGGTCTCTACCTGATGATGATAGATTTAAGCTAACTATATTAATAACTATGCTCAGGGTAAACAAAATACCTCAATGAAATGCAGTAATTGTTAGGCTGGACACAAATAATGTATGGTGGAAACACCTTGCTTATTAAGACAGAGAAAGGGCTGTGGGTGTAGCTCAGTTGGTAGTGGTACGAGTGGTTAGTATACTGAAGTCTCAGTCTTGAATTAACTAGTGTGGTAGTATAGTACACACCTCTAAGGCCAGGTGGAGGCAGAAGGTGCAGGAGTTTGAGGTCATCCTTGGCTATGTGCCAAGTTTGAGGCCAGCCTGGGTTACATGAGACTTCATCTTAAAAACAAAAAAGACAGAAAATTATCAAGGATGTATGGGAGCTGAACAGTACCAGCCAATTTCATCTACCAATATCTGTATAACTGCTCCCTCAAAGAACACAAAGTCTTTTTAAGTACATCTAGAATAGTCAGTGTTCTGTTGCTGTGAAGAGACACCATGACCACAGCAACTCTTATAAAAGAAAGCATTTAATTGGGGCTTGCTTACAGTTTCAGAGGTTTAGTTTATTTTCAGTATGCCATCAAGGCCAAACCCTGTACCAGGGAGCCAGAGAGACTCCCAGGAGGCCCCTCAACCACCCGGCCATAATCACATCCTACCTCTCTGGTTCCTCCATCCAAAATCCTCTCTCCACCTTCACCTTACTACTTCCTGTCTCCTCTCTGTCTACAATCCTCCAACCTCTATGGTTAATTTTGGCCAGCTAGTGGCTGGCCCCACCTTCTGACTCTAAGCAAGCTTTATTTGTCAGAACACAATCAAAATATCACACGACACACCAACGAGGCCACGCCTACCCCAACAACGAAAAGATATTGAAAGTGGCAAGAGAGACACATCAAGACACATACAGAGGCAGGCCCATTGGAATAAACAGATTTGTCAACTAGAGAAATGTTATCTCAAAGTGTGAAAAGCAACTGTTGTCTAGACTACTACATCCAGCAAAGCTATTTATAATAATTGAAGGAGAAAAAAACCCAGGAGTCTTATTCAGCTGTAAAGAAAAATAAAGTGGAAAATTTTATAGGAACATAGAATGAGCTAGAAAATATTATATTAAGCGAGGTAATCCAGGCCCAGAAAGTCAACTTTCTCTCATATGTGGAGTTTTAACTTTTTATTTTGGTGTTCATGGGAGGAGGGGAACATGTATGTCATGATGTGTGTGGAGGTCAGGGGACAACATTCAGAAGTCAGTTGTCTCCTTCCACCGTGGGTTCCTGGGTCAGACTCAGGTCCTCAGGCTTTTATCCACTGAGCCATCTCACCAGCCAGATTTGTGTGTTTAATTTGGAGTGTCTATAGAGGTCAGGAAGGGTCCATGAGAGGGAGGATGGGATATTAGAACACACGTGACATGTAAGTTAGAACACATGTGATATGTAAGTAGAAGTATGGAAGACTGAGGGGGTGGAGAGATTAAAGAAGGGGGTGAGAGACAGGGGAACCCAAACTAAGGCTATATGAAAAAAAAACTTATAGGAACCCACTACATTGTAAACTAATAATTTTTTTAATACATTTGAACAGTGGTATCCTGTATGTGTGGGTAATGCTGCTCTCATAAGTCAAGGGTCATTATTTTTTTTTTAAGATTTATTTATTTATTATGTATACAGTGTTCTGTTTGCATGTATCCCTGCAGGCAGGCCAGAAGAGGGAGCCGAATCTCATTACAGATGGTTGTGAGCCACCATATGGGTGCTGGGAATTGAACTCAGGACCTCTGGAAGAAGAGCCAGTGTTCTTAACCTCTGAGCCATCTCTCCAGCCCCCCAAGGGTCATTATTAAATGAGAATTCCTGTGCTAGGTATAGACTATCTTGCTATAAGTTATTGGTTATGGAGACCCAGAGGCCTCCAAACAGTACAGGCTAGAACTAGATAAGACCCTACTGTAGAAGATACCACACATTAGTTACAAAACAGAGAACTCAAGCTAGAACTGATGCAGAAACTTCTTCCTACTGGCTAATTTTCATAGTGTCAGAATATGCCATACAAAGCACTGGAGAAATAAGTTACCAATGGTCCTACCTAGCAATGAATCCTGTAGGCTACAATACCAACTTTCAAGGCAAGATGTGCCCACATGTATAATAGTGGCATGACTGTTCTGGGGGTAACCAACTACTTTCTGATTTCTGGACTCAAGGCCTGCTTCACAAGAGGAATTCATTCCTGGTGCTGTAAATCTAGCCAAAAACCCATGGCTTGGAAGATCAAAACTCCGGGGGAAATAGAGAATATTGCAGAAAAGGGAGCAGAAAAAATGTAAACTGTAGGTGGAGTTTCTGTGTGCCCCCTCCCCCTGCAGTCACTCCCAAATAACCACACAGAGACTTAATATTAATTATAAATCCTTGGGTAGTAGCTTAGGCTTGTCTCCAGCCAGCTTTTACAACTTAAATTAACCCAATTCTATTAATCTATGTGCTTCTCCAAGGCTCGTTACCTCATGTACATACTTCCCATCCTGCTTTCTCTGTGTTCCCTGACATCTCATCTGCAAATTCTCAGACTCCATCCTTCTTCTTCCCAGCATTCTCTCTGCCCCAAAAATGCTGCCTAGCTATCAGCCAATCAGCTTTTTATTAACAATAAGAGCAGCACATTTTCACAGTGTACAGAAGGATTATTCCACAGCAGTAAATGCCAGAGTAGGGGAAAGAGTGAAACACTGTCTTCTGGACATGACATGGTGTTGCACTCATAAACTACAGCAGCTGTGGTCACCTGCGTAAGAGCTGCACAAGGCTAAGCCTGTCAATATTCCAACATGATAGAAGAGGGGATCATGAGACTCCACTCCTATCGGAGGAGTTATGGACAATCAATGGCTGCTGGGAAAGAGAAGTAACTTTTTTCCAGGGGTATATCCATTGGTAAGTTGTCCATGACCCAGTAAATAACTCTAGATCCGTGCAATTAATTCCAATTAAACACAGTGGGTTACAAGACAACAATAAGAAGCCCACAGAGTAGGAGGGAATGTGTTGGGAAGATAGGGTTCCAAGGGAGTGGGAGGCAGACAATAAAACATGCAGTCCTATAGGTCAATTCTAAGAATCCACATCATAGGAATAAGTAAACAGACAAACCTGTGTATTACAAAACCCCCTGCCCGAGTGTGTGTGTGTGTGTGTGTGTGTGTGTGTGTGTGTGTGTGTGTGTGTCTGTGTCTGTGTCTGTGTGTTTGCATGCACTCTGGAATTCAAACCCAGAGCCTTACAGATGCTAGGCAAGTGATCTACTGCCACTGTTAAGCTATATGATGTTTGTTTTGTTTTGTTGTTTTGTTTTCAAGACAGGGTTTCCTTGGCCGTGCTGGATCTAGCTCTGTAGACCAGGTTGGCCTTGAACTCACAGAGATCTGCCTGCCTCTGCCTCC
Source organism: Peromyscus eremicus (assembly GCF_949786415.1). Taxonomy (NCBI): domain Eukaryota; kingdom Metazoa; phylum Chordata; class Mammalia; order Rodentia; family Cricetidae; genus Peromyscus; species Peromyscus eremicus. Next base: position 59,308,329 of record NC_081431.1, on the reverse strand, counting down.
CAAGTGCTGGGATTAAGGGCGTGCGCCACCACTGCCTGGTGCTATATGGTATTTTTATTAGCATTTTTAAGGGTCTCATGTAGCTCTGGCTAGCCTTGAATTCACTGTGTAGTTGAGGATGACTTTGAATTTCTAATCTTCCTTCTACCTTCCAAGTTCTGGGATTACAGCTATGCACCACCATGCCTGACTTTATTTATTTATTTATTTATTCATGTGTGTTTTGGTTTCTTTTTTGAGACACGGTCTCATATGTAGCTCTGGCTGTCCTGGAACTCGCTATATAGACCAGGCTGGCCTTGAACTCACAAAGATCCACCTGCCTCTGCTTTCTGGGTGCTGGGATTAAAGGTGTGCACTACCACGCACAACTGCAGGAATGCAAAGGTAAGAGGACAGTTTCGAGGAGCAGTTCTTTCCTTTCACCATGGGATCTAGGAACCAGACTCAGGCTGTCAATCTTGTATGGCAAGTGCTTTTACCTCCTGAACCACCTCACCAGCCAGTCATTGGTTAACTATTTAATTATAGTACATAGGTTTCATCTTTTAAAATTTATTTATTGGAACAGGATCTCACTATGAAGCTCTAGACCAGTGGTTCTCAATCTGTGGGTAGCGACCCCTTTGTGGATCAATGACCCTTTCACAGGGGTCTCCTAAGATCATCAGAAAACAAATATTTCCATTACAATTCATAACAGTAGCAAAACTACAGTTATGAAGTAGCAACGAAAATAATTGTATGGTTGTGCGGGGGGGGGGGGGTCCCCACAACATGAGGAACTGTACTAAAGGGTCCCAGCATTAGGAAGGTTGAGAACCACTGATCCAGATGCTTTGTAGACCAGGCTGGCCTGGAACTCTGGGAGATCCACCTGTCTCTGCTTCCCCAGTGTTGGGATTGACGGTGTGTGCCATCATGTCTGGTCTCATTTTATTGTTTATTGTTTTTTTAATAGGGTTTCCTTATTTCCCGGATGAGTCTTGACTTCCTTGGCTTTAGCAATTTTGTCTGTCTCCCAAATAGCTGAGACTACAGGAGGGCAGCACTGAACCCAGGTACAAACGTTTTAACAGCAACAAATTTAAAACCCCTCCAGTATTTACTAATGGGGACAGAGATGTTACTTACATTGAGATACAATAGACAAATGTCACAACTACATAGCGCAGAACTATGTCCGAGTTTATCAGTCTACTTATCTGGAGCCATGCTGTTTTGTAACGTTTCTCTACTCTGGGTGAACACTGATGATGCCCATAAGGACAGTAATGTGGTTTCCAGAACTAAAGTAAGTAGTTTCTCTAGCTTCCTGTCTGCCCTGCCCGAAAGACCCCAGTAACGGTAACCAAGAGAGACGTTTATCCATCACCTGACACTCTTTAGCTGAACACTCCCTGGTCATCCCCAGCCACGGCAACTGCAAACTGAGAAAGGATTTACTTCATTTCATGTGAGAATTTTGCCTGCAGGTATGTATGTGCACCATATGCATGCCTGGTGCCCTCAGAGGTCAAAGGAGGACATTGGATCACCTGAACTGGAGTTGGTGATGTTTGTAAGCTGCCATGTGCTTTCTGCCTCCCCCCCCCCCCCGTCACGCCCCCTACTGCCCTCTAACTACTCCAGCCTCTAAGTAGATGGGAGACTCTGGTCCTTAGAGATTCCTCGGCAAATTTTTGCCCTGAATAAAGGTCTGCACTGTCATAAGCCGCTTGTCCCTTGTGTGTCTTTCAAAGTCACACACACGTAACAGTAGAGGAGAATGATATGGGTAGGGTGGTGGGATGTAGCATCTGCAGAAAGTTCAAGTAGCCCCTATCCAGACCAGAATGTATTTTTGACAACTTTTACTTAGGAATAAACATGAGCTAAATTCCCAGAGCTTCATGAAAATGGAATTAGAAATGTAAGAACAAGAGGCCGGAGAGATGGTTCAGCAGTTAAGAGCACTGGTTGTTCTTACAGAGGACCCGAGTTTGGTTTCCAGTACCCACATGGTGGGCTGACTGTAACTTCAGTTCCAGGAGATCTGGTGCCCTCTATTGAGCTCCAAGAGCACCAGACACATATGTGGTACACAGACATACATGAAGGTAAAGGTCTCACACACATAGAATTAAATAAATCTAAGGAAGAAGAGGAAGAGGAGGAGGTGGTGGTGTTGGGACAATCTGACTTGGGTCACATTGTTCCTCTTCCTCAAGTCTGGACAGCACCAGGGGAGAGGTTTTCCTGGGTCTCCGTTTTTAAATGGAGAGAGAACTGGTAAAAGCTACAGGCTTCTCAAGTATTCAAAGACAGAAGTCCATTCCAGTCTCCTCCCAAGCAAACTGCTGGAGGTGATGGAGAGCTAGATCAACTTGCCTCAGGTCCAAAGAAAAGGCCACAGAGACCACATACATCTTGGTGGTACCTATGTCCTAACAGCTGTGACACTCAATCCAAGCCAATTTCATCCCCTCGCCTACATATTTGAGTGAGCTGTCTTCAGAAGCACTATAAGAACTTACCTTGAGGGAGCTGATGGCTCAGAGGTTAAGAGCACTGGCTGCTCTTCCAGAGGTCCTGAGTTCGATTCCCAGCAACCACATGGTGGCTCACAACCATCCGTAATGAGATCTAGTGCCCTCTTCTGGCCTGCAGGCAGACATGCAGGACACTGTATACATAATAAATAAACCTTAAAAAAACTCTTAAATAGCTGGTTATGCCAATGACCTCTTGGAGAGAAGGAGAGGTATAAAGCTAGACCTGTTTGGTCTAGGAACTCCACTCACTCAAAAAGCCCACACAATGATCATACTCATGAGAATGAGGGAGACTGCCACCCGTGAACATGTCAGGGTATGTATGAGATAGATATGTTCAGCTCAGCCAAAATACCACCCTACTGCCTGACTCCGACATGAGTAATCTTCAATTATACATTTCTGTGAAGAAATCCTCTGGATCCTCCTGTTCTATGCCATGCACCCAGCAAATCTCTCTAACCTTGGAGCCCAGCCTACATCACTATCCAACAGCAGATGCCAAGAGCTGGAATTGCCCAGCCAGTGATACATGCAGAAGTCCTAACAGTACCAGCTAACAGTTCTGCTGACTAGCAGAGTCTACAGTGGCCACAGGGCAGTTGTAACCCAGATGGTAGTCCCACTCACCACCAGTAGAAAGCAGCCCAGCCAACTAGGAACACACAACAAACTCTGCTCACCCAGCTCATCTGGTCCTTCCAGAATCAAATGCTAGGCCAAACACCGAAGGTCTACCCTTACCAAAGACTGTCTCTGTACAGGTCAGCAGAGGGGCTACCTCCTCAATGTACAGACAGCAAGTCGAACACTGGAGAAGACCATGTGATGTAATCAATGTCCTAAAAAACCAGTGTGGTGGCACATGCCTGCAATCTCAGTACTGGGTACAGGTAGGAGGATCAGTTGGAGATCATCCTTAACTACACAGTGAATTCAGATCCAGTTTGGGCAACATAAGACCCTGTCTCAAAAACAAACTAACAATCTAACAGAAACAAAAATACACAAAACAAGCAAAAAAATGTTAAAAAGAAAGAAAAAGCCAACCAGCATCATTTTGTCTTTCAGACATGAAAAGTCAAAAACTTTATTATAAAACCATATTGAGAAAAAAATAATGACAGATATAAAAACAATAATGACAGATATAAAGAAATTTTATTCCTAGCATAAGAGATTAAAAGAGAATACTGTATATAACTATAACTAAAATAAGTTGGGATACACACTGCAAAATGACATAAACTCTAACATCAAAATTTCCAAAGGATCAGGCATGGTGACACATACTTGTATGCTGGTATACAAAAGACTGAGGCAGGAAAATCTTGAGTTTGAGGCCAGCCTGTGCTACATAGAGACCCCGTCTCTAAATAAACTAATAAAATTAAAAGGGAGGAAAAGGGAATGTCTTAGTTAGAATTTTATTGCTGTGAAGAGATACCATGACCACAGCAACTCTTATAAAGGAAAACATTTCATTGGGGCTGGCTTACAGTCCTGAGGTTTAGTTCATTATCATCATGGCAGGAAGCACGGCGGCATGCAGGCAGACATGGTGCTGGAGAGGTAGCTGAGAGTTCTACATCTGGATCTACAGGCAGCAGGAAGTGACAGTGAGCCACTGGCCAGGCTTGAGCTTCTGAAACCTCAAACCCCACCCCCTTGTGAGACACTTCCTCCAACAAAGCCACACCTCCTAATAGTTACACTCCCTATGGGCCAATGGTGGCCATTTTGATTCAAACCACCACAGGGAGAAAGAAGTCAAGAGTAAGAGTGTGTGAAAGAATAAAAGAGGGTAATGGGAATGAATGTACTCAAGGCACATCACATACATGTATGAAAATATCATGACGGTTGGCTCAGGGGGTAAAAGCCCTTGTTCAGCAAACCTGACAATTGAGTTTGATCTCTGGAACCCACAGTGGAAGAAGAGAATGAATTCCTAAAAGTTGTTCTCTGAACTCCACAGGCCCACTATGGCATGTTCACGTACACACACACACACACACACACACACACACACACACACTTTAAAAAATTTTTAGCTGGGCAGTGGCAGTGCACACCTTTATTCTGAGCACTTGGGAGACAGAGGCAAGTGGATCTCTGTGAGTTCCAGGCCAGCCTGGTCTACAGAGTGAGTTCCAGGACACTCTGAGCTGTTACACAGAGAAACCCTGTCTCAAAAAAACAAAACACAAAACAAATTTTAGAAGTTTATCTTTATGTGTATGGTGTGTTGCTTGCATGTATGTATGTACTGCAACATGTGCATGCCAGGTGCTTATATAGGCTAGAAGAAGATATCAGATCCACTGGAACTGGAGTTACAGATGGTTGTGAGCCATCATGTGGGTGCTGGGAATTGAACCTGGATTCTCTGGAGGAATAGCTGGTGCTCTTAATTGCTGAGCCATCTCTCCAGCCCCAATAACAATTTTTGAAAAGGGAAATGTCATAATGAAACCTATTATTTTGTACAATTAGCATGTGCTAAAATGGTATGTGAAAGTATAGAGTTGTAAGCAAAGATAAATTGTTTTGAGACTGAAATAGGGTGTATAAGATTTATGCTCAGTAATTACAAAGCAAAGATCTTTAGAACTTCAAAACAAAAATAGAAAAGAGGGTTGTGGTTTCTGCTGGGTGGCAGAGCACTCGCTTACCATGACAAAATTCTGGGCTCAATCTCCAGAATATGTGGGAAGGGTAGGGGATGTTGGTGAGAAAAGCCAGGATGGATTTTAAGTTCATCCATACAGAAAACCATCAAACCATAAAGGAAGGGAGAAGCCAAGTGTCTAAAAAATAACCAGACAAAAAGTGACAGCCGTAAGGTTTATTTTATTAATATTTATTTTGGTCATGTGTTCATGTGTGAGGGTGTGCACAGACCACGGTGTGCATGTGGAAGTCAGGGGCATCTTCAGATCTTGGTCCTTCTCTTCCACGTGCTTGAGGCAGCGTCTCTCTTGGTTGCCACTGTGGTTGTTGAACTTCCAGAGGATTCTCCTGTGCCCACCTCCCATCTTGTCCTAGGAATGCTGAGGTACGGACATCACCACATCCCGCCTTCACAGGGGTTAATGGGTCAGAGATCAGGTGGTCAGGTTTGTGCTCAACCTGCTGAGCCATCCTGCCTACCTGATGTAAGTTCCTACCTATCAATAACTAACCTGGCATGTAAATGGATTCAATTCTCCAAAAGCACAGGATGGCTATATTAAAACAACGAACAAATAAAAACCCAACTGTATGCTACCTGGAAGAGAGTCGCACACAGACTAACAGTGGAAGAATGAAAAAGACATTCCACACAAATGGAAACTCAGAGAGCAGGAGTGGCCATAGTTACCGTGGACAAACCAAGAAAGGTTCAGTGAGAGACCCTGTCTCAAAGGGATAAGGCAGGACACTGGACATCCTCCTCTGGCCTTCATGCACATGGGCATGGACACACACACACACACACAAGAATAACAAGACAAACTAAAACAGAAATATAACATAGCAAAATTTATGAGCTACAGCAAAAGCGGTTTTTTACATGCTCAGCACCTTATACAGATGTCAACTAAAGAAATATCACTCCTCAGGGGCTGGAGAGATGGCTCAGAGGTTAAGAGCACTGGCTGTTCTTCCACAGGTCCTGAGTTCAATTCCCAGCAACCACATGGTGGCTTACAACCATCTGTAATGAGATATGGTGCCCTCTTCTGGCCTGCAGGCTGAACACTCACTGTATACATGATAAATAAATAAAATCTTTAAAAAAAAAAAAAAAAAAAAAAAAAAGAAATATCACTCCTCAAAGAACTAGAAAAAGAACTAAGCCCGAAGACAGAAAAAAAGAAACAAGAAAGATGAGACAGAAATTAGAAAAATATAAACAAAATTAAGAGTTGTTGTTGTATGTATGTGTGTAAGTGTGCAAGTGTGCATATGGACATGGATGGACATGGCACATGTGTGGAGGTCAGAGGACAGCTTCATGGAGTCTGCTCTCTCTTTCACTTTACATGGGTTCTGGGACTTGAACTCAGGTCTCCAGGCTTGTATGGTAAGCACCTTTACCCACTGCACTGTCTTCTGGATTCAGGAGGTGCTTTTTAAAAGCTGAACAGGATAACACATTCTTGACGGTGAAGTGGGATGACCATGAGTTCGGGGCCAGCGTGTGCTACATATAGATATCCTGTCACCAACAAGTTAGACGACCTGTAAGAAATGCATCCACTCCTACCAAGACTGAATCGGGAAGAAATAGAAAACTCCAAACTGAGGGTGTAGTTCAGTAGCAGAGGTGTCAGCAGCGGGGAGAGGGAGAAGAAGAGGGAAATCTGAAACAGACCAGTAATCAATAAAGAAATTGAATCAGTAATAGTCCTTTATAGGTCTGGAATACAGTGCAGTGCAGTAGAGTCCTGCTGAGCATGTATAAGGTAATGAATTGAGTCTATAGTCATACACACACACTCCTACCGAGTGTTCAAGACTTAATGGCTTCACTGCTGAAGTGACCAAGACAACTCTTCTCACTCTTTAAAAAAAAATCTCATCGAAGTGCAGCCCACTCTTGGCAAGGCTAGTACCAATGACACCAGATCCAAACAAGGGCACTGCAAGAGGATGGCAGCTCATTTTCTTCTTTTCAAGACGGGGTCTCACTGTGTGTCCCTCACTTGCTGTGTAGACATCAGGCTGGCCTCGAACTCACAGATCAACTTAGAGTCAAGTGTTTCAGTTAAAATTAAATTCTAAGCACAAATAGACATAAGTTCTCTTGCTGCTTTAGGAAAAGTATTCCCAAGCATTTCTTCAGAAGGACACACATGAGTAGGTGTGTTTATCATGTATGGGGACATTAGTTAGGAAATGCCTCTACGCCATCCAGTTACCAGGAGAAGCTGTTCGATTTGCCCATCTTGACCCGTAATACAAACAAGACCAGTCCTTTCCCCTAACCCTGAAACTTCTGACAAGCGAGCTAGGACAAGAGCTGGTACCCACAAACACGCAGTCTTAAGATTTTCACTTTTCCTTCCCCCGACCTGCTATTGCTAGGGTATTAGACGCACACCTGATTTTCTTTCCGAGCCCGACTCTCCGGCTCCTCCCATCCCCCTCTTCAAGAATGTTACAAGAGTTAGTGGGTGGCCAGCAAGACCCTCTCCGAAACAAACAGCCATCCCAGAGAAATAATTGCTCACATACCAAGGGCTGCCAACATGAGCTGCTCCCCAGTAGTTCAGTAACCTTAATGAAGCCAGAGCAACGCCCTCCGCCATACAGATTCCAGCTAGAAGAAAGGGGCTACAGACTGCGGAAGAGTCCGAGTTAAAAGGCAAACACCACAGGCTCCACCGGGCGGGGAGCAGGCAAGGATTTCTAAATACAGAGCTCAATTGTACGAGCGCCTATTCCTCACTAGATCATCGTTTGCTCTGTCAAAAATAGAACCTTCCACGTCTTGATCCATTCAGAATAAGCCACAGCAGGCACAGCTTTGCTTACACAAGGCAACCAGGTCAGAAAGGCCGCACAGGGAAATGGAACAGGCAGCCAGCAGGTTTTCTTAGGGATTATACCGCTGCAGCTTTTATCCCCTCTCCCCAGCTACTCTGGTGCCAAGAAAACTGCAGGGAGGTCTTTAGCTCCGCTCTCAAAGAGCTTGTCTGTTATCAGCAGTCCCACAGCTACAACTCCCTCTACTGCCCAGTGTTTTCTTTGCTAGAGCCGGCTTAAGGAATTTCAAACTCAAGCATGTTCACAGTGCTAAAGCAGTCCACTACTGAAAATATTACCAAAAGGGCGCAAACTTAGAAAGGAGCGTTGGAGCTGAAAAGCAGCTCCCAGGGGCTGACTTCCACAGTACAGTTTAATGAAGTCTCCGTCTCCACAGAACTGGGACTGTAAAAACTTTATTTTCATTTATTTACTCAGTGTGCATTGTGCATGCTTGCAGGAGCAGAAGCTGGACACACACGCAGAGGTCAGAGGACAGCTCGCCAGGATCGTTCTTCCTCTCCACCAAGTGTCAGACTGGGCAGCGGATGCCTTTACCCACTGAGCCATCCTGCCAGCCCAGGAACTGAACTTTCTGGTTGACTTTCGCCCACCTTTAATACCACCTTTAGCAGGATTTGAAATGGGCTCTAGGGCTAGGGTTGGGAGTGCAGCTCAGTGGTAGCATGCTTTGATCCCCAGCACCACGGAACAGAAACGAACACAGGACAGGCCGTGCTCATCTTGCAGTACCCACTTAGAACATACTACTAAACTTGTTTGGCTGAGGGAGGCGGTACATGTCATGATCCCAGCTCTTAGGAGGCCGAGGCAGGAGACTGGGGTTAGAGCCTCCTGGGCCACACAAGAGGAACCAACCTGAAGTTCGTATTTAGAATCGCTCACCTATCGATTTCAGTGTATTTGCTCGACTGCCTAGAAACCCTGAGGCTGCCACGGTTCTGCCACCCGGAAAACTTGCAAGCGTGAGGGCTAGAAGCTGCCTGTGTGAGCTTGTGAGAGGAGGATCCAAATAAGGAAAAATAGACCGTGTTCTAAAGACAGAGGGGAAGAGCTTTGGAGTCCACGACGGAAGTGAAAGAATAGTTGTGTACAGTGCAGACAGAAAGAGGAGCAATGCCCGAGCCAAATCAGGGGACGGCTCGGGGGTATTTCCCACACACCTGCCCACACCATGGACGGAAAGAACCAACTCCCTACAAGTTGTCCTCTGATGGAATGAGCATCCCCACACACTCCATCCATGTAACGGCAAAATAAACAAGGACAAAAATATGTCTGCTGGGGTGGGAAAGCCCAACAGGTTACGCTGCACGGCTCTCTGACTGGGGAGGGGAAGTAGCTGCTATCGCAGTGAGCGAGGAGAGATGTGCCATCCTCCCTTCAGGACAAGCGCCCAGAGCACAGACAAGTTACAGAATGTGGTGGACCAGCCTAATTTCGCTGGCAGATGAGCAGCTGTGGACTAAAGGCAGCAGCCAGGCACCATCTTGTCCTGATCTGAGACTGCTGAGGCCAAGCCTGTCCCCTGCAGGTCAAAGAACAGGAGGACGCTGTTCCAGTACTTCTTACCCTTGTTCCCCCCTCCCCCCGCTTTCAGTACAGTTCTATTTGTGCGCATGCGCCATAGCATCCATGTGGAAGTTGGAAGACAACTTATCGGAGTCGGTTCCCTTCTTCTATTGAAGGGATTGAACTCAGGACGTGAGGGTTGGCAGCAAGCACCCTCACCTGCTGAGCATCTCCCCAGTCCCTTTTACTACTTTCAACATTTTTACTTTATTGCTTTACATTTTGTTGTTGTTTTCTTTGGGTTTTTGTCTGATTTTGCTTGTATGTTTTCTTATTGGAAGAACTTTTTTCTTAGCTCCCTTCCCTTGCTCCTCTACATTTTGACTATCTTTTTTAAAAAACAAAAAAAATGCAAGCTTTTCTTTTCTTTTTTTTTTTCCTTTTTTTTTGGTGTTGAAACCCAGGAAAGTTTTCATTTTCTTATTCTTCTCAGACTGATCTAATTTTGCTCAGCTTTTCCACTGGGAAACCTAATGCTTTTCTTATTCTCATTTCTTGCTCTTTTCCCTCAACACTCCCTTCACTGCATTTCAGAGCATTTACTCACTCTGCTTCAATTCATCCCTTCCCTGCCTGCTTCATTTCATTCATTCCCTTCCCTGCCCACTGCATTTCATTCATTCCCCTGCCTGCTTCCCTTAATTCATTCATTCCCTTTCCTGCCAGCTTCCCTTAGTTCATTCATTCCCTTCCCTGCCTGCTTCCTTCATTTCATTCATTCCCTTCCCTGCCTGCTTCCTTCATTTCATTCATTCCCTTTCCTGTCTGCTTCCTTCATTTCATTCACTCCCCATCTCCACACTTCATTTTCATTCATTCCCTTCCCTGCCTACTTCCTTCATTTCATTCATTCCCCCTCTCCACAATTCCTTCATTTCATTCATTCATTCCCCATCTCCACACTTCCTTCAACAGTTCTGAACTTCATAGTCCATCCCGAAGTCATTTTACCATTTTATGGTCCCTGGTGATGTAATAAGGAGCTTAACTGATCTGATTGTATTTTAGATCTCGTATGATTTGATGCTGCTGTAGTCACACAAGCGTTTTCTTCCCACTGAGTGGTACTGAGGGCTGAGCCTTCGTAAGTAATCCTCTTAAGATCTGCAATGGAACTGAAGACATTCCCAAACAAAACCACACAACAGGCTTAGCCAGACCCAGCCTACTCATCTCAGTGAACTTCTCTAGATGGCTACAGCAGCCGTTCTGAAGCCACGGAGTATCACACTCAGTTCTACACTTTCACTCTCAGTTGCATTTTTATGAATTTGACCACCACACACAAACCCCCCCCAACCCACAGTTCAAACTAAACTATTATCTTTATATCCTCTCGCCAGTTATCATTTCTTGTTCTCCTTTCTACATGTTAGACTGTACCCATGTGCACATTTGTTTACATACATACATGCATATATTATAGGCATATACAAGGGAGACCATGTTTTTTCCTGAGGTTGTGTGACCTTATTATACATTCTAGGTCTACTGAATACATTTTGTGACATTTTTTAGAGCTGAACAGTATTCCATTTTGTGTATGTTCCAATCATCTGTTGATGGGCAATTTGTTATTTATTAATTGGCACTGTTTACTGTGTGAGAGAAGCCACGAGGCACAACAAAACCCACTATAAGAGTTTATTAAGGGGGGCTGGAGAGATGTCTCAGTGGTTAAGAGCACCGACTGCTCTTCCAAAGGTCCTAAATTCAATTCCCAGCAACCACATGGTGGTTCACAATCACCTGTAATGAGACCTGGTGCCCTCTTCTGGCCTGCAGGGACACATGCAGGCAGAATACTGTATACATAATAAATCTTTTTTTTTTTAAAAAGAGTTTGTTAAGGGAAGGAAATAGAAAGGGTGTGAATAGGCCTATGGAATGACTGTGTGGGAAGAGAGAGAAGGAATAAGTGGAACCCGCTTTTATAGCCCACCCCCCAGCCCCGCACATTCGCATATGGGTTTACCTAGTTATGCCACACATGCACATAGATTACGTGATCCTGCTGCACATGGATTACGTAGGACGTAAGGTCCTAGGATGACTAAGCATCTTGCCTGGCTACTAGACAGTGCATTCAGTCATGCAGCTGGGGGAATGGCTAGGAATTCTAACATAACTAGATTGTTTCCATTTCCCTGATATAATGAGTAAAGCGGTAATAAACACAAGGATGCAAATCTCTATATGGAGTACATGGCCAGGCGTGGAACAGTTTGGTTACAAGGTAGTTCTAGTTTTAATTTTTTGAGAAAACTCTAGACTGATTCCATAATGGCTATATTAAGTTGTACCCTACCAGAAGTACGAGTTCCTTTCTCTACATCCTCTGCAACATTTGTTCTTTACAATAAAGTTTTACTTTATTTTTTTTTTGGTATGGTGGTGCACACCTTTAATCTCAGCACTTGGAAGGCAGAGACAGGTGGATCTCTGAGTTTGAGGCCAGCCTGGTGTACAGCGTTAGTTCAAGGACAGATAAGGATATACAGAGAAACCCTGTCTCAAAAAACAAATGAACAAACAAAAAACAAAAAAACAAGCAAAAGATAATGAAATAGGTAAAATGCCAGGATGAAGATTTCAAGAGTTCAGTGGTAAAACTTGAAATAATGAGCAAGGAAATTCACATTCAGGGGTGGGACAAAACACAAAAACAAGCAGGTATGCTAATGAAAAACTTCATTGAACCAAATATAAAACAGTGGAAAGCATTGCCAATTAACTCAACTGAACAGAAGAATGTCAGGGTGGAGGATGTGATGGCTAACGCTGTCAACTTAATGGAATTTGGAATCACATAGAAACAAGCCTCCGGCAGGTCTATGACACACTTTAGGTCAGTACTGAACACGCCTGTGAGGGATTATCTTCGCTGCGTTAACTGAGGTAGAAGGCTATCCCTAAGGTGGCCCCATTCCCTGGGCTAGGGTCCTGGAAAAGGAAATCAACTGAGCAGCAGCATCCATCACTCTTTTTCCTGACTGCCGACACAATGGACCAGCTGCTTCCAGCTCAGAGGGTAAAGACGCTTGCTACTAACCCTGGTGACCTGAGTTGGACACTTGGGATCCATATTATGGGAGGAGAAGATTCCCACAAAGTTGTCCTTTGTTTTCCACGTGTATGACATGGCACACATGCACATGTACACCAAGACCTTAATGTAAGACCTGAAATCCTCAAACTACTGGAGGAAAATATAAAAACTTCAAGATAGAAGCTTTCTGAGAAAGATTCCAATGGTACAGGACATGAGTCCCAAGAGCTGGCAAACAGGTGATAATCTATATGATGGGGGAAAAAAAATCTTTGCTAAAGTGATGAGTCACACAAGGATGTATAGAATATATGAAGAACTTTAAAAAAAAAATGGGTAAGTGAACTGCACAGTTCTCAAAATAGTTCTTGAGGAAGTGAGCATGCTTAGCCACCAGAAATGCAAACGGAGTGATTTGAGGAGCTAGGAAGCCAGCTCAGGGGCAAGATGCTTGCCACACCAGCATGAGAACCTGAGTCTGATCCTGAGACTCACTAACACCACGAAAGCAGTTTGTAATCTCAGTGCTCGAGACTGTACACGGAGACAAGGGACTCCCTAAAGCTCAGGGGCAAGCTAGTTTGTCAGGTAGTGTGGACAACAGAAGACCCTATCTCAAAACAGGTGGGAGATGAGAACCAACGGGAGGTTGTCCTACAACTTCCACATGTACAGGACATGCATGCACAAATACTCTCACACACATCATATAATCCACATGAGATTCCACCTCACCCCACTCAAAACAGCTATCAGCAAGGAAAAAAATACTAACGGCTGGAGAAATGGCTCAGCAGTTAAGAGCACTGACTGCTCTTCTAGAGGATCCAGGTTCAATTCCCAGCATCTACGTGGCAGCTCACAACTGTCTGTTAACTCCAGTTCCAGGGGACCTGACATGCTTACACAGACATACATGCAGGCAAAACACCAATGCACAAGAAATAAAATGGTAACAAAGACCCTCCCCTCCCCATTATGTAGACTATCACCCATTTGCCAGTTCTTGGGATTAATGTCCCATGCTATTGGAATTCTTTTCAGAAAGCTGCTATCTTGAAGTTTCTATATTTTCCTCTAGCAGTTTGAGGATTTCAGGTCTTACATTAAGGTCTTGGGGTACATATGCATGTGTACCATGTCATACACGTGAAGGTGAGGGTGCTGGAAAGAGAAGCTTGCCTTTTACATGGCTGGCTGTATAGGCTATAAACTGGTACAGCCACTACTGACCTCAGCACGGAGGCTTCTCTAAACACTAAAGACAAAAACGTCATACGGCTCATACATGCATGTACGTCGGGCGTACATTCCCAAAGCACTGACTCAAAATACCAGAGATATGTGCACTTCCATGATTACTGTTGCATTTTTCACAAGCTAGCTTAATGTCCCTTAACACGAATGGATTGAGAGCAAATTTTATTCATCTGTAAAAATACGAAAATCATGACATTTGCAAGTAAACGGATAAAATGGGAAATTGTTACTTTAAGTGAAATAAGGAGACTCAGAAGGACAAGTAGGAAGGAGGAAACCTGAAGGGAGGCTGACGATGTAGGGAAGGAAGGGAACCAGGCAGACAGGGGTAGCTGACAGAGAGAGGACTGACCAGAACAATATGATGGATGGATAAAAATGCTACAATGAAATGCATCAGTTTGAATGCTAACTAAAAAAGAAAAAAGAAATCCTACTTAGGAAGGAGATTATTTGTTCACAGAAAGACCCAGGTACATAGGCTGGGGATTTTTGGCTCAGTGGCAGAGTACTTGCCTACCATGCATGAGGCCCTAGGTTCAATCCCTAATATTGCTCCCCCAAAATTATAATTATTGACTGTTACTTCTTTAGCCAGGAGGTAGTGGTGCATGCCTTTAGTTGTCCTGACCTCAACATTTGAGCTGTAGCATGAGCATGAACATCCTCATCAAAATAAACAAATGTGAAAAAACAAAAAACCTGGGGGGGGGGGGCAAAAATAGGTTGTTTTGCATGTGTTTGTACATGTGCCCCCAGACTGCCAATGGTTGTCTTCCTCAATCACGCCCCAACCTTACACTTTGGGGAAGTAGTTTTCATTGAACACACAGCTTGCAGATGTTGCTCCCAGGTTCCATTTCCACCTCCTAAGCACTGATACTATAGGCAGACCACCACAGGCAGCCAGCTTTCATTTGGTTCTGGGGTCCTGACTCCAGTCCTCATGCTAAATGCTTACCCACTGAGGTATTTCCCCAGACCAAACTAGCTTTATCACTTGGGAAGGCTCTTTAAAGATAAGATAGATCTTTAAAGATAAGAACAGGTATGTTTCTTCGCTATGCTATTACATTATCTAATAATTTACCAGCTATCTGTGGGGTTTTCCCTAAACTACCAATCTCAAAAAGTTTCTTATCAACTTTTAGTTTGTTTTAAATGTACTTTAGCCGTATCTTACTCTCCGCCTACATTCAAACATTCCTCAGTCTGCTCTTGTTAAACAGTCGTGTTCTGCAACCTTGACCTTCAGATCCTCCTGCCTCATTCTCCTGCTAGGAGAATGGCATGGGCTATCAAATTCTCAGACTTCAGTGTCTCACTAAGCGCTAAGCAAACAGAGCTATGAACATGTTCTCAACCTCTTGCACTTAGAAACGCTAGTGTTGCAGCACCGAGTGAATGGGTTGTGGTGTTTGTAAAGCTGGGATCAGACCAGGGCCTCCTGCACGACAAGCACGCACTTACCGGCAACTACACTGCAGCCGCAGGCTATTAGAACCGTGAGTTCACCCCTAGGGAAGAAGCCCGTTTATTGTCACCCTTCAGCCTTTCACTCAGCACTAGCCGCTTACCTGTGCAGGCAGAATTCTCACTCTCTGCCTCAAGAATGTACAGATCCCACAGGCGGTGGTGGCGCATGCCTTTAATCCCAGCACTCAGGAGGCAGAGCCAGGCGGATCTCTGTGAGTTCGAGGCCAGCCTGGTCTACAGAGCGAGATCCAGGACAGGCACCAAAACTACACAGAGAAACCCTGTCTTTGAAAAAAAAAAAAAAAAGAAAAAAGAAACCTTTCAGAAACCTTAAAATAATAACAGCTAGAAGAACCACTACGTCAAAGGTTTTTGCCACAGGAATCAAACAAAACTGTAATAAAAACAACCTCACAGCATTTATTGTCACCTGATAATAACATAAGGGCCACTAAAACAATATGAATAAATCTCGGACTGTGCTCCCAGCAGCAGACACCTTTAAAAACACTACATGTCCTCTTCAACCTCTCGAGTGCTTGCCGGTTTCTAGTTGGAAACACTCTGGAGCAGAGTAATATTGTCTCCTTTCAGCATGATCCGACCTGCAACAACAGAAGTTGTTAATCATCAGAGACACACAGTCATCGTTAGCTTCAGAATTTCCTTTAGAACAGTATTGTGAGAGTTCGCTTATAAAAAAGCACGTGAACATTTTCAAGTGTCCATACTTAAAAAGGTTCTCTACCAGGTCTACTGGCGCAAACACACCTTTTCAGTAAGAACAGAATTAAAGCCACACAGTTTTAATGAAACCTAGTTCTTACAGCCTGAGTCAACTGAAAAGTCTTGATGCAGTACCTTCCAGTACAAGTTCAAGAGTTTTTAAATGAGGTGTCTGTCAGATTTGGGAAATGCAGTATATTTCAATCCCATCTTCAAAACTGTTAGTAAATTAAGAAGTCCACCTTGCTGGGTGAGATAACTCACACCTGTGATCCCAGCACTGTGAGGATAAAGCAGGACTGTAGGGATACCAGCAGCCTGGGGTAGAGTGAGAGCACCTCCAAAGCAAACAAAAACTCTATTTCCCACCTATCTAGCTTTGGTCCAAAAAAGGGTTTGGGAAAGGGGTATCTGAGCTCCATCACTGATAAATGAATCAGTGAGCACTGACTACTTCTAACAAAAGACAAAATACCTCAATAAAATATCTCTTGATTGAGGTTCTTTCTTGTTTCCTGGCTTTTTTAAAATTTCTCTTATGTGTGGAACAGAGTTAGCTATGGAGCTTATTGCAAAGAGAGAGGACATGACTCTTGCACTTATGGAGCACATAGTCAAACATAGAAGCAGTGATAAAGTAATAAATGTTTCACTACAAACTCAACATACCACACCCCATCTTTTCCAATCCAAGGAAAACCAAAATAAATTTGGGGTTTTGTTTTGGTTTTGGTTTGTTTTTCCAGACAGGGTTTCTGTGTAAAACAGTCCTGGCTGTCCTGGAATTCACTATGTAGACCAGGCTGGCCTCCAACTCAGAGATCTGCCTGCCTCTGCCTCCTGAGTGCTGAGATTAAAGGTGTATGCTACCACTGGCTGGCTAAATTTTGGCTTTCTTAGAGAAAGCTCTATTTGACCTGAGTTCTGAAGACACAGGGAACAATATATGTAAATGCACTTGGTGGAGTCAGGTGTGAAAACAGTGTAGCCCTGTAACACGATCACTAAGGAAAATGAAGCAAGGAGATCTGAGTTAAGGCCAGCCTGGGATAAACAGGAGATCCACCTCAAACAGGAAGGGGGGCAAATGTGTAGGTTTAGAACTGCGAGGAGACAAGCATGGTGACACTGAGAAAATGGGACAGTGTGACACAAGGTGAGAAGACAAGGTCAGGTCAGAAGGTTCTTGCAAAAACACCAAACATTTGTCCTTTCCTAGGAAAAATAGACAATCAAGAATTTCTCTTTTTCTTTTTTGGTTTCTTGACATAGGGTTTCTCTGTGTAGCCTTGGCTACCCTAGAACCAGCTCTATAGACCAGGTTGGCCTCTAACTCACAGAGATCCGCCTGCCCCTGCCTCCTGAGTGCTGGGATTAAAGGTGTACGCTGTCACCACTCAACTGGCAAAGAAGAATTTCAAGGGAAAGTTAATAAAGTCAGACACAGTGTTTCAAAAAAGATGACTGAACTCTGGAGAGCAACCTAAAGGGGATGAAGGAGTTGCAGAGAAATTGTAAGCTTAATGGAAACTGCTACTCAGTCAGGTGGCGAACACAAACCAAGCTAAACAGAATGCAGGAAGTGAATTTGGCTTCTGATGTGCTGATTTGGAAACATTCATATGGAAGCGCTGAACAGATTCAGAGAAGAGGCTTGGACTAGACACATAAATATGCTAGTCAGTGTACAGATCAGTAACTAAAGCCTTAATGTTATTAAGTACTTAGGAAAAAAACTGTCAAAAGAGAGCTGGAACCCAGCCTCAAATATTTAATGGCTGAGTGGAAAAAGATGAATATACAGTAGTCTAAAAAGAAATAACCAGAGCCGAATAAGAAATACTCATGTACTAGGTCACAGAACCAAGGGATCCAAGTGTTTTAAAGGAGGAATCAACTGTGTCAAATCTGTTTAATGCTAAACATAAGGGAACACCAGTAATGACCATAAGCTTTAACACCATTAGCTGGGCATGGCACTTGGAAGGTGGAGGCAGAAGACCAGCCTGGATTACATGTGATCCTATCAATAAACAAAACAAAGGAGAGGGTTAAGGAATTAAGTGGCAGAAGATGACTTCAAAAGCAACCTTGTAGCTGGGCAGCAGTGGCACACGCCTTTAATCCCAGCACTTAGGAGACAGAGCCAGGTGGATCTCTGTGAGTTCAAGGCCAGCCTGGTCTACAGAGCGAGATCCAGGACAGCCAGCGCTACACAGAGAAACCCTGTCTCGAAAAACCAAAACAAAAAACAAAAAACAAAAAAACAGGGCTGGAGAGATGGCTCAGTGGTTAAGAGCACTTGTCAACTCTTCCAGAGGTTCTGAGTTCAATTCCCATCAACCACATGGTGGCTCACAACCATATGTAATAGGGTCAGATTCCTTCTTCTGGTGTGCATGAAAACAGAACACTCATATACATGAATAAATAAATCTTTTAAAAAAAAAAGGCAACTTTGCAAATTTAAACATGAATTCAGCTTCAGACCACTCAAGTCTGCTAGCTAAGTAAATAGAAATCTGTAAAGCCAACTGTATTCTTACCCAGTTGTTTCCTTGACTTTGTTTTAGAGTGAATTTCTTCTGCATCATCTAATACGAGGTTCATGTACTCATCAAAGCCCTGGAAAGTCAATTGACAAGTCATTTTTATGTAAACCACAGCCAACCATTCTAAAAGAATAACCAGATCCAGAAATACCAACTAATTTTAGAAGTTTATCCCCCCCCCTCCACACGCACACTGATCTTTCAGTTCAAACACCAAAGGACCTACTTATTTACTAACTTATTTTTATTCTTTTAAAGGTTTTACCTTCACTTTTTTATTCTGTGTATGTATTTGTCTTTGGGTGGATGTATGCACAAAAGTGCAGGTGCCCAAGGAGGGCGAGGCATTGGATCCAGCCACCGGAAGTACAGGCAGTCAAGAGCCATCAAATGTGTGTACTGGAACTGAACTGGGTCCTCTGGAAGAAGAGTAAATGCTTCTATCTGCTAAGCCATCAAATAGCCCCTTATTTTATTATTTGAGACGGCATCTCATGTGGCCTATGTTTGCCTCAAACTTTCTATGTAGCCAAGGATAGCCTCCAAACTCCGATCCTCTTCTCTCTCTACTCCAAGAGCTGGGATTACAGGTGTGTGCCACCATGTCTGGTCAAATGTGACATGCACAACTCTTGGGGCATTTTCAAAAATAAATTTTGGGGGAGGGTGGTGGTGGTGGTGGTGGTGCTGAGGATTAACTCAGGGACATCCACACATGGTAGGGAAGTGGGTTACCACTGAGGTGCATCTCTAGCCTGCCTCTTTTTAAATACCAAAGACAGCTGGAATGGGATCCTAAGTACTTCTTCATTCTTTTGGACTTACACATTCACTAGATATGCCAGCCAGATACTCTACCTTTTTATAGCCTACCCAATCCAGTATGTGCACGCATGCACGCGCACACACAGTCACACTGCTCTTTCCTGGTCCTCACAAGCACTACTTCCACAAACTACTGAGCTTGTTTGCCACCTGGTAAGGGATTACTGATGGACACTATCTATATAAAATAACTCAATATGCTAACAACACTCCCAGAAATATTTTATTTTTCTTCTAAGCAGTGGGTAGCTTTGGAGGGGGGTACTAGGGAAAGACTTCAATTGGTAAAGTACTTCCAGTTACAAGGACATGAGTTTGGATTCCTAACTCACAAAAAAAGCAGGGCACAGTGACACACACCTACACTTAGTTCTGGGCAGACACACGAGGATTTCTGGGGTTTGCTGGCCAATTAGTCTTGTCAAATCCATGAGCTCCAAGTTCAGTGAGAGATCTTGTCTCAAAAAACAACAACAACACACACACACACAACAAAAAAACCAGAAGATACCCAATGTTTACTTCTTGTACACACACGTGAATATGTACATCCATGCACCCCACCACAAACAAATTTTTCCGGGGCTGAACATGGGTAGTGTATGCCTGTAAATCTCAGGAGGCTGAGGTAGGATCACAAGTTTAAGGCCTCATCTGGCTACACTGTGGGAGTCCATTTTCAGGTTCCTCATGGCTTCACTCAGCAGGTCTGCATAGAGAGGATGATTGAACCATGGTCCTGAGTGCAGGTGGTCTGCACTTGGCTATGCTGGGGGTGGGGTGGGGGTGTCTTTTGCTCTGCCCCTTGGCATTTCTATAAATACCCTAGGGCAGAGACAGTCGGGGTCCTGTTGGAATGGGTTCCAGGCCCTCTCAGGGCATTCCTGTTATTTTCTATCTTTCTCTTCCCCGTCTAAATCCTTCTAATATTGCCTACTGCTCCTACTCAAGAACACTCTGGAGAAATGTGGGGGTGGTGGGTAGCTCCCCCACACTACACAGCAGTACCTTACTTCAAAAATAAAAAAAAAAAAGAGCACTGGCTGCTTTTCCTGAGGACCAAGGCTCAGTTCCTAGCACCCAAATGGCAGCTCACAACTGTCTGTAACTCTAGTTCCTGGTGATCTGGCACCCTAATACAGACACATGCAGGTAAACACCAATGCACATAAAAATAAATTTTTTTAAAAAATAATCAAAAACTAAGAATGGGGGGGCTGGAGAGATGGCTCAGAGGTTAAGAGCACTGCTTGCTCTTCCAAAGGTCCTGAGTTCAATTCCCAGCAACCACATGGTGGCTCACAACCATCTGTAATGAGATCTGGTGCCCTCTTCTGGCCTGCAGACATATATGCAGGCAGAACACTGTATACATACTAAATAAATAAATCTTAAAAAAAAAAACAAAAAACAAAAAACAAAAAAACTAAGAATGTCCATGGCTCAGACAAAAGGATTTCCAAGTGTGAGTCTCTCTTAAAGACTTTGCCCCACACAAAGAATCCAGAGGCTGCGAGACGGCACAGTGGTGAGGAGGAGACGGCACAGTGGTGAGGAGGAGACGGCACAGGGGTGAGGAGGAGACGGCACAGGGGTGAGGAGGAGACGGCACAGTGGTGAGGAGGAGACGGCACAGGGGTGAGGAGGAGACGGCACAGGGGTGAGGAGGAGACGGCACAGGGGTGAGGAGGAGACGGCACAGGGGTGAGGAGGAGACGGCACAGGGGTGAGGAGGAGACGGCACAGGGGTGAGGAGGAGACGGCACAGGGGTGAGGAGGAGACGGCACAGGGGTGAGGAGGAGACGGCACAGGGGTGAGGAGGAGACGGCACAGGGGTGAGGAGGAGACGGCACAGGGGTGAGGAGGAGACGGCACAGGGGTGAGGAGGAGACGGCACAGTGGTGAGGGGGAGACGGCACAGTGGTGAGGAGGAGACGGCACAGGGGTGAGGAGGAGACGGCACAGGGGTGAGGAGGAGACGGCACAGGGGTGAGGAGGAGACGGCACAGGGGTGAGGAGGAGACGGCACAGTGGTGAGGAGGAGACGGCACAGGGGTGAGGAGGAGACGGCACAGGGGTGAGGAGGAGACGGCACAGTGGTGAGGAGGAGACGGCACAGGGGTGAGGAGGAGACGGCACAGGGGTGAGGAGCACTTGCTGCTCTTGCAAAGGACCCAGGTTTGGTTCTCAGTACCCATATGTGGCTCAAAATCACCCATTTTCAGGTGAGTCAATGACTTCTGACCTGTGTGGGCACTAAACATGCATGTGGCATGCATGCACACATGCACACACGTACACACACACACACACCATTCATAAAAACAAATCTAAAATAACATAAAAATTGCTCAGTGGTAGAGCAGCCACTTAGTACTCAAGAAACCCTGGGTTTGAAACCTGGCACCCCACCAAAACAACAATAAAACCCTAAAACCAACCAAACGACGAGCACTGCTTATGGCAGCCTGCTCTCGAGTCTCAGTTAAGCCTACCGGTCCATTCCGGAATGACCTAGTCCAGAATAACACCCTGCAGGAGACCCCACCTCCTCTGACTTTGATTTGCTGTTGTTCCCTCTCCTCACAAACTAGTTCTTCTTAAAAGTTTAGTTCTCCCTCCCCTTTAAGAAAAGAACTATCAGGGCTGGAGAGATGGCTCAGTGGATGAGAGACACTGGCTGCTCTTCCAGAAGACCCAGGTTCAATTCCCAGCACCCACATGGCAGCTCACAACTTCCTGTAACTCCAGTTCCAGGGGATCCACCCCCCTCACACAGACATACATGCAGGCAAACCACCAATGCACACCAAACAAACAAATAAAATCTTTAAAAAAAAAGAAAAGAAAAGAACTATCTAAACCTATCAACAAGAGTAAGGAAGGAGAAGGGCTAAATAATGTGGGCCCCAAAGAGCTTTCCTTGGTTGGGTCCTTGACTTCTTGTATATCGCTCTAGCTGGCCATCTTTTGAGAGACCTTTTTCTAATAAACTGAGAAAAATAGCCTGGGTACTCACAATAATACAACCCTCTATCCGCATATTCACTTGCTCATACAGCCAGACCTGAATCCGAGACCTCTGAAATAAAAATAAAAGTGTTTTTAGAAATATAAACAGACCCACACCATTACTTTGGTTCCACAACAAACAACTTACAAAAAAAGTTCCAATGAATATAAGCCAAAAAATATAACTAATTAGTCTACATCTAAGAACTAGCAACTTTGGTTAACTTGCTGAGAAACACTTTTATTTAATAAATGCTCAGACAGGGCTGTTCAAACTAATTTTCCTACACTCTCAAGACTTAATTATTGTTCCCAGCATGAATACATTTACAGTTAAAATTGTTCACAGCATGGCACAAAACACGTTTCTATCGCCCAAGCCCTTCTTAACAAAATCCAGATCCAAAATGGAGTGACTGCCGCCCCCTCCCTTCTCAATTTTTCTTGTCACACATGTAACCTCAATTTTGGCAACTGAGAATTACAAAAGGTTAAAACTATTTTTCATTTGTGTTGTAACATTCTAAAATGAACATTGTTAAAATCTCTCCAAAGGTTGCCAGGTGGCGATGATGCACGCCTTTAATCCCAGCACTTAGGAGGCAGAGCCAGGCGGATCTCTGTGAGTTCGAGGCCAGCCTGGTCTACAGAGACTGATCCAGGACAGGCATCAAAAGTACACGGTGAAACCCTGTCTCGAAAAACCAAAAAATAAAATCTCTAACTTCTCTGTATCTAACGTTTCCTTCTTTTTGGTTTCTTTTTTTCATTTTAAGTCTAGCTAAGGGAAAAAAACAACATCCAAATGTCATTGTTAGGTTTCCCGACATAGCCTGTGAACTTCGTGATTTTGTTCTTTCAGAGTAACGGTAATTGTGTGCATGCTTGAGTCAGGCACAGACGTACATCATTTTGTTAATTAGCGCTTTTCCCGTAACCTTATTCTCAACTGTGGTCCCCCCTCATCCTGAAGCACAGGATCAGGGAAGTCGGTACAAACAGCCAAATTAGCGCAACTTTCATTTCAGTCGTAGTAAGGAAACAGTTAACAAGTAACTTACGTACATTTTGCAAGTATCTGAAGATGAGGTTCTGCACCACCGCGATCAAGGAAAAAAAAGTAGAGATTCTGCTCCCAGCCCTCACCTGATGGTCCAGCGCCCAAAGGCCAGGCCTGGCTACACAGGCAAGCACTAGCGAGCACCGGGATCGTGCACTCGGGGTGCCTAGAAACTCTGAAGGCACTTCCTCCTCCTCGCCCTCGTTTCTCGGACCTTCCTGGGGGCCCACATCCTCCTCGCCCACTCCGCCGACCCCGCTTTCCTTCAGTAGCACACGCCCGGCACGGCCCGCCCGAGCCCGCCTCCCGCAGCCCTTCAACTCCGCGCGCTTTCCGGCCACCTCGGCCGCCCCGGGGCCTCACGGGAAGCGGCCCGCACCAGGCTCCCCTGCTCCCCGGCCGCGCTCGCGGCGTCACGGACCCCAAGCCCAGAGTTCACACGCAGCGTAGGATACGATGGGCTGCACCATCACCTTCTGCACCTTCTGGCCCTGGCCGCGGTACGCCATGGTGGAAGTCACAAAGACCACACGGGTAGGAAGACCGCCTGGGAAAGCGACTTCCGGAAGTAAGACCCGGAAACGGAAGTGCACAGGGTCGTAGGCGACCCGGGCGGTCCTGGGACATGCCTCTCTAGCCACGGAGGCGCTTTTTCTCTATGCTTTATGACCTCCGCGGTTGAAGTCGAGGTCGGTCCTACAGCGCCACCTGGAGGTAGGCTGGAGGCGCACGGGGCTTCGGCCAGGCGCCTGCGCAACAGTCGGCTTGCCTCTGCCTAGGTGCTATTCTGAGATCGGTTCTGGAATTTAGGCCTGCGAGCAGTATCTTGTCCAAAACCATCTGCACACATCCCTTATTCGCTCTGGATTGTCATGCCCGAAGCAGTGGTGTCGCTGTGGTTTGCACCAATAACAGATTCAACTCTCATCACCTTTATAGAGAGTTACTGTTGAGGTGGTAACTGAAGATGGCTTAAAAGGGCTGAGATCGGCTGGCTGGGCTCAAATCCCTCTCAGAGTGGTGCGACCAATGACAAGTCATTAGGCCCTAATTTCCATGAAATAAAAATTAATTAGTTTCGAGACAGGGTTTCTCTGTGTAGCCTTGGCGTCCTGGACCTCTCTGTAGATGCATCAGGCTCGAACTCGTAAGAGTTCCGCTTGCCTCTACAGGCATGCGCCATCAACACCTGGCTGAAATGGAGAGTTAAGTGCACTTTCTGCAGGGCTTGTGAACGTAATAGTGCACAAGGGTTCCTTGAACTATGTAGGATTTGCACGCACCTGTAATCTCAGCCCATGGAAGGTGCTAGCAAGAGTATAAGTTTAAGGTCATTTGCTAAATAGTGTGTTCCAGATCAGTCTAAGATACATGATCCCTTCTTTCAAAACAAACAAAATAATCCACATGGGGTTAAAACTGATAAATTTAAGGTAAACTAGAAATGTAAGCCAAAACATGCATTTTGCCAGGCAATGGTGGCACATGCCTTTAATCCCAGCACTCAAGAGGCAGAGGCAGGAGGATCTCCGTCAGTTTGAGGTCAGCCTGGTCGACAGAGCGAGGTCCAGGATGAAACCCTGTCTCAAAAAACAAAAACACCCCCCCAAAAAAAAAAACCCACATGCATTTAATACATACTCCTAGGGCCCTGGGGAAATGGCTTGGCAGGTAGGACCAGAATCCAATCACCAGCACCTGCTCAAAACCTGGACACAGGTGGTACGTGCCTGTAATTCCAGCTCTGGGAAGGCAGAGACAGAAGGATACCTGGGTTTGCTGGCCAACTAGTCTAGCTTAACTGGCAAGCCCTGGGTTCAAAGAGACACCCTGTCTCAAAACTATGAAGAGTAATTGAGAAGAACAATTGATGACATCCTTTGGCCTCCACATAAAATTGTTTCAAATAAATCCTAGTCCACTTAGCACCATCGCTTGGCGTCACCCAGAGCCGAGGCTGCCCCACCTTACCAGAAAGTAACTAGAGTGACTTATCAGGGAAAATATCAAAATTCAAAATGCAAAGTATGTTTTTTACTGAATTCATATTACCTTCACCTCATCTTTAGGTTGAATGGATGATCAGTCAGGAGCTGTCTAAATATGTGGACAGGTTAAAACTTGTTCTCTGTAAAAGCCCGACCCTCCCTTTAATCCCAGCACTTGGGAGGCAGAGGCAGGTGAATCTCTGTGAGTTTGAGGCCAGCCTGGTCTACAAAACGAGTTCCAGCACAGCCAGGACTACTACACAGAGAAACCTGTCTTGAAAAACATAAATTAATTAATTATTAAAAGAATGTATCACACTCCAAACATGAGAAATGTCCATGTGCAGAGATAGATTTACTGATTTCAAAGACAGCAAGGAGAGAACACAGGTATACCCACTCTATTGGAAATGCAAAGATAACTTTCTATTTGCTTTTGCAGTCTCTGATTTTAAACTTTGGTGACTTGAATCCAAAAACAATCCTTTGATTATACAGCTCATCAGAAATGTTGTATGATTTTTCTTTCTTCTTTTTTTTTTTTCTTTTTTTTGTTGTTGTTTTTCAAGTCAGGGTTTCTCTGTTTAGTCCTTTCTGTCCTGGAACTCACTCTGTAGCCCAGGCTGGCCTCGATCTCAGAGATCCACCTGCCTCTGCCTGCCCAGTGCTGGGGATTAAAGACATGCACCACCACCGCCCGGTGTATGATTTTTCTTTAAAAAAAAAAATAATTTTGCAGGGCCGACAAGATGACTCGTCAGGTAAAGGCACTTGCCATGCAAAGTGGCGACCTGAGTTCAATCCCTGAATTCTGTGTAAGGGTTGGAGGAAGAGCCAACTCCTGAAAACTGACCTCCACACGTGCGCCATGCATTAAAAACCATACACTTGCTGGACACTGTGGCGCACGCCTTTAATCCCAGCACTCGGGAGGCAGAGGCAGGCGGATCTCTGTGAGTTCGAGGCCAGCCTGGTCTACAGAGTTCTAGGACAGCCAGGGCTGTATAGAGAAACCCCATCTTTGAAAAATTAAAAACAAAATGAACACTTCCATGCATGTGAACACACATTATAAGTACAAATAGGGTGTTCTGGACTTGGTGGAGGGCCGTGGACCTTTCTAGGGGTTTTTGATTGGTTCTGTATAGTTTCTATTTGTCCTGTTATCCCGTGTTTACTTAGAAACCAATGTCACTACTGTAAGTCTTCTAAATTTATATTTTATTGGGTGAACTAGAAGTCAGTATAGAATTTTCCTTTTTTTCATACCCACATTAGAATCAGATCATCTTATTTTTTAAAACATTATTATAATTATTGTTAAGACACAGTTTCTCTGTGTAGCCCTGGCTGTCCTGGATCTTGCTCTGTAGCCCAGGCTGGCCTCGAACTCACAGAGACCCATCTGCCTCTGCCTCCCGAGTCCTGGGATTAAAGGTGTGCGCCACCACCACCCGGCAACCACCGCTCGGCAACATACATGTTTTGACTTAAATTTACAACTTAAGTTTATCAATTTTAACCCCATGTGGGTTATTTGTTTCACCTCCCAGCCTTGAAACTATAATTGTTAAAGGTAGGTAACTACCTGGATTTTATTCTAAAACTTTGTCATTCTGTTTGAAAATTTTCCTAATAGCTAGGCACGGTGGTGCCTTTGATCCCAGCACTCAGGAGGCAGAGGCAGGCAGATAGATCTCTGAAAGCAAGGCCAGCCTGGTCTACAAAACGAGTTCCAGGACAACCAGGGCTACACAGGGAAACTCTGCCTCAGAAAACAACACCAAAATAAATTTTAATAAAGTGCAGAATGTCATTTAAAAAAAGATTTATGCAGGGCGGTGGTCTCTAATCCTCAGAATGTCATTTTATATACTGTATTTGCTGATATATATGAATGAATGTGTCACAATTCAATGAATATATTCAATAATAGAAAATTAGGCAAAACCTTGGTTTCTTTTACGTTGCAATTAATCATAATATCCTTGTAAATCTTGAGATTTTCATGCCCCTCCTGATGTCTGTAAAATATGCTTGAGGAGCACTAGCTCAAAGAGAAATACTCCTGATTTAATCTGATTGACATGCTGTCTCATGTGTCTCTCATACTCCAGATTGGCTCAAATTCCTTTGTAGCCATAGCTGGCCTTGAACTCCTAATCCTCCTGCCTCTGCTTTCTGATTGCTGGGACTACAGGCATTCACTACATCGCCAGCCACTTCCCAAATAAATGTTTTAAAGACCTTAGCCGGGTGATGGTGGCGCACGCCTTTAATCCCAGCACTTGGGAGGCAGAGCCAGGAGGATCTCTGTGAGTTCGAGGCCAGCCTGGTCTACAGAGCGAGATCCAGGAAAGGCGCAAAGCTACACAGAGAAACCCTGTCTCGAAAAACCAAAAAAAGGCCTCTCTCCATTCAGGTGAAGTTCTGCTTCACCTGGAAGCCTCACAACTTGTTGAGCAGCTGGGACTAATTGAAAGCATAACACGGCTATTAAGGAGTTACAGGGCAGCGCAGAAAAGATCAGCAAGCCCTGCAATGAGTCGAGAACGACTCACTCAACAAACATTTATGTTTCTCCTGTTATGGACTCAGCTGTTGAAGCTCCACCCCCTAGTACTTCAGCTGTGTTTGAAGATAAGGCGGTTCGTTTCTGTTTCTAACTATTTGTTAGTTTGAGATAGGGCTGTTGAAGAGTCCTTAGAGGAGAAAGAGGGGCTGGAGATGTAGGTCAGAGCCGAGTACTTGCCTTGCATACTTGAGGTCCTGGGTCCCACGCCCAGTCAAACAAAAACAAAACAAAGACAGCCCAGAGGCCTCCGTTTCTCCATGGGAACAGAAGAAAGGCCATGTGAGATCACTGCCAGCAGCTACCCACAGCCAGAAAGAGCCACACTAGAAATACCACTGCCATCTAGCTGGCCAGGCCTTTACTCTGAACTGAGGTATCTGTTGAGCTATTTAGTTTGTAGTAACATATGGCAGCCTGGGAGAACTAATGCACTGATTAGCCAGAGACTTTAAAGACAAGTAAAGATCTGTCTTAAACATGCCCTCTTCTCCAGGGTCTTCCGCATGCTAGACAAGCATGCCCCCTCTGACCTGCACCCGCTCTGCGAGGGAAGTACTGGTGAACAAGTTTTTGGAGAGGGACATTGAGACAGGGTCTCTACATAACCCTGGCTGTCCTGAACTACGTAGACCAGGCTGGCCCTGAGCTCACCTGCCTCTGCCTCCCAAGTGCTAGGATTAATGGTATGTGCCACCATGCCCAGCTGGCAAACAAGTAAAATAGAGAGTAAATGAAGAGTATATGCCTAGTGGATAGACATCAACCTTGTTTGAAGAAAAAGGAAGGTTTGGGAAGAAGCAATCCAATGGTCATGGCCTCTTACGTAGGAGGCCACATAAACATTAACGAAGGCAGGGACTGAAGAGATGGCTCCCAGTTAAGAGGACTCATTGTACTTGCAGAGGACCCAGGTTTGGTTCCCAGCACCCACATGGTAGCTTACAACCACTCCAGCTCCAGGGCATCTGGCACCCTCTTCTGCACCAGGCACGCAAATGGTGCAGACATACATGCAGGCAAAATACACACATGGTGGTGGTGGTGCATACCTTTAATCCTAGCAGAGGAAGGCAGAACTCTGAGTTTGAGGCTAATCTGGCCTACAGTGAATTCCAGGACAGCCAGAGCTATGTGGGGAGACCGTCTCAAAAGAAAAAATAACTTAACAGAGGCAGAGGGCAAAAGACAGGATCCCTGCGTGAGGGCTGGGGCATTACCAAGTATATATACAAGCATCACTCTGTGCTGTTTAAGGTGAGGTGTTGGCAAGTGCTTGCTCCACATGTTCAAAGCCCTGGGTTCAAATCCAGTACTACATAAACCAGACATGGGGATGCCCATCTGTAATCCCAACATTTCAGAGGCAGAGGCAGAAGGATCAAAAGTATAAGGCCATATGAGATATGAGTAAAATAAGAAATAAAAACTAAAACTACTAAACTAGAGCTACTAAAACTCTAGCTCATTCTTCATTTTGTCTGGAGTATTATCTACCTAAAATGTCTATGTAAAGCTGGGCATGGTGGTCCACAGGTGGCCCAGCAGGATTAAAGACAGGGCAGCCTGGTCTACAAATCAAGTTCCAGGCCAGCCAACTGCCTGTAACTCCAGTTCCAAGGACTCTGGTGATCTGCTGTCCTCTGCAGGAATCCCCACACAAGTGGCATCCACACACACACACTCGTGCACACATACTCGCACACATCCTCTCAAAACTGCTTAAGTACTTAAGAGCAGGAATTTGACTTAGACTCATCTATCCTTGATGACCAAAAGTATTTAATTAGTGTAAGTTCAAATTGCTCTGTGCTCCTTCAAGGGGGGGGGGGGGGAAGACTCCCAAATACTCGCAGTCAACGTCAACACATCTAACGTTTCCTCCTGGTGGCTTTTTGAAAGGTGACCCATTTCCTCTGAGCTCTCAAAGCAGACAAGTGACTGCCCCATCAGGTAAGGGTCTCTGTTTCCCTGTCCTTCCACTGAAACAGTCTTGTTCGAGTTAAATGTTTCCCTAATCCGTTTAGTTCCTTATCCTTCATGCAAAAACCCTTTCTAAAAGCTCTTTTCTAGCTCCCTTGACTGCAGACCTGCAAGTTCAATGGACTATTTTACTGCTAG
Source organism: Peromyscus eremicus (assembly GCF_949786415.1). NCBI lineage: Eukaryota > Metazoa > Chordata > Mammalia > Rodentia > Cricetidae > Peromyscus > Peromyscus eremicus. The sequence continues at coordinate 59,278,046 of NC_081431.1, read as the reverse complement.
TTGGGAACAAAGTAAAGACCAAAAACAAAAAAAAAAAAGAACCCCAGGACGGAGGCAGTAGTTTTAATTCACCGCTTTTTGCTCACTGCCACACTCACTCCATCTTGGGAATTAAATCTAACCAAACACAGATTAATAATAGGCCTATTCAGTAGACTTCTGAAACCTTTAATAAAAAAAATAAAAAAGCACCAAAAAAAACCAAAACAACCAAAGACCATAAAATCCTAGATTGCTGCTTGGGAATCAAGGCAGATTTTTTGCTCATTTTACTATAGTGTTAAGGGTTGAACTCAGGTCACCAGGCTTGGTGGTCCTAAGTCACTGGCTCTTTTAATTATTAGAAACTTGTTTTTAGGGGCTAGGAGCATGTGACACGGCACAAGCATAGGGAGTCAGAGGACAACACAGTTATCTCTCTCTGTTGGACTCTGGTTGCCAGGATTGAGTCAAGTGCCTCTCTCAGCTGAGCCATCTCTCCAGCAGCACCGGCCCCTGACATCACTTTGCAAATTAACAATCAGCTGCAGGGTTTGGGCTGTAGCTCAGCACCAGACTCTGGGGTCAATCCCTAGCACCACACGAACCAGGTGTGGGTCATCTTTCATCCAAGCACTTGGGTGGTGGAGGCAACAGACTCCAGAAAGGCAGGTCAGCCTGAGCTGCAGAAGCTGGTCTACACACACAGTTGGGCTTGAGAAGACTGGTCCTGGAAGCTAGCAGTGACCTTTCTGTAGATTGTTTCAAAATGGGTCCTCAGGAACTGTTATTATTGTTATCTAGTAAGCACGAATTTCCTTCTGTTAAACTGCCAAATTCAAGGGCATCACACTTAAATAACTGCAGAATTATTCAGATGAAGTGAAGCAATAGTTTCAGAATGGGATCCCAGGAGTCTGGTCCACATAACTCAAGCTTCGTGTGTGAACTGTAGTTAGCTCTTTGTGTTAGCCTTCTCTCTATGGGAGCTCCCGAGGCTGGCAGAGATGAGAATGCACAGAGCCACATGAGAGACGCTATTGTTAAGGTCAGAATTTCACAGATTTTAATCTTGTTGTCTTTTCTTTTTTGGCCTGGAATTCAGAGACCCTCCTGCTTCTGCTTGGGATTAAAGGCATGTGCCACCACATCTGGCCTAATCTTGAAAAAATATAAACTGTAAAACTATCTCCAAAATTTGGGGCAGAGCTAAGCTGCAACATTTGATCTATGACCATTAAGATATGTACATGGAGAGTTCATTCAACTTGATGGAACCTTTTGGGGATATGTGGGGGACAGCATTAGGCTGGACCAAGCCTCATGTACACTAGGCCAATGGTCCACTGCTAAGTTACAGCCTCAGCCTGGGGACTACTAGGATAGTAGGAGGAAAAAACTTACTGTCTTTGGTTACTAAAAATTTACATGTATTTTTGTAACAGTAAGAAGTCAGTATACAGATTGTAAAACCTGTACTCTTCGAATTAAACATTTTCTTCCATCTTCATGCTCGAAAATTCTCAATCACTGAATATTAAGATCACTTTTAGCCGGGCGGTGGTGGCGCACGCCTTTAATCCCAGCACTCGGGAGGCAGAGCCAGGCGGATCTCTGTGAGTTCGAGGCCAGCCTGGGCTACCAAGTGAGTTCCAGGAAAGGCGCAAAGCTACACAGAGAAACCCTGTCTCGAGGAAAAAAAAAAAAAAAAAAAAAAAAAGATCACTTTTAAACCTGCCCTCCTTTTAAAAAATAGCATCACTTAAGTTATAATGATAAGAACTAAAGATTTCCTATATCAGTTTTATTTAAAACACAAATAAGTATTTCTCTTTCGGTAATGGCAAATGGTTCAAATAAGCGAAAATCATTGACTAATACAGGGCATTAAATATGAACAGACTTTCTTTTAAAGCAAAAGAATAGAGGTTATATACAAAAGGGACCTACAATCTATAGGTCAATTCAAAAAAGGAAATGTGTTTATAAAATGTGTGGTGAAAGCAGAACATTCCACCCCTGCTTTGGAGAAGGGCTATCTTACAACATTCAGTCAGCTGAAGATGGATTGGTACAAGCGTCTATACATAAATTTCAAGTCATTTTTGCATGTGCAGAATCATCCAGATCTTCCCAGACTGAACGGGCAGTCCTGTGGCTTTCTTCCTTTTCCATATTCCCAACAAGGCTACATGAACTTCAACTCTTGATGAGCCGCTTACAACAGCAGTTCCTTAGGAGCCAACATGACGATGGGCGGTCCAGGATTTCCCTAGGAGAAACAAACTGGCCGCCTACAGAAAGTATCACAATGAACAAGTCTTTCTTTCCGCCTTCCAATTCTGTACAGTGTCTCATTTCAAGACTATTACCCTCATCAGACTTGTTCCTTCACAAGTCTAAACCTTGAGGTGATATGAAGACCAACATCAAGAAAAGAAAACTCAATCCAGAAATGAAGAAACTGGAGGTATCCAATACACCCCAGAGCATCTCGCCATCCCTGTGACAGACAGCACAGCCCAGTGTACTGCTCCAGTCCGGAGATCAATACTGGCAGCTTGAATGAGGTTGGTTTTTTTTTCCCCTCCTCCCATGGTTAAAGCACATCAAATAAATACTAGGCAAGAGGAGTTTCCTGGGAGAGTTAGAAATTATAAAATTTACCAATTTTCTGTCTCTGTGATAATTCAATGCCAGTAGGAGAAAGGTATTGAAGAAAAGGGACAATTTTCACACTAAAAAAAGAATTTCCCTAGTCATGTCACCATCTTATAAAGAATCCAGGGAATCCCAGAAGTAGAAAATTCGTTTCAGGGGACCCCTGAGGCACTTTAAAGCCTTTAAAAAATTACAGTAATAATAAATTAGCTATTGCTCTTCAGAGGCTTATGGAGCAGCTAATGCAACAGGACCGGGTCCAGAGTTCTGTCCATATCTCAGGTTCTCGAGCCGCTCGGCCCTCTTTAAAGCTTAGACGAATCTCCAAATACCTTTAAAAAGACATACAATTTAACATAGACGGAGTGGGTCTTTTGTTTAGTGGTAGCATGACATTTGGTCCACAATGGTTAGCAGCTGTCTTCATTTTCAACTCTGATAATCTTAAGACAATACATAAATAAATACAGCAAAGGGAAGATCGCCCACACTGACAAACGCCTCAAGGAGCCACTGAGTTCTCTTGCACCATTTCATTGGGAGCTCAGTCTCGTGTGGAGAGAAGGGCATTACAGAACTTTCTTCTCAAAGATACTAAACAATGGCATCAAATGGACAAACAGTCATCAAGGGATGTAAAGATCTGACCCCAGGGGAACCAGGACACACACGGGTACTTCAGAGGTATACTTTTGATTTGGGCAAAATTTGAGACTAAAGAAATGATCACCTCAGGCAAATGTTAGAATAGATGAAACTAAGTCCAGTTTTGGTGAGGGTTGTTTTTTTTTTTTTTTTTTCCTTTAAAGCGTCCTCACCATCAGCTTCAGCTGTCAATCATCTCTGAGAGCTCAAGCAGAAGGTCGTCTTCATCTTTGCCAGGATCCAAGTCAATCTCAGCTTCTAATTTGCCTCCTGAAATTTCCCATATTAGTTTCTCAAAATCATCTTCCACAGAGAGTGGAGGCTTTCCTGCTGAGGCAGAGCTCAGTCGGCGAGGTTTGGATGCCACCTGGGATGAGGAAGGGCCAGATCCTTCTGGGAGCAAGGGTTCTGAAGAGGACTGGGTTGAAGGCAGCACAAAACTGTAAGTGGAAAGCAGACTGTTAGCCCAGCAGTGCCCTTCCTCCACGGTTCAACACTAAACAGCGTTTAAACAAACAGTTAACCATGGTTGTGCGGCCTAGGGGACAGCTAGTGAAAAATTGTTACTGTTTCACTAACTGGGAATCCAGTTCCTTTGGAACTTAGCCAGGTATTTAAAGTATCTTTCACCAATAAGGGCGAACATCAACAGCAGTGCTGAAGAGGAGCAACCTCCAATTTCATGCTTTTTTGCCCTCAGTGTGGAGTTAGCTTTAGAGGTAGCTAACCTGTAAATGTTCAGTGACTTTTCGCATTTTTTGACAAAGAGGAAAATCAGTAATGGCCTGGAGTTTGGTTAAGAAGACATTACCTGTCCTTAGGTTTTTCTGTCTCAGACATGGCGATGGATGTATCCTCAGAGAGAAGGGGGACCACAGCCTACAAAGGAAGAGGAAGGTAAAACTCTCTGAGAGTTATGCTTCTCTCGCTGGTGTTTGTATGCTGTGTGTGTGCGTGCGTGTGTGTGTGTGTGTGTGTGTGTGTGTGTGTGTGTGTGTGCACGTGTGCACGTGTGCGCGCGCGCAAGAGCCCATGTGCGAGTATGTAGAGTTCAGAGAGTCCTCTATTCTCTCTCCTTCACTTCTGTGGGAAGTTAGTCTCTTACTGAACTTCAAGCTCATGGTTTCAAGTTATGCTGGCTGGCCAGTGATCTTTTGAGATACAGCTGTCTCTATCCCTCAATGTTGGGGTTACAGGCAAGTGTATGGCCACACTGGCTTTTTTTATGTAGGTGCTAAGGGATTCAAACTCAGGTGCTCATACTTGTTTAGCAAGCACTCTTACCCACTGAACCATGTCCCCAGACTTCAAGGCTTTTACAAGGTTTTTTTTTTTTTGGAGACAGGGCTTGACTATGTAGCTTTGGCTGTACCACACTTCCGAAGGTAGACAAGTTGGCCTTGAACTCAGAGTTCTACCAGCCTCTGCCTCCCCACTGTCTAGCTTCGAGTCAGGCCTTTTTTTCACCCCCAAGAGCGTATTTTCTTTTGTTGCCTTCTTAGAATCACAGCTAGTTTTTGGGTTTGGCGGTGGGGGGGTGTAACCTAGGATCTTGCACTGAGCTGTATCTCCAGCCCAGAGGCTACCATTCTTTAATCCTAGGAACCCAAGAACCAATGATCTAGAGGCTGAGTATGTAAGTAAGCAAAATACCGCCTGCCTCTTCTCAAATCTCCAACCAGACTCTAGTTACTAGAGCCACAGTCTGAGAAGCCAATGCTCAGGAAATAGTAGAAGTGTGAGACGCAAACTAACAGCCAAAGGGCAATCCTACCCTAGAGTCCAGCACCACTGTAGTGGGTCAGTTCTTACCACAGCCGCTTTCTTGGCGGGGCTTTCCTGCAGGACACTGCTGGTGCTGAGCGGCTTCACCGCTGCAATGACAGCCGGGTGCACCTCCACTGCCTTGCGTTTTGGAGCCAGTTTGGGAGATGAAACCACCTTGACCACAGACGGCTTCACATTTACTTTGGGTTTGGCTACAGGAGACAGAACATATCTGATTAGCAACCAGGTGATCTCTTTCACATCCTGAGAATAGGATACAACGCCTTCAGTAGTAGAAATACCAAAAGAGTTGCCGGGCACGGTATACCCCAGCACCGGGAGACAGAGGCAGGAGGACCTCTGTTGAGTCTGAGGCCAGAACTGTGAGTTCCAGGAGAGCCAAGGCTACACAGAGACCCGGTCTTAAGAATAACAAAAAAAGCAATACCAAAAGAGCAAACTGCCTGAATGAAAAAGATCTACCACACAGGTCACCATGACATACTCTTCATTCAATGTCACTACCACATTCAATAATAGTATTTCCTTCTGCAAAAGGAGAGGAAAAGCTGACTGCAGCTGCACACCTGTAATCCCAGCACCCAGGAGGCTGAGGGAGAACTGAGTCTGAGGCCATCTGGGGATGGATAGTAAGACCCTATTCAAAACACCGGAAGAAAAATGCACCACAGAAGTTCTGAATGGAGCTTTTATGTTTTTCTTTTTCTGAGACAAGGTCTCAGGTAACCCAGGCTACCCTCCAATCATGTGGGTGAAGATGACTATGAACTTCTGATCCTCCTGTTTCCACTTCTTGCTTCACCTCTTGAGAAGAGCAAGGATTTGGTGATTCTAATCATAAAACTTTGAATGTTTGTGGGACAGTAAAGAAAATAATAATGCTGTTTGGGTCTAGTGTCTTTGGATAAAGCAACAGAGGAAAAGAGTGAGCTCCATGATATCAGTATGCAGATGCACAGAAACAATCCAGAACATTCAAAGTACGTCCTGAAAGAGAATCCTCCTCCAGCAGCCATGGGACTCAAGCTGCCAAAACCCAGACTCAAACCCTCACCAAACAACTGGCTGACTGACAAGCCACGACGACGACGACTACCGAGGCACTCCACCTCGGTTGGCCTCTCTAGTGTAGCACAGCCTCTACTGGACTACCCGGACTTTACCATGAAAACCAATCTAATAAACCCCTCTTCTGCATTCATGCTACTGGTTCTGTTCCTCCTGAGACCCTAAGACAAACTGAGCTGGGATTACAGGTGTGTTTCACCAGACATGGTTTTTCTGTGCTGCTGTAATGGAACCCAGGGCTTTGTGCATACTAGACAAGTACTAATAGCTGAGCTACAGCTATAGCCCCAAAGAAGGCAAAACCAACCCACCAACCCACCCACCCACCCACCCACCCACCAACCAACCAACCCACCAACCCACTAACCCACCAACCCCTCCAGCAGTTAGTTTTAAGTTGTGGAAAAGAACTCTGCCTAAGTTTCATCTCTGCAGATGACTGTATTACCACCTGTTGGTGTGACCTCGGTGCACACGAGATTCAACCCCATAGTTGCCAGTGACTGAGATTTGGTCATTGTGCTATGATAAAGGTGGCAAAATCACTCACCTTTACTCCTTTTTTCCAAAGTCTGTGCTGCACATTTCACATTCAGTATGGAGTCCCCAATTCCAGAGGTTTCTACCTCCCCCTTTTGGGACGACTCTGTGGGGAGCCGCTTAGCCAGGTGCCGTGTGATGCCTGATACAGCAGTGAGCACGGGCTTCCCCACCACCCGGGTAAAGTACGAGGCCCCGTCTCCGGGGACAGGCGTCAAGGCTGGCTTCTCCTTCTGCGAGGCTCCTGCCTCCTGCTCTTTCTCAGTGTGCTTCTCTCTGACAGTGTCACATCTATTGACTGGAATTTTTGTGGTATCACTTATGGTCTCATCTGAAGTCTGTGGAAAAATTCAATCAAAGAATTAAACCCTACTTTCTCATTTATAGTGCTGAGTGAATATCTAAGCTAGGCAGAGTATTACATGATTCAGAATAATAAGGAAGCTGATTATTTGATATTAAACAGAAGATATGCTGTTAAGTGTGAAAGATTGGAAATGAAGATATGTGAATCAATAAAAAAACCTAGATTCTATTGGCTATGTAATTATGACCCCAAGAAAACACAAATGAGCTGGGCGGTGGTGGCGCATGCCTTTAATCCCAGCACTCGAGAGGCAGAGGCAGGCAGATCTCTGTGAGTTCGAGGCCAGCCTGGTCTACAGAGCGAGATCCAGGAAAGGCGCAAAGCTACACAGAGAAACCCTGTCTCGAAAAAACTAAAAAAGAAAGAAAACCCAAATGATAGTAATTAAGACACTATACATTAAGGTTTATGTCAAGATACTGTAACAACTGTGTGAAAATCTCAATGTCCAGAAAGACCTTCTAGTCACAAATTAGAGCCAGTAAAAAACGAACACCTTAAGGAATTACTAAAGCTAGAGCAAGCTGCAAAATGATATACTGTACATCTCTCAACCTGAGTTGAGTATTAAATCTACTTATATAACAAAAAGCTTAAAGGAGAGGTAGGAGAGAAATTATTACAGCATTTATCCTTTGTTTTTGAGAAAAAAAAAAAACAAAACAAAACTAACCTGACTGTGTAGCCCAGAATGGCCTCCACTAACGAGTGTCCTACCTCAGCCTTGCAGTCCCAAAGCCTAGGACTGACACAAGCTTGTGTCACCATGCCTAGGTTGTTCATTCTTTCTAAAGAAAAAAATCCTAGCTGAATGTGGTGGCACATACCAGTCATCACAGCACTCTGGTAGCAGAGGCAGGAGAATCAGTTCAAGGTCCTTGGCTACATAGCTAGCTTGAAGCTAGCCTGAGCTATCTGAGACACCGTCTCGAAAAAGTGGGAGCTGGACAGATGGGTCAGTGGTTAAGAATACCTGCTGCTCTTGCAAAGAACCCAGGTTCATTTCCCAACACAGACATGTCAGTTCACAACCATCCTTAACTCCAGTTCCGGGGATCTGATGCCTTCTTCTGGCCTCTGCAGACACCATAAACACACATGGTGCCACAGTGTGCATACATGCAGATATACATACATACACACATGTACATGTGTATTTCATAAAGTAAATAAATCTTGGGGAAAAAGGTCAAGTTTTACATGATGTGCAGCAAAATATTAACAGCCAGTTAAAAAACTAAGAAAACTAACACACAAACAACTGTAAGAATCTTCTACAGATGCTGGGCAGTGGTGGTGCAAACCTATAATCTCAGCAAACAGAAGGAAGAGGCAGGCAGATCTATGTGAGTTGGAGACCGGTTGGGTCTACACAGTGAGTTCCAGTACAGGGCCACATAGCCCCTATTTTAAAAACCAAAAATCGGGGCTGGAGAGATGGCTCAGAGGTTAATGGCACTGGCTGCTCTTCCAGAGGTCCTGAGTTCAATTCCCAGCACCCACATGGTGGCTCACAACCATCTGTAATGAGATCTTGTGCCCTCTTCTGGTATGCAGGCATACATGCAGATAGAAAACTGTATATATAATAAATAAATCTAAAAAACAAAACAAACAAAAAAACTCATTTAAAAAAAAAACAAAAAACAAAAAATAACCCCAAACCAAAAAGAAACTTCCATAGAAAATGATGACCACAGTACTGGGCACTGTAGTGGAGGTTGTAATCTGCACTATGGAATGAGGCTGGCTGAGGCAGGCAGAGTTCAAGCAACATAGTGAGAAACTGTCTTCAAAACTCTCCAAAAGAAACTAAACGACAAAAACATGACCCAAAACAAAACAATGAAAACCATACTCACCCTACCAGTGAGATGGTTGACAGAAACTTAGTGTACCCTACAACTAAAAGCACACAGCATTCACCGCATCTTGGTCTGCCGAGAGCATATCTGACAGACAAGCTTACCTCACTAGGCTCTGTTTCCGTCACAGTGCTCTGAGAAGCAATGTCACTGCCTTGGAGCTCTAGGTTTTTCTCTTCGTTTGCACCTGTATTCACATTAAAAACACCATTGCTTTAATCAGGATGTGAGGAATGAACTGAAATTAAAACTTTTCTTAATGAATACAATTGTACTGACCAGCTTTTCTGTGAACACAAGCTACGGACATCTGGGAAGAGGGAGCCTCAGCTGAGAAAATGTCTCTATCAGACTAGCCTGTGGGGCATTTTCTTGATTGGTAACTGATACAGGAGGGTCCAGCCCACCATGGGAAGTGCCACCCCTGGGCAATTGGTCCTGGCTGTATAAAAAGCAGACTGAGCATGCCATGGGAAGCAGACGAGTATGCAGCACTCCTCCATGGCCTCTGCTTCAGTTCCTGCCTCCAGGTTCCTGTCTTGACTTCCCTCAATGATGGACTGGTGATCGGGAAATGTAAACCAAGTAGCCTCCCTAGCCCTGCTGCTTTTGGTCAGTGTTTTATTAGAGCACAGAAAGGAAACTCAGAGTAGTAACGGAAACAAGAAAGAAACGCACAGCTAAGAGATGGGGCGGGCCTACAGAACCTCAAGAAAACACCCACACGCCATACCACTACAAACTGCTACTAGAAACAGCTTACTCTACTGAATCCGCTGCCTCCAATTCCCTCAGTTAGGAAAAGTTTGTCAAGAACCACCCCAGCTCCTGGAGGTCCTGTCCTGTGCTTTAGATCAGTCCTGCTGCTTGGAGGGCTCTACAGACCTGCTCTTTTGGTGATGCGGAGCAGCCTCTTCGCCCCAGGAACAGCCTCAGCTGGAGGCCGGGAGCCGGTACTGCTCTCAGAGCTTCGCTGTACCCTCAGGGCCTTCTCCAGCTTGATTTCCTCCAGCGTCTTTATGTGCACCTCCTGCATAGACCTGGCCCTTCCCGCAGGCTCCTCGGGCTGTCCTTTGCTGACAGCAACAGGTAACAGACTCACTGTCTTCTTCACGTCAGTATCTGCTGTCAACTTGGGGCAACCTGTATCCTTTTTGGATTTCTGTCTCTCCATTTCCTGCTGCCGATGTTTCTTTTCAGCCAGGACCTCAGAGAAGGTTTTGATCCGCACTGAGGAAGAGCTTTTGGTTCCTGATGGAGACTCGTCAGTCCGGGAAGGCTCTTCTGTCTTCAGTTTAGTTTGGAATTCTCCACGTTTCTGACTGGCTCTTTCAAGAAGAATTTCTTCCAGTGTCTTCACGTGGATCTCACCAGCTTTGTTAACTCTCTCTGTTTTGGGAAGGAACATATATTTACACTCTTGTTTCTCAATGACTTATGATCTCTCTAATTTAGAAAATACAGGGAGAGGCATCAGTTGCCTCATGCACAGCATTAGGTTCACTCTCAATTGTAGACAACTGCAAGAAAATCTCTAGAGACAAACCTACTGATTGGTATTTCTATCCAGAAATACAACACAAATGGCTGAGAATCATTTATCAGTGGAGAAACCTACACCATTATAAACCTTAAGTAAAAGGAGCAATGAGCCCTCCATTCACTCATATGTATATAAAACTTGCACTGGACACATGGCTAGACACGGTACTAAGCCAAGCATCCCTCTGCCCAGGTGTGGTCTATAGTCTGCCAAACCCCAGTAACTAAATGAGCTGTCGGCAAGTCCGGCAATGGAAACTGCTTTGAAGCACACAGTGAGAACATCAACCACCGTCTAGGAACTGGTCAAAGCAAACTTTCATGAAGTGACATTTAAAACACGAAAAGGAAGAGGCAAAATAAAACTGGTGACAAGACAAAAACTAAACAAAACCCAAAGGCCACAAATCTGACCTGCACCCCCAGACCTCAAAAGAGCCTACAACTATTTAAAACAGGGAACAAATGTCACATTAGACAATCATTCTCACTACTGGAGGGCCAAGAAAGGAAATAATGAACTGATGTAGAATTAAAAGAGAGATGATACACATGCATGCATGCACGAACACACAAAGACTAACCAGTAAGAGATTTTAATTAAAATTCAAAAACAAACTACACCCCAAGCTCCTAAATATAGCATGTTCTGGAACTTTGTGAACTTGGTATTCCCCCACTAGTCTCATTTCTGTCTGTGTCTCTGTCTCTGTAACCCAGACTGGCCTACGAATCCCTGATATGACATAGTCCAAGTTTAGAGCAATCATCCTGCCTTAGCCTCGGGGATTATAGGCGTGAACCACGACTTCTGATGCTCTTGTTTAAACAGAGAGTTTATTTAAAAGGTCAGTCTTAACTCAGCTCAGTTTGGATTCTCAACCTCCAGTCTAGTGAGTTTCTCTGGTGATACAATGATCAGAGTCCTGGAACTGCCAGAACCTCCAAACATACTGGATGACGCTTTCTGACAACAATCAATGATGAACCAAAGAGCAAAGTACTCACGACAAAGTAAGTACTCAAATAGTGAATTATCTCTTTATGTTTCCAGTGATTACTAAGTCTTTTGTGATAGGGTCTTGCTGGAATATGGTAACCTCAAACTCACCATTCTCCTGTCTCAGTTTTATGAGTACTGAGATAAAGGGCTACCACAACTTCCTTCTCATTAGATTTTTAAAATGATGGTGGGGCTGTAGAGATGGCTCCGTGGTTAAGGTTCCATTCCCAGCACCCACATGGCTGCTCACAACTATCTGTAACTCAAGTTCTAGGGGATCTGACACCCTATTCTGACCTCTACAGACACCAGGCATACATGTGATGCACCTACACACAAGCAGACAATTCATACATATAAAATAAATAAATCTGAAAAAAGAATTGTAACTGTAGTTTTTTCTTCCATTTCACAATGACAATCTAATCTCAAAGTAATCAAAGAAAGTACATGGTTAATGGTGAACTGGAGACTTGTTTCTCATCCCTACCAAAATGTCATTGAAATTATAAAGACATTAAAAACAGAAATAAGGGCTGGAGAGATGGCTCAGAGGTTAAGATCACTGCTTGCTCTTCCAAAGGTCCTGAGTTCAATTCCCAGCAACCACATGGTGGCTTACAACCATCTGTAATGAGATCTGGTGTCCTCTTCTGGCATGCGGGCATATGTGCAGACAGACAGAACACTGTATACATAATAAATAAATCTTTAAAAAAAAAAAACAGAAATAATCTACACTAATAATGAGAAAAGAAGAATGCCATGATAGAGTAATCTTTAAGAATTTCTGTGAGGAATCTATTTCAGTAGATATGTTTAAACAGTAGATGTAACGCTAAAAGAACAGTCAAGCACTATTCTACTCACCAGCACAGTAAACTGCCAGGCCTAGGTTAACTAATATGAAAAGTAATAGTGAACAATGGAGAAATCATTAGGGTAGAAATGGAAGGACTAGGGTAGAGGATACACCTCATTGAAGAATGCTTGCCTAGCATGCATAGGACCTGCCTTGATTTCCAGCATCTCAAAAACAAATACAGAAACAGAACTAAGCAAGCAAGCAAACAAACAAAAATCCCAGATTCACTGGAAAACTCCAGAGCAGCCTAAGAAAAATTAAGCTGTTAAGGAAGGGAGGGAGGGAGGGAGATCAAAACAAAAATCTTTTGAAGACAAATGCCAAAATAAACTCATTTGAAAGACTAAGTAATGAAAAAGACAACGTTAGTCTACAACCAGCCATTCAGGATAAGTGAACTATAGCCAGCCCACAGGCCAAATCTGGCTATAGTTTCCTTGGAACACAGCCACTCAGTCATTTACATATTCATGTTACATATGGCTGCTTTCACACCACAGTGGCAGAACTGAGTAACTGTGACAGAGATTGTGGACCACAAAGACTAAAATATTTTTGTTTTTAAGGGTAGTAGGGATCAAACTGAGGGCACCACCATGCTAATCAAGTACTCTAGCACTTAGCTACTTCAAGCTTCAACTATTCACTACGTGGACTTAGAACAAAAAAAGCCAAGTTAGATTCAAAGGGTCCACTGAACCCCTGGCTTGCCAGCCAAGTGTGTTTACATCCACTACAGTGAAGTAATAGTACATCAATCGGGGAGACAGAAAACCCTAAAAATTCTGGAGAATAAAGCTAAGAATGATAACTCACATCTGTAATCCCACCAGCATCTGGGAGGCTGTGACAGGAAGGTTGCCATGAATTTGAGGCCAGCCTGGACTACAGAACTGAGATCCTGTCTTAAGGAAAAGTGGTGGTGGTGGTGGTGGTGGTGGTGGTGGTGGTGGTGGTGGTGGTGGTGGTGGTGGTGGTGGTTTTCTTACAGGAAAGTAAGAAGCGCAACATCAGACTCAAGTCTTAAGGATGCTAGCATAAAATGATACAGAAAGCCCAGAGATACGCAATTTAAAACTCTTCTATAAAAACGATCACATCAAATCCTGAATAGCATAAAGCAAAGCTGGGGGGATAAGAGTACATGGTAGATCAGCTGCCTAGCATGTGTGAAGCTCTAGGTTTGAAACTACGGCACCACAAACAACAACAAAAGCAGAGTATGTGAATATATGGATATTCACTTTATATATATGCTCATATAGTTCCCACTATTAAACAGAACTACTATTTACAGGAAGAATCCAAGAATATAAAGAAATTATTTTCTTTCTTTCTTTCTTTTTTTTTTAAGGGTCTCTACATAGCCATGGCTGTCCTGGAACTCATTGTGTTGGTCAGGTTGGCCTCAAATTCACTAAGATCTCCCCACCTGTTTCCCAAGTGCTGGGATTACCACCATACACACACACAAAGAAACTACCGTATTTTTATGTTGCTCTAAAACAAGGAGTGGCCCATGTTCTGTTCACTCTTTGTCATCTGACAGAATGCAACTGGCTATCTACTGCTTGGAAAATGATTTCTTCCCACCCTTTTTGGTAATGCTGACTGACTCCAGGGACCATGTACACCCTGTGACTTGATCTACATACCTAGCCTATTAGAAACTAACTGTCCACAACAGTTTAGCATATAATACGGCATGCCTCTTACTGGATTTCCTCTTTTTTTTTTTTTTTTTTTTTTTTTTTTTTTGGTTTTTCGAGACAGGGTTTCTCTGTGCTGTTTTGGTGCCTATCCTGTTACTCTGTAGACCAGGCTGGCCTCAAACTCACAGAGATCCACCCGCCTCTGCCTCCTGAATGCTGAGATTAAAGGCGTGGGCCACTATACCCGGCCCCAACCCTTCTTCTTCTTCAATTGGTTTTATTATTATTGTGTGTGTATGTGAGGACAGACGAGTGTGCCTCACGTAGGACACGTATAGAGTCAGAGGACAACTTTCAGGTGTCAGTGCTCTCCTATCCACTGGTGCTGCATGGATAAACACAGGCCATCACACTGCAGCAAGGACTTTGACAGCTGAGCCATCTCACCAGCTCAATACCTTTAAAATACCCTTGCAATAGTTTGTTACTCTACTAGAACAAGCTCAAATTCTCATACAAGGCTTTAAAAGATTCTAACCAAATTCCCTTTTCTTCCCTTGTTGTCCTGCCCTTCATCTCAATTCCATGGTTTAGCAACCTTTAGTTCCTTGAGTGTATGCTTCCTCAACTCTTCTCTTGAATACAAACCCTAGTTTTCTTAGTTTCTATTGCCGTGATCAAACACCATGACCATCAACAACTTGGAGAGGAAAGGGTTTATTTCAGCTCACAACTCTCAGGTCACTCCACTGCTGAAGAAGTGAGGGCAGGAGCCTAGAGGCAAGAGCTGATGAAGAGGCCACGGAGGAATGCTACTTACTGGCTTGCTCCCCATGGCCTGCTCAAACCTGCTCTCTCGTAATATGTGGTACCACCACTCAGGGCCAGTACCACTCACAATGGGCTGGGCCCTCCCACCTAAGTCATCAATTAAGAAAAAGTACCACCTGCTTGCTCACAGGCCAATTTGGTGGGGATATTTTCTCAACTGAGTCCATCCAAAACAGCTCTAGATTATGTCAAGTTGACTAAAACTAGCATGCACACTGGTCCTCCAACTTCACCCAGCCAATTCCTGCCTTTAGGTTTGAACTTCAACACCATTTCCTCTGTGATGTTTTCCCTAACAGAGCATAATGCTGGGCATGCTTCCCATGTGCTCTCACAGGAGCATGCATTGTTTTCCCTGTCACAGTATTGATCACAGTATTGTGGCTATTCCTGTATCTTTCAGGAGCCTTAATCTCCAGTGCTGACAAGTGGATAACACTGTTCAATGTTGACTACTTAGCATCAAGTTGAGGAAGCACTCAAGTGTTTGTGAGGAGTGAGCAGTGCCCAGCCAGCCTGACTTGTCACTGTTACAGACAGACAAACCGTGGTAGAAAGCGAGCACTTACCTTTCTTTGGTGCTTTATCAAAGTTAGTTTCTGGAGCTTCCACCTTTTTCCCCAGCCTCTGTGCAAGGCTTCGCTTTAATGGGGGATCACTGTCACCACCTACAAATAGGGAGATTTACTTTAAGATTTTAATCTTCAACCAAGTGAAACAAAAGAAAGAGCTAACAACAGACAATTAAGTTTTCTGCGTTTAAACGGCAATTGTTCACCACCTTTTTAACTTAATGTTAAAAGCCAAAATGCCCTAGAAAGAAAAAATTAGGAGACCAAAAAATGTAAACACATGAAGAGATACTTTTCAGATAACTAAAATTCCATACAGAGGATCCTAAGCCCTGGCTGAAGCTAAGGCTCAAAGAGAGAGTGTCTTCACCGCTGGTGCTGGACAGTTTCATAACAGCTTAACAAGCTACAGGCACCTGAAAGGAGGGAACTCACTTGAGAAAATGCCTCCATGAGATCTGGCTGTAGAGCAGGGCGGTGGTGGCGCACACCTTTAATCTCAGCACTCGGGAGGCAGAGGCAGGCGGATCTCTGTGAGTTCGAGGCCAGCCTGGGCTACAGAGTGTTCCAAGAGAGCCAGGGCTACACAGAGAAACCCTGTCTTGAAAAACCAAAAAATCGAACTGTAAGGCATTTTCTTAATTAGGGGAGGGCTCGGCCCACTGTGGGTGATGCCATCCCTAGGCTGGTGGTCCTGGGTGCTATAAGAAAGCAGGCTGAACGAGCCATGGGGAACAAGGCAGTAAGCAGCACCCCTCCATGGCCTCTGCATCAGCTCCCACCTGCATCAGCCTTGCTGCAGTTCCTGTCCTGACTTCCGTTGATGATGAATAGTGAGTGTTATGGTGTATGAGCTAAATGAACCCTTTCCTCCCCAGCCTGCTTTTTGGTCACGGTATTTTGTCACAACAATTGTAACCATAACTAAGAGACCACTAAACTTTGAATTCATAGTAAATTCAGTTAGGAAGATAGTAAAAGAATTTACGATGCCTATTTTTTAAGATTTATTTTTGTTATGTGCATAGGTGTTTTGCTTGCATATATGTTTGTGTTAGTGTGCCAGATCCCCTGGAACTGGAGTTGCAAACAGTTGTGAACTGCCATGTGCATGCTGGGAATTGAACTTGGGTCCTCTGGAAGAACAGCCAGTGCTCTTAACCCCTGAGCTGTATCTCTCCTGCCCCTTACAATGCCTATTATTCCTGGGGTATGAAGACTTAGAGTGGTAGTTAGATGATCAGATCATGCCTTTAAAAAATAAAAAAAAATTAGCCGGGCGGTGGTGGCGCACGCCTTTAATCCCAGCACTCGGGAGGCAGAGCCAGGCGGATCTCTGTGAGTTCGAGGCCAGCCTGGACTACCAAGTGAGTTCCAGGACAGGCGCAAAGCTACACAGAGAAACCCTGTCTCGAAAAACCAAAAAAAAATAAAAAATAAAAAAAAAATAAAAATAAATAAAAAAAATAAAAAAAATTAAAAAAAAGGAAAAAAGAGAAGGGATGAGGAGGAAGGGGAGGAGGAGAGGGAAGAGGAAGAGAAGGCGAGGGAAGAGGAGGAGGAAGAAAAAGAAGAAGGAGGAGGAGGAGGAGAATCGACCAACTGTAATATTCTAATATTCTCTAGCTTATCCAAGTGGAGACAAGGGTCTTGTAGTCTTGGCTGGCCTGGAAATAGCTATGAAGACCAGACTGGCCTTGAACTCACAAAGACCCTCCTGCCTCTGGCTCCCGAGTGCCAAGATTAAAGGCACGTG
Source organism: Peromyscus eremicus (assembly GCF_949786415.1). Lineage (NCBI taxonomy): Eukaryota > Metazoa > Chordata > Mammalia > Rodentia > Cricetidae > Peromyscus > Peromyscus eremicus. The sequence goes on along the minus strand of NC_081431.1, from coordinate 59,260,912 downwards.
TCACCATGTCTGGCTCAAGCCTGTAATTACTAAATCTAGGACCTTCTAAAAAGTCAGTCATGGACTGGAGATGGCTTAGCTCTCAACCAAAAAGAAAAGATTAGTCATGGTCATAATCTACTAAGTTAGAACACTTCAAACTGCTGTAGCACACACAGGAAATTTTATAATGTTGTCAGTCAAGAGTACAGGCAGCCCAGCAGGCCAACACTGATGGTGCTTGTCTGAAAAGACTCAACAAGGGAACATGTTAATGCACAAACACACAGACAGAAGACACACAAATTCTAACTCACCTACTGAAAATTTTCGTTTTCCCAGTCTCTCAGGAAGACTCAGTCTAACCCAGGGCTCTTCTGAAATGGCAAAAATAAAATGTGTTCACTGTTAGCTGATTCCTTTACATTCATGAGCCTGCTAAGGAGGTATTTTGAAAATTACATCTCAGTCTTCTGTCACATTTAACAAGAAAATAATCAACAGTCTAAGGAACATGCAACAGCATGGCATTATTAACAATAGCCAAACATATGGAGAGAGGCTCTGATTCTGGCCAAACTAACTTTATGCACCTTGAAAAGCTATTTAACATTATTATATGAGCAAGTAAGCCTTCTCTGAAATGTTTGTGGTTCAAATGTAACATTTAAACGTACAATTTAATGTGTTATATTCCTGTGCTACATAGTTTTATGTCAATTTGACAAGCTAAAGTCATCTGAGAGGAGGGGACGTCAATTAACAAAATGCCTCTATAAGATCAGGCTGCAGGCAAGCCTGTCATGCATTTTATTAATTAGTGATTAATGGGGGAATGCCCACTGTAGGTGGCGCCATCCCTGGGCAGGTGGTCCTGGGTTCTATAAGCAGGCTGAGCAAGCCATGAGAACTAGCCAGTAAGCAGCACCCCTCCATGGCCTCTGCAGCAGCTCCTGCCTCCAGGTTCCTGTCCTGTTTGAGTTCCTGCCCTGACTTCCTTTGATGATGAACAGCAATATGGAAGTGTAAGTCAAATAAATTCCTTCCCTCTCCAACTTGCTTTTGATCATGGTGTTTCATCATAGCAACAGTAACCCAAACTAAGACAATTCCTTGTTTTTAAACAATTCAGTAAAAAGGCTGATATTTTTCCTATCACTCTAAATATATAACAACATTCTTTACTCAAAATGAGCAGCCAATAAACTTGCTGAAGCAAAGAGAACATGTTAAATTAGACACACATAAATGTGAGGTTGCCTGAGCAAGAAAGGATTCTAACTTTTTAAACAAAGGATCAAATGTACAAATTTTCATCCTTATAGATGATCAAAATACTTCAGGTTCTCCAAAAACTCCAAAGGGCATGAACATACTACCCAAGGGCTTTGTGTTCCCAACTACATAAAAGTAGACCCCAGTACTCTGGAGACCTACTATACTGCACCTTGTTTGCTTGAGAGAGTTACTGTCCTCACCACAGTCCGAACATTCTCCTTTTCAGGGCCTGGGTTGGACTGAGGCTGATGTAAAGCGCTCGAAACTCCTGAGGAGCTTTCTGAATGAGAAAAGTCAAATAAATAACCTATGGAAAATAAAGCTAGTCCAAGTCAAGAATCTCTGTCCGATGAACGTTAGGTCCAACGCAGACTGCTCTGCTGTCTGAATGCTGTCTCAAGCAGACACTCAACCTCCTGTTTACCAGAAAGGCTAACAAGACTCTAAAGCTAAGGCAGAAGCATGTTTTAACCTTCAGCACTGGCACCCCATCATTCCCATCTGCAAAACAAGGTTCCTACAGAGTAAGCTTGATGGACAGACTCCTCTGAACCAACTATTTACTCTATTTAGTATATCCTTAGCTATGACTACATTTTAGAGTAGGAAATCTACATCACCTAGGTTGAGGCAAGCTCCAGAAGAAAATCTTAGCAGCTCTTAAGAACCCCCGTGTATCTAATGATACTTATTTTCTTGTAGTAGGCTGTGTGTACACATGGAGCTAAGAGATCAACTTTGGTATCTTTCCTCAGAGACAGCATCTTATAAGGACCTGGAGTTAGCTGATTAAACTAGGCTGGCTAGTCAGCAAGCCCCAGGGATCCTCCTGTCTCTGTCTCCCCAGAACCGGGATTCCCAGCACACATCCATGTCTGGTTTATTTACATGGTGCTAGGGCTAGAGGCAGGTCCTCAGGTTTGTGGAGCAGACACTTTACTGACAGCCATCTCCACAGGCCCCGGAATATGCCTCTTAACTGTTGCTCTTTACTTATAGTTACATATCTCAAGATATAGCCCTGCATGGTGGTGCGTGCCTTTAATCCCAGAACTCGAGAAGCAGAGGCAGACGATCTCTGTGCGTTTAAGGCTGGCCTGGTTTACATAGTGAATTCCAGGATGGCCAGAGATACATAGCAAGATCTTATCTCAAAAAACAATCAATCACTCTCAAGATGTACAGGTTTCTTTTTATTATCACATGGTTCTAGCTCTGAACAGTGAGGACTGAAACACAGCTCCAGTAGGTTTGTGTTTCACTTTGCACAAGCCATGGGAATGAGAATCTGTCTTTGCTAGATTTGGCTGTTGCTGTCAGAAGTATTGATTATTCTCGTCAGGCAACATGCAAGTATTCATGCCAAAACTTGTGATGACTTACCACCTTGCTTCTTGGATTTTTCCTTCATTTTCTTTGATTTAATTTCCTCAAGAGTTTTTATTCCAAAATTCAAACATTCACCTGGGAAACCCAAGAGGGAAACCACATGAGAAACTACAGCCTTTTTCTTTGCATTTTCTCTGCAGGCATTCCAGTACTTGAAGTAAATGACTTAGAAGGAAGTATGTGTCAGTATGCGGACAGCGTATCCGCTAGGAAAAGCTAAGTGACTGCACTGAGTTTCGAAGTAGTTAAAACAGCCAGTGACGCTTCACGGCTGAGAGGCAGGCCAGCCTCTGCGTACCTTGCTTTAAAGCGACTCCGGGTTTCCGGGCAGAAGCCACTCGGAGTCCATTGTGAACCTCGGGAGTTGGCTGCAGGGCAGGCGTCTTGCTTTCATCGCCCTCCTCAGAAAACTGATCTGGATATCCACATTTAAGACAAATTTCCAGTTAAGACCAAGACCAAGTAAGACATTACATTATTTGCCTGGAAAAAAAAAAAAAAGAGAAGGGGGGGGAGGGGCTAGCCGTACCATCATCGTCTTCATCATCATCGGCAGCATTGATTACAACGGGTGGATGCGTGGGGCTAGGGACATTTTCTGAACTTTCTACTTTCATTACACTCCGCAGTTGAGGGGAGGGATTAGACTGGACCGACAATTTGTTCTGTTGAACTGTGAGCTGGCTAGCCTTTACTTCTTCTTCTTGCAACTCAGGCACAGTGGGTAACACAGCTAAACATTAAAAAAAAAAGAAAAGAAAAAAGACATAAATTTATAGCAGAGAATTATAATCCCAACTCAACAAAAATCCCTGTCCTTTTGGTGCATTTTCCTTAAGAATGTATGCTTTTTTAAAACTTAATTTTCCCATTTCCATTCTATAATTCTCCATGAAGGAAAAAGTATTTTGAGCCAGTAACTCTTTATTGTAGATAAACAGATGGTAGGAACTGAAAGCGGTAAACCCAAGAGTTAGTTCCAAATTCTAGACATTTCATTTTAAGTTGAGATTCTAGAATTTTCTGTTTGGCACAAAAAAACATAGATCATCTGCCTCTGCTTCCCCAGCTGGGATTAAAGTATGTGTTACGAACTTCTGGATCTTTTTCTTTTTGTGATGATGTCTTGCTATGTAACTTAGGCTGGTCCTCACACTCTAGTTCTTCCTGCCTTAGCTTTCTGAGTGCTAAAAATCACAGCCACCTACCACTGAGTGGCTCTTTGGTGGCCAAAGGAAATTAGCCCACTAGGAAATTACTTTAAAAGGGGCTTTGGAGGGGGCCAGTGAGATGACTCCATAGGTAAAGATGCCTGCTGCCAAGCCTGATAACTTGAATTTGACCTGAGGACTCACATGGTGGACAGAGAAAATCTCATCTCTCCAAGAGGTCCTCTGACCTCCAAACACATTTCACAGCATGTGTATACACACACACTCAAGACATACACAAAGTATTTATAAATAAAAATTATTTTAAAAGAGATTTTGAAAAGAAATCACAGATTTTTGTGGAGTCAGGATTCATTTTAGGACTGAGAATAGATATAATTCAGCAGTAGAGGGCTTGTCTAGCATGTTTGAAATCCTTAGTTTGGTCCCCAGCCCTGGAACAGCGAGGATTTTTTTTTTTTTTTTTTTTTTTAATTTAAGATAGCCTACATCAATTTTTTTTTTTATTTTAGCTAGGCTATAAAAAGCTGGACTAGTTAGTATGTGAGGTATTATGGTGAATGCCTATAATCCCAACACTCAGGAGACTAAGGCAGGAGAATCACAAGTTCTAAGCCAGTTTAGGTTACAGTGTATAACTCTGTCTCCATCATAGAGCTAGATGGCTGTACTTTTGGGTTTGTGGGCCATATGGTCTCTTATCTCAACTACTTAACTCTGCAGTATTAATACAAAACAGGCCACAATATGTAAATGGATGGCCAAAGCCATATGCAGTAAACCTTCATCTTACAGAGCAGGCAGAGGACCCAATTTCCAACCCCTGGTCTGGAGAATTAAATTCTTTTGAAAACATCTATAGGTTTGGTAAGAAAATAAGAATGAAACAAGTATTATATTATACAGTAATATAATCTGACATGACAGAAACATTTGGTTCTCTCTGGATACTTATCACCTAACCTCTCTAAGGTTTTATTTCTTCATTATACAGTAGAAATAGTACTGTTCTCACTGGATTAAAAGTGTGAATAGCAGGTGCTCACTGAATAGCAACTGTTCCCTTTTAGAATCAAAACCAATCTTACTTCTGCTTGGAGGTAGGAACAGTCCATCAACGTAACGACCTCTGTTGTGATGGAAAGCACAGTTTAGTTTTTGACATCCCACTGGCTGATTTTCCCAATAACAAGGAATTTCACTTCGTTTTTTCTGTAAGAGAAAAACACATTGTTAAAAAACGTTAAGCTTGTTAAAAAAACAAAATAAAAAATACAAGTTAAAAAATGAAGTAAGCCCTACATTAATTCTGTGATTGGTTTTCAAAATAAAGTTCAAAACCCCAACACAGAAGGTCATGTTTAGCAAGAGAGAGGCTATCAAAAGTGATACTTAGGCCCTGTGGAGAGGTGGAAGAGGCTACTTTCCTCCTGGTCTTCATCCTGAAAGCCCTGAATGGCCACACTTAATGTAGAGAAGCAGGATAATACAGTAGTTAAGAATATAGAGTAAGGCCGGGTGATGGTGGTGGTGGTGGTGGTGGCGGAGGCGGCAGCGGCGGCACATGCCTTTAATCCCAGCTTTGGTAGCCAGAGGCAGGCGGATCTATGTGAGTTCGAGGCCAGCCTGGTCTACAGAGTGAGTTCCAGGATAGCCAAGGCTACACAGAGAAACCCTGTCTCAAACAAACAAACAAACAACAACAAAAAAACAAACAAAATAACCCAAGAATATAGAATAAGATATTATAATAATTTTCCTTCCTATTAAGTTACTTATGACCACAGACAACTAAACACCTGGTCAGCCTCACTTTCTTAGCTACCAAATGTGAACTGCATATGTGTGCATATGCAGGTATTAGTGTGGAGGCCCGAGCAGGACATCAGCTGTCTTCCTCTACTGCCCTCTTTGACCTTACTACACCAGGAGTAGGGTCTCACACTGAAACTGAAGCTCATTCCAGGTAGGCTGGCCAGCCAGCAAGCTCCTAGGATGCCGTCTCTGCTCCCAACACTGGGCTTGTATCTTAAGTACAGCCATGGCCAGCTTTGTACGTGGGCACTGGGCATTCAAACTCAGGTATCCTTGATTGTACAGCACATGCTAATTTAGCCAGTGAATCATCTTCGTAGGCACTGAATTAGTGAATACTACACCAATGTTTCCAAGGGAAATAGCCAGGTCCCATGATGCTCTACATCTAAAATATTTTCATCAGCCAGCCAATTCATAATCTTGTTTCATGTGTTTCTATTTAAAGACTGTTTTGCTGGATATGGTGGCACACAGTTTTAATCTCAGCACTTGGGAGGCAAAGGCAGGGGGATCTCTCTGAGTTTGAGGACAGCCTGGTCTACATAGTAAGTTCTAGGACAGCCAAGACTACAGAGAACCTGTCTCAAAAATCAAGCAAGCAAAGAAAAAAAAAAATAAAACAAAAAAGAGATTCTATTTAATATATACTGATTATTAATATGAAACCAACAACCAACAGCACTATAAAACTCTTGCCCGAATAAGGCTCACAAATAGTCACACTGTCATATTTTCTAGTAAAGAACATCACAGCTCTCCTCTAATTAGAAACATGATTTAGGACTTTAGCACTATGTGTTGGCCTATTTCTCGGTTAGGGTGTCTCTTCTCTTCTTCCTTTTGGTGTACATGCTATGCAAGTATACCACCAACGAGCTATATCCCTAGCCCTAAAGCACTGGGGATACTTTTTAAAAGCAAAATAATCAATACAGAACACCAAAGTGAAAAAATCACAGTAGCAAGTAGCCTGCAATCAAGGACACCTGATTATATTTATATATATTATGAAACTCAATCAGAAAGGCAGTTTGTCACCCTAATTCACCTCATCTGGAGACACACATCAGGGGATTTATGTATTTATCTCTGAACATCTTTGAGCGAGCATAAAATATGCAAGCACTGATTTGGGAATTACCAGTACATTTTATCAAGCACACAAATTAGTCAATATTGACTCCATAAATGAGACTGTAAGGGGTATGATGGGAAAAAGAGTCCTTGTAGCTCACTGCATCTCCACACACCCACAATGCAGGGTTCTCCATTATACTTACAAAGATATAGTTTAAATGCACATACAAGCAAATACAAGTACAATTCTTTCCCTTCTTTTTATTTCAACTTTTTTTAGATTTATGTATTTTTGTGTGAGTGTTTTGCCTGCATGTACATATATGCATCACATATCTGCCTTGTGCCTTCAAGTTAAGAAGAGGAATCCAGAAGGCGGCATGGGATCCCCTTAACCTGGAGCTGGGATGGTTGTGAGCTGCTGTTATGGATGCTAGCGCCCGTACTTGGGTCCTCTGCAAGACAAGTGCTCTTAACTACTGAACAATCTCTCCTATTTTAAGCATGCTATTCCGCTCCCTCTACATTTTCACTTAATATATCCTGATCCTTCCTTATCAAATAATTAAGTGTCCATTTTAAATTCTTAAATTCTTGTTAACTGCTGCCCACCCCTCCACAGTATGAAGACAGGAAAGCTGCGACGTTTCCAGCATGTTACAAACTGCTGTGTACTTGGTTTGGCACATTGAGTACAATGTGCAAATATTTAGTTCTCTTCAGGCATAAGTAAGCATATACAAAAAAATATTAGCAAGCCCATACTGCTTGGTTGGCAGCTGAGTGCATGCCTCTTAGAATACCTCCTAAGTTAAGTGACGGAGTGGGGAAAGAAAGATCCACTGGAGCTAGACTATTTGTACCAAGGATATGGCTCATGTTGAACATCTGAATGTGACATTTGGGTACATCAAACAGATGGTGGATGATTAGTTTCTAAGTGGACTTTCCATGGGAGAATGCTGCAGTGAGTTGCTACATTTCACTTCAGGGGAAAGAATACTTTCTGGACAACCCCAACAGGAGGAAGCCAGTCTAAAGAAACCCCACAACAATTCCACAGACTCCACAATCCTCTTCTCTTGTGATGGGAAGTATATCCTTACTCTTGTGATAGTTCCTAGATGGGATATTCTGGAGACCTGTTCTTAGCTACTTCCTAGGAGTTATGCCAAGGTAGAACCTGAGTTTTCAAAAGTTGAGTAGTATTTCTTAATTAATTTAATGAATAACTTGCTATTTGTCTGGTAGGCAACTCAGAAAGCAGTTAAGAAATGAGAAACTGGGAACCAGACTGGAGTAGCTTTATGAACCCTGGCACATAAATTACATATTCACTCTCTTCCTTCTTTCTCTCTTCATCCCCTACTTAACAACTGAACTGAAGGTCAACTTTGAAGGAATCAGGCACTCATTTGAAACAGGAAAAGAAAAGTGGCCCAAACCAAGATTCTACTGGAGCCCATGAAGGGTTAGGAAGACACTGTACCAGGGGATGGTCTATGGTGTTGAGAGGTGGAGTGAAGAAAGGCTTCTGGAGAAGGGATTCCAACGAGGGTGAAGAGAGTGGATTCACGGAAGCTGTGTGGCAGGGTGCCAAAGGCAGACTGACCAGGATAGGCAGTCCTTATGAGAGAAGCTGGCAGCCAGCGGCAGGTAAGTGGAGTGAGGAAGCAGCTCACGTAAGGGAGGGGCCCAGCACAGCACCAGAGCCCAAGGGCATGAAGAGTGAGACTGCCTCAGCAGGAAGACAGTCCAAGCATGAAGAGGAAGGGGTCTTTAAAATGGAGCTGGGAAAGGACTGCCACAGAGTACTAGAGTCAAAACAAAGTGAGACAGGTAACGCTATGAAGCAGCAGCTTCTTGTGACGTCAGACCTAAGAGGGACCTGACCAAAGAAGTCCTAGTATTAAAGACTATGGAAACCAAGTTTCTTGCTTTTGAGAAAACAGTAACAAAGGAAACCTAGGGGCTGGAGAGATGGCTCAGAGGTTAAGAGCACTGACTGCACTTCCAGAGGTCCTGAGTTCAATTCCCAGCAACCACATGGTGGCTCACAACCATCTGTAATGAGATCTGGCGCCCTCTTCTGTATACATAATAAATAAATAAATTAATTAAAAAAAAAAAAACAAAAACAAAGGAAACCTAGACTACATCCTGGTATTGATGAGCTGGAAACACCTATGTGACTTTGTATCTTTCAATATGTAGACTCAAAGCAATGCATACTTATATATCACCTACTTCTCTCTCCACTAAGGACTTGAAAAGCAATAATATCCTAGGAACAGACCAAAGCTTAACATCTATCTACCCTTCTTCACTGGAAAGAACCAATACGTCATTTTTAAAAGAGGAGATTCTAGAGCTGGAATAGGAAAACTACAAAGATTACAAAGCCTAGAAAAAAGCAAAAAGTGTTCAAAGAATGATGGGTGGTAAGGACTATCCCCCCCCACACAAAATAAACAATAAGTCAGCTTGAAGGTCTCTTATAGGCTAAATTGGAATAGTAACAGATATAACACATTAAGTAAAACAGAAAATCATTAATTCACACTAACACAAACAGATTCAGGGGAAGATCCAGTTTGATGAGAAATGGGCTATCTACAGTTTCAAAGTATCACTTCACAAAGTACTTCGAAAACAGGGATGGGCCAGGCGGTGGTGGCGCCCAGGGATGGGCCAGGCGGTGGTGGCGCACGCCTTTAATCCCAGCACTTGGGAGGCAGAGCCAGGCAGATCTTTGTGAGTTCGAGGCCAGCCTGGTCTACAGAGCAAGATCCAGGAAAGGCGCAAAGCTACACAGAGAAACTGTCTCAAAAAACAAAAAACAAAATCAAACAAACAAACAAAAAACTGGGATGGTAAACTGGTTCAGTGGGGAAAGGCATCTGCTACCAAGCCTGATGACAAGTTTTATCTCTGGGGCCCACATGGTAGAAGAGGAGACTTGTAAACTTGTATACACATATAGGCACACACACATACTTTTTTTTTTAATTATTAAAAATTTATAGTGAAGCAATGTGGTAGGTACTGTGATAAAAAGTTAAACACAGTAATGGGAAATTAAATTGTATACTACCTTACAATACACAATAAAAAGAATATTGCTTTTGTGATGTTCTCTAAAATATATACAATCTTAGGGGAGCTGAAGAGATGGCCCCGTGGTTAAGAGCATTTACTGTTCTTGCAGAGAACCTAGGTTTAGTTCCCAGCACCCACATGGTGGTTCACAACAATCTGTAACTCCAGTTCCAGGGGATTCAGTGGACCCTCTTCTGACTTCTGATGGCAATGCACCCATATGATGCAGACACATACAATTAATTACAAAAGAGACATAGACAAGCATAATTTAGTAATGAAAATATACAAATAAACCAACTTAAGAGGCATTTTACGGAACAGTTGCCCTAAAACCATCATGAAAGACCAAGAAAGGCTGAACACTCCTCAAATGAATGAGACTGGAGTATCACAACACCATAAGAAATGTGTGAATGTGGCCTTGCTCCTTCAATAGAAAATATCATCAGTTAGCTGGCAAACTTTCCTGAGGACAAAATTAAGTTACCAGTTGTCCTGGAACTATATTACCGTTGTACAGGAGAATGCCTTCCTTGTTTGTAGGAAAGACTCAAAGTACTGGGATGTAGAGAATGGCAGTAATTTATCCTTAAATGGCTCAGGAAAAAAAAAAATTATACCAAACTGACATTTTTTCCCTGAGTTTGTAACTTTTTAAAAAGATCTGTTTTATTTTCTGTGTCAGATTTTGCCTACACGTATGGATGTGTACTACACGTATGGATGTATACTACACGTATGGATGTGTACTACACTTGTGACTAATGCCTGTGGAAGTCAGAAGAGGGCATCAGAGCCCCTGAAACTGGAGTTAGGACGATTACAAGCTACCAAGTGGGTGCTATGAACCAAATTAGGGTCTTCTGCAAGAGCAGCAAGTACTCTTAACCTATGAGCCATCTCTCCAGCTCCTGTTAACTGTCTTGAAACTTAAAAACACAGGGTCAGCAAGATGGCTAAGCAGGTTAAGGCATTTGCCACAACCCGAGCAGCCCAGCACAAGCTCCAGAACACACACTGGAAGGAACTCAGACGGGATCCTACAGGTCAGGTTGTTCTCTGACCTCCATATATGTACAAACAGCATGCATGCACCCCCGATCCCCGCCAGGCTCAGCAGTTAAGTGCTTTTACTGACTAGCCCTGTCTCCACATTTTGTATTGATCCCGGATACTTATTGCAACAAAAATTGGAAACTTACATCAATTTCCATGTGGCGATATCTGCACACCTGTCGAAAACAACGACCTTCTTGCCATAGTGTGCAAACAGTTTCATTTCCTAGTGCAGCTTCACAGTGACGGAAAGGGCAGCTGTCACCCTGTTAAAAAAAAACAAAAAACAAAACAGGAAAGGACTGTGGCACATGTCTATAACAAGAATGCCCAAGAACCTAAACAAATCAGTAAGCAAAGACCAGACCAGTAGGACAGAAAACAAGATGTAACAACCACCACCATCTGAAAGCAAATCTGTAATATAATAACCTATTGCTTTTGCTATCTGTTTGACAGGGTCTCTCACTGGCCTCGAACTCCCCAAGTCCATTAGGCTGATTAGCCAGTGAGGCCCAGGGATCCTGCAGCCTCTACATCCCCTGAGCGAGTGCATGCCATTTTGCCTGGCTTTTAAAAAGTGGATCTGGGCATGGAATTCAGGTTCTCGTTTTTACATGACAAACACTTTACTGACTGGGCTAACTCCCCAGCCTTAACCTATTTCTTTGTTATTTTTTGAGACAGGGTCTCATTATACAGCCTTGGTAGGCCTAGAACTCACTATGTAGATCAGGCTGGCCTTAAACTCAGAGGTCGACCTGTCTCTGCCTGACTGGGGGATTAAAGATGTGCGCCCAGCTCTCCTCAACCTATTTCTTTTTTCCTGGAGCTGAGGACCGAACCCAGGGCCTTGCGCTAAAAGCGCCCTACCACTGAGCTAAATCCCCAACCCCTCCCCCTTTTGGGGGGGGGGGTTTCGAGACAGGGTTTCTCTGTGTAGCTTTGTGCCTTTCCTGGATCTCGCTCTGTAGACCAGGCTGGCCTCGAACTCACAAAGATCCGCCTGGCTCTGCCTCCCAAGTGCTGGGATTAAAGGCATGCACCACCACCACCACCTGGCTTTTTTTTTTTTTTTTTTTTCTTCCTCAACCTATTTCTTAACCCATTTCTTCTGATCTGACTAAGTGTCACTGTTGACAACTGGTCTGAAAATGACAAGGTGTCAGGAACAGATCCTCTGAAAAACATTCTCATCCTCAAAATGGCTTTGGCTTCATATATACTAACTTCAATCATTTCTAGCTTTTGACCTAGAAGTACTACCCCAGTGAGGCTTCTGGTAACTATCACGCCTACCTATGGCCTGCCCCTGAGGCGGGGCCAAGATGGGAGCCCTTAAGACCTGAGATCCAGATGTGCCGGCTCTCTTGGTTCCTGGTGATCCTGGATGTTGGATGGACACCGCTGGACTGCACTTCACCTCTCCTGGACCTTAAAACCTATCCCTTTATTTGTTGTAAGTAAACCTCCAAACACACCTCCCTTTTAACTACATGGAGCTGTTTTAATACTTCCACCATTAGAAGTTGGTAGGCTATGCCAGGCGGTGGTGGCGCACGCCTTTAATCCCAGCACTCGGGAGGCAGAGCCAGGCGGATCTCTGTGAGTTCGAGGCCAGCCTGGGCTACCAAGTGAGTTCCAGGAAAGGCGCAAAGCTACATGAAGAAACCCTGTCTCGAAAAAACAAACAAACAAAAAAAAAAAAAAAAAAAAAAGAAGTTGGTAGGCTGTAAGTGATGTAAGTATACTTAACCTATAACATACAATAATATAGTTACTTTTGTTATTGGAAGCAAATCACTATTGTACAAAGTGCATATAAAAGTGGACTATCAAAGCTTTGCTTTTTTAAAACCTTGCTTTTCTTTTGCACTGCCAGGGGCTGGATCCAGCATCCCTCATGTTTGCAAGTGTTCTGTCGCTGAGCTACATACCTAGTAGAAAAACTTCATGCCCCCCATTGCTGGGCTTTCTTTTTAAGATAAGGTGTCACTACACAAGCCCAGGATGAACGTCAACCCTCCTGCTTCTACTACCATGCCTAGCTAGACTTATCTTTTTAAACACAGCATCACAATGATTTTAGAACAGACCACTATAAATAGCAGAAAATGACAGGCAGACCTAAATAGAGCTATCAAAAACTCAAGCAGAAAAACAGGACATTCTGACAGAGAAAGCAAAACTCTAAAAGAATACCTTCAGAAAGATAGCATTACCTTCTTACTAGCAGAAAATGTGGACGAGGTCAAATTTAACCCCTAACAGCTCCCACAGGTATTATACAATCCAGTCATTCATCTAATGCAAAATACACAAAATCAAAGCTGCCAAGCCACAGAAGCCAACGTCTCCCAAATTCCAAAGGCAGAATAAATTAATTATAGGCAAAATGATGACTATACAACATGGGCAGTTTTGCTTTTCGTGCATGTTATAATTATATATAAATGAAGAGGAGGAGATGAGTGATGTAGTCTTCCTTAACACATTGTAATTTACTAAAAAACTGGCAGCAGATAATAAAACAGCTGAGCAAACCACAACATCAGTTTAAAACATAGGGAAAATCTTAGCTAATGTGATATAAGGAACAGCAAAAAGAACTGATTTAGAGATGCCAGTCTTACTTTGGTGCATGTAGAGTAGAAATAAAAATAGCAGTCTTCTCCCTGATTAGGCATGCCGGGTAAATTCTCAGGCCAGAAGTGGCTTTTTGGAATAAGCCACTGCTTCCTCAAGGTGAAAACCAGCTCCAAATGCTCTTGAAATGGACTCACTCTTCCAATGACAACTCAAGCACAGAAATCTTCTTTAAAACGTAATCCTGGAAAGGGGAGACAGTGAATAAAGTACTTCAGGTAAATTCTTCCAGCCTCTTCCTCTTCCTCCTCCTCCAATTCCTAATGCTACCACACTGTTAAAACTAGATTTTAATTGTGTTAGCAGGCGCTTACCATACAGAGCCTTATAAACAAGCTAGTTATGAGTACTGTACACTCCCAATGTAAAATTTTTGTTAAGGACAGCCATGCCCTTTTCTTTTGTATTTTCTCTGGTGCTTGTTTCACTGATTCAGTGTAAAATTTAAGAAAGTTCTGCTAAACACATGATCTACATTTTAGACTAATAGGACATAGACTACTTTATACAAAATACTTGCCAAATGTCATTTTCACCTAAATGAAAACAATTCAAGGATCTTCGTAAGCATGTTATGTCAGAAGTATATAATTACAACTAAGTGGAAAGATCCTCCTTAACTAGAACAGTTAGTGAAACAATTACCTTGAGAACATCTAAGGGTTAGTGTAGTCACTAAGACAGTGAAGGAGCAAAGAAGTCTTCCAGGGCAGGCCCACAGAACAGTGATAACACAACTAGCACTCTATCCATCGTCCTTGCCTTCCTCTGAAGCCACACAAAATGTGCAAGAATGCTACTACAAAAGCAAAAACATGCTGAAGAGCACATGAGAATGTGGAAGGGGGTCTCCACAACTTCTAGTAATGCCAGGTAAACCCTGGCTTACCGCTCCAAGTCAATTAAGCAAAAGCCAAGCTTATCTTCCATTAGTAAAGTAATTCCTAATTCAAGAACTGTCCATCAAGATGAAAGCTGGCCTTCAAGCCAGCAATCTAAGTTAGGAGCAGGAGTCTTCAACTAACCATGTAATGACATTTTTAAAATGCATATACCCATTATCAAATGGTCCCACTCTACAATTTACTCTAAGGTAAAAAGTCAATAAACACCCAAGTCACAGCACAAAAGAAAGTTCACCACCATCAGCTTCTGCCTGATGCTTATAGCAACAGAGACGGAAAACATGTACAGAGAGGAACAGCTAAGCAAAACAGGAAACAGGGTTGAAGATTTAGGAACTTCTCAGCCTATCCATGTTGTAAAAAGAAACGTCAATCAGAAGGAGAAAGGAAAAGACAAGGGTGTGCTCTGCAGAGAGCATGTGGGAAGCTGACAGAGGAAGGCGCTGAGGCCAGCACAGTGGCTACCAGGCCATGGGGTCCACAAAGTAAGATACTGCCTTAAAAAAAATGAAACACAAAACCAAAAAAGAAACGCTGGTGAGGATATTCATGAGCAAGGACGAAATTATCAAAGAACATAAACCAAAATGGTGGCAGCCAAGAGAGTAGGAAAATTATTTTTATTGTGTTACTTTACTTTGAAAATATCTTTCTTTTTAATTTACATGCATTGGGATGTTTTGTCTACATGTATGTCTGTGCAGCACTTGTGTGCCAACTGCCCATGTAGGCCAAAAAGGGTATCAAATTCCCTGGACCTGGAGATAAGATGGTTGTGAGCTGCCATGTGGGTGCTGGGAATTGAACCTGGGTCCTCTAGAAGGGAAACCAGGGTTCTAAAGATGAACCATCTCTCCAATCCCTCCTTATCTTATTTTATGCTCAGAATAACATTACAAAGTTTTCTACTACAGTGCAATACAGACATAGTACAGACTTAAGCTTGCTTTAACTACAACTGTTTGGTCAAAGCATGGAACAACTACCGGACTTTTTAAAAACCTTTGTGTGTACACACACATTAATGTGTGTGAGTGTGGGTGTACCGAGTTTGGAAGTCAGGACAACGTTGGTGTTGGACTACTCCTTCTATCTTGTTTCAGACAGACTCTTATTCACTGTTGTATAAGCCAGGCCAGCTGGCCCAAAGCTTCTGGGGATGCTCATCTCCATCTCCCATCTTGCCATCACAGTGGGGTCCTCTCTGATCTTAAACCCAAGAACGCATTCTATATTCTAAAGGCAACTTAAAAAAAAATTCCCAGCCGGGCGGTGGTGGCGCACGCCTTTAATCTCAGCACTCAGGAGGCAGAGGCAGGTGGATCTCTGAGCTTGAGGCCAGCCTGGACTACAGAGTGAGATCCAGGAAAGGTGCAAAGCTACACAGAGAAACCCTGTTTGGGGGGGGGGGGGAGGGATTGCCTCAGGGGGCTGGAGAGATGGCTCAGAGATTAAGAACCCTGACTGTTCTTCCAGAGGACCTGGGTTCAATTCCCAGCACCCACATGGTGACTGGCAAACCATCTATAAGAAGATCTGGTACCCTCCTCTGGTGCTCAGGCATACATGCAGGCAGAACACTGCATACATAAAAAAATAAATAAACCTTTAAAAAAAAAACTGCCTCAGATAATATTGGATCTCTAAAAGATAGTTAAAGGGGCTGGAGAGATGGCTCAGTGGTTGAGAGCACTGGCTGCTCTTCCAGAGGACCCTGGGTTCAATTCCCAGAACCCACATGGCAGCTCACAACTGTCTGTAACTCCAGTTCATGGCCTTCTGACACCCTCACACAGACATACATGCAAATGAAACACCAATGAACATAAAATAAAAATAAATTATTAAAAAAATATAAAACATAAAGGATAGTTTAAAATAAAAGATAGATTAGAACACATTTGGGGGGAAAAAACATGTTAACTGGAGGAGAATGAAAAGGTGAAATGGTAAGCTGGGCAGTGGTGGCACACACCTTTCCCAGCACTCCTGAGACAAAGGCAGGAGGATCTGTGAGTTCAAGGCCAGCCTGGTCTACAATAGCGAGCAGTTAGGGCAACACAGAGAAACACTATCTTGAAAATCAAAAAAAAAAAAAGGGGGGGTGAGGGGGTGGGATAGGGTGGGTAGGGGCTGAAGAGATAGCTCAGCAGTTAAGAGCACTGGCTGTTCTTCCAGAGGTTCTGAGTTCAATTCCCAGCAACTACATGGTGGCTCACAACAATTTATGCCCCTTTCTGGCATAAAGATGTACATGCAGATAGAGCACTCATAAATTTTTTTTTTTTAAAGACAACTAAATTTTTTTTTTTGAGACAGGGTTTCTCTGTGTAGCTTTGAGCCTGTCCTGGATCTCGCTCTGTAGCCCAGGCTGGCCTCGAACTCACAGAGATCTGCCTGGCTCTGCCTCCCAAGTGCTGGGATTAAAGGCATGCACCACCACCGCCCGGCCAGAAAATAATTTAAGGAAGGGGGTGGCTTAGATAGCTAGGCCTGGTGGTACACACTGGTAATCCTAGTGACTCAGGAGGCTGAGGCCAGAAGATGTAAGTTCAAAGCCAACCCAAGACAACTTAATGAAAGATGTGTCAAAACAAAAGTGTAGCATGAATCTTAAAAGGTCTTATTAAAATAAAAACAAATCCAGAGCCAGGTATTGGGGTGAATGCTGGAAGTTCAGAGAGACAGAACCAGCCACAGCTAATCTCACCTTGCCAATTCCTCAGCTGATCTCATTTCCTCAAACTGAAAGCCTCTGTGTCCTCATCCAAATGGATCTCAGCTGAACTGCTGCTAAAAGCCTAAAAGCTTAACCAGACTCTAGTTCCTGGTCGTCACACCTTATATACCTTTCTGCTTCCTGCCATCACTTCCTGGGATTAAAGGCGTGTGTCACCATGCCTGGCTGTTTCCAGTGTGGCTTTAAACTCACAGAGCCTCTGGAATGCTAGGATTAAAGGCGTGTGCTACCACTGCCTAAACCTATGTTTAATACAGTGGCTGTTCAGTTCTCTGATCCCCAGATAAGTTTAATGGGGTGCACCATACATCAACCACACAAAAGAGTACAACAGGGCTGGACAATGCAGCTCAGTGGTCAACTGGGGGCCCAGAATGCTCAAGACCCCAGCTTCATCCACAGCTGATCAAACAGTAAAGCAGTTATGAAAGCATGAACTACATTTTGGAGGAGGATTATTTGCAAAACTCCCTCCAAGTTAGGCCAAGTATAGTGAGATTAAATCTAACTTTAACGTGTATCTGCAACCCCAAGCTTCCTTAGCTTTTACTTGTAATAAATAAATCAATAAAACAATAATAATATTCAAGACAATGGCAAAAAAATCTAGAAACAACAAAAAACTGATAGTATTATAATCTCATACAAAAACCTAAATCAAGTCATATAATAATAAATTTAAGTTTTAAATGGAAGCAGAAAAAATTATCAAGAGGCTAAGAAAAACAAGATGGCGGTTGAAAAGAAAACAGCCTTTTTAAAGGGGACACAAGATGAGCTGGCCTCCCTCTAAGTACTCCAGTCAAAGTTGGAAAGAGGGGACATTTTCAAGACTACAGCACTGACACAACATACCACCATGAGAGGGAAGAACAGCCCTAGTTTCTTCCCTTCAAAGCAGTTTAACCCAGGAACAGATGGCAGCTAACAGTGGAAATGCAACTCGCTTAAGAGATCACACACAGGACAGGTCCCAGAATCCAAAGCCCAAGATAAAGCTAAACTCTTCCAGAGGACCTAGGTTCAATTCCCAGCACCCTGTGGCAGCTCACAGCAGCCTGTAACTCCAGGGGATCTGATGCCCTCTTCTCGCCTCAACAGGCACCAGACTGAGACACACATGCAGGCAAAACATCCGCCATACAAAATCAACTAAAAGTGTCAACATGAGACAGAAGGGTGCTTTACTTGAAGACACTGGAACTGGAAGCAGGAGGAGTGGACCAGGAAGATTTGGAGCAAGAATGAGTCTTGGGAAGCGCTAGACTCAGTGGTAAACTTCTACACGACTACTAACCAAGTGAAGTTCAGACTTCTAAAATACAAGTCCAGATACCAGGCATCAGATCTTAAAGGAGACTATGACCAGAGATTCAGCCTTATTTATTTTATGAAAAATAAATATCAAAAAGTATACCATCGCCGGGCGGTGGTGGCGCACGCCTTTAATCCCAGCACTCGGAAGGCAGAGCCAGGAGGATCTCTGTGAGTTCGAGGCCAGCCTGGTCTACCAAGTGAGTTCCAGGAAAGGCGCAAAGCTACACAGAGAAACCCTGTCTCGAAAAAACAAAAACAAAAACAAAAAACAAACAAACAAAAAAAAAAAAAAAAAAAAAAAAAAAAAAGTATACCATCAATGTACTCAACGCATTCTTGGGGGAAAAAAACACTAATTAAGCAAATGTTCTAATAGGACAAAAATTGGCATGAGTACAAAAAGAACAAAACCATGTCACATACATTAATGTTTCAAAAGTTTATGTTGTTTGAAGTGGGGTCTCAATATAGTTTTGCAGGCTGAACAAACCTGTTATCCTCCTGCCTCTGCTTCCCAACTGCTGGGATCATAAGATATATCCAGCTCAAGAAATGTTAAGAAAATTATGATACTAATGAAAATATCCTAAGTAAAACACTAGCTAAGTGGCCTATCATACAGTAGAAAGAATAACACTACATGACCTGAAGGTTTATTACAGAACTAAGAATGGCTGCATATTAGGAAACATTACATTAATAACAACTAAAAATAATGAAAACAGAAGGCTTATGATGACATAATGGCTAAATAGCCAAGTCAAAATGCAACGCTCATTTCTGATGGGGGGGGGGGGGGCTAAGAAACAGCTCAGTGGAAAAGCCCTTGCTCACACAAGCATGAGGATCTGAATTCAGATTCCCAGTAAAGCCAGTCAGCCACATGAACATGTAATCCTGGGGCTTCTACTAAATTAAGATGGGAGGCAGAGACGGGAGAATCCCAGGGTCTCCTCTGGGTCAGCTAGCCTGGCACAAAGGGTGAGCAAGACCCTACCTGAAACAAGGTGGAAGGCCAAGACCAACATCTAAGGTTCTTCTCTGACCTCTGCACAGGTTCATGTGTGTACACAGATGCATGATGTGCACACACTCAAGCAAGCACACACACAACAAAGAAACCTGGCGGGGGGCTGTTAAAAAGTCAAGTGTGGGGAGGTTTGGGGGGAGGGAGGATGAGGGGTGGGGAGAGGGAAGAGGGGGGATCTGTGGTTGGTATGTAAAATGAATAGAAAATTTCTTAATAAAAAAAGGGGAAAAAAGATATAGAGCTAGTAACTGAAACCCCCCTCCCCCAAAGTCAAGTGTGGTGATATAAAGGTCATCCTCAGCTATGTAATGAGTCGAGGCCAGCATGGGCTACAAAAGACCCCCTGGGTCAATAAAGACAAAACAAAACCACAAAGAACTCCAAACCAAACAAACCTTATCTACTAGCAAATGACAAGGAACAACTACTACTATAACCTCTGCCCTGCTTTTCAGACCAGGGCTGAGGGTCCATTTATTTCAGGTTGATCAAGGATCACAGGTGTGCAACTCATGCACAGTAAAATATTAGCTACTCAAGACAAAGAAAACAGAGAAACCCTGTTGTGTGTGTGTGTGTGTGTGTGTGTGTGTGTGTGTGTAGGGGCACTACAATTCAGTATCTGCAAATTACAAGCTTACAAACTAGCAAATCTAACAATCAACTAGAAAGTACTGAAAATAGCAAGAAATAGAAAGATACCCCCAGAACAGTAAATTTGTCCCATTTAGATAACAATTCAGAGTAAGGCTGTGAAAGATGAAGAAAATGAAGCATGCAAGAGCCATATCAAATACAAAACCAAAAGCTAAGCAGTGACTAGGAATAGAAGACCAGGATAATTCCTAATTGGGACAATAGAGGATTAAGAAAATTACTTCACCGACCAAATAATGAACACCCTGAATACAATTTAAAATACCAAGGAGAAATTCTTCCTACAATTTGAGACTGTAAAGTCAACTCTCAACAGCCGAGAAAAATAAAGGTCGTTTAAGGGAGCGGAAGAAGGGCTGGGGAGATGGTCCAGTGGGTAAAGTGTTTGCTGTGCAAGCAATAAGGCCAGAGCTTGGAGCCCCAGAAGCCACATAAAATGCCATGTGGGCAAGCGGTCCATTCCTGGAAGTGTTACAAGGAAGCCCCAGGGCAAGCTAGCTGCTCAGGGTATCTATAGACCAGAGGATCAGGGAGATCTGGGTGGGACTGGAAGACAGATGGATGATCCTCAACATAACCCTGGGGCCTCCACATGTACACATATGCAAAAACATACATACACACATACATACTACACACATGGAAATGGAAAGAAAAAAAGGAATGAAGAGTTTTGCTCTACTTGATACAGATGATAAGTATGAAAACAGTTAAATGCAGAATACAAACAACTATACAAATCAGCAATGCAAAAAGGCAATGAATTTAGTTATAAAAAAGTATGAGGGGCTGGACAGATGACTTAGTGGTTAAGAGCACTGGCTGTTCTTCCACAGGACCTGGGTGCAATTCCCAGCACCCACATGGTGGCTCACAACTGTCTGTAAGTCCAGTTCCAGGGGACCCGACACCCATAGCAAAACACCAATGTACATAAAATAAAAAAAATAAATAAATAAATTTAAAGGAAAAGTTTAAAATTAACAATAAGCCAGCCATTTGAGAAAAAGTCTCCTTAAAGTACCATAATGGCAGAAGTGTCAGATCTTTAATTAGAGTACTATATTAAAAAACATTCAGAACTCATAAATGCACTCAGCAAAAAGACAAGCCACATCCGACCATGTCTCCCCTACTTGCAGAGGGGTTATGTCATGTAACTGTAATCCTTAAACAGCATTTGAATATAGGTATGTGTTTATATATATATACATATATATATATAAATTAACTATGTATTGAGTGAAAATCTTGTTCAGTAAAAATCTTTACTATAATTCTAAAGTTAAAAACCATTAACAACAAAAGTAATATAATGAGAAGACATTTATATAGCAATGATCGATCTATCAGCAAAATGGCTAAAGATTTGCTATCTTTACTAAAATAGCTTCAAGAGCTTCCACAAATAAGGCAGACCTCAGTTGTTTAGTAAATTGTTAGTTCTTCAGAGAGTAATGTAACTATTCTATGAATAAACTGGTTCTAAGTTCACACAGATGTGTGCATCAAACTGTTACTAGATGCAGGGCTTTTGTCTGCGATGGCATAACCTTCAATATCGCCCAGAGAGTTATACATTACATTATGGCACATCCATACAGTAAAATACATACTACATAGCTACCAGAAAGACAAAATAGAGCCACCTGTATGGACAAGGAGCTATTCGGTAACAAATTAACAATGCTTTTTCTCCAAGAAAACAGAATTATAGAATTTCACCATGGCTCCGGGAAGAAAGAAGAAAGTTAGTTTCCATCCAAAAAATTAAAAGCTTATAAAAAAAATTACAAGAGAAAAAAAAGCCCGGGCAATGGCATTTGAATCTGTTAGTAGTCCAGCATGCCTTAAATTACAGTGTTTACGCTTCTCATGATAAAGAACCGTCCCCACTTACATTAGCTGGTTGCTCTCAACAGGAACATCTCTGTCTTCACTGAGTTCCAAGCTATTACGCCTGTAGGTCGAACCAACACTCAATCCATGAATTAATAATAATGAGGTAGAAAGAATTTTCTTCCTCACATTGCCAAGGAAACCTCTCAGCCACAATTGAAACACAGGACGTGTTTTTAAAACATCTTTAAAACATCTCCCAACTCTTGGAAGATTAAGTCCATTTGCATAACCTCTGTCAGACTGGAGACAGCTAGCATTAGTTATCTCCTCAAAAACAAACAAAAAAGTTCACTTAAAGATGAACTTGAGATTCAAAGAATTAAAAAAAAATGAAAAAAAAAGAATCCATCTTCCATAGCTGAGCAATATAATTAAAAAAGTAAAAAGATGAAAAAAAATTGAAAAAAATGAAAAAACAAAAAGCAAAAACAAAAAAACACCACCAAAATTCAATAAGATCCAATTTCTGGTCTTCAAGATTTCTTCACCTATTAAGAAAAAAAAACAGAAACCTTCCCCCATCTTTATTATCTGTATAATAAAAGCATACTGTATGTAGAAATATAAAGTGTTTTATGTATATAATATGCATATACATATATACTTATACACACACACAAATGTATAGAAATAAAACATTTGGGTAATTATCCTTTTAAAATATAATATAAAAGCCTCCAGATTTGGGTTCATTATAAAAATAGTGAACTTAATTAACTCTTATACCAAAGTACCATGAAGTTAACGTTACTGAATTTTACCCAGCCACAAAATCAAGATGAAAAGAAATCCATGTATATGGATACAGTGATATATATGTCAATGTCTATGGTATGTATAACAATCGTTATCAGGGGGTGTTTAACCAAAAAAGGTAGAAGCGTATCGTTACAGAGTAACTACAGAGTGGGGCAGCGAGCTGAAGAAGGCAGAGCAGCATTATAGCCATTCCCAACCAGCTCGGGCGAAGAAACACAGAGACGCTAAAGGAAGCTATTTTTCCTCCTTTATATCAACACAAACATCACTGGCATGGCATTCAATGCTGGCCCTGCAAAGGCTTGTTACACTAGTTCCAATTCTTTACTATTGATGGTTATAGCTAAGGACTTCACTCCAGTTGGTAAAAGGGTAAATTTGGGGGAGATGAAATTTCACTTCACAATGAATGGTACATTTACCATTTAAGAATTTAAAAAAAAAAAAAAAAAAAAAAGCTATTTCGATACACAGAAATGAGTTTCAAAACCAGCCCAGTAACAAAGCCATTTTGATTCTTATGTAATAAATACTACATACTTTCTATGCTAAATCTTGCCAAGCACTATCCAAGACAAAACTAAAATCAAGACTTTAAAAAAAAGTGGACACCTTTTACTCACACTTAATACTAGTCAATTTTCCAGGAATTTTTTGGGCAGGGAATATCCCCAAATCTAAAATGAAAAAAAGGAAAAATTGGGATCTTACATTAGTTATTCAGTCTGAAACGTCTAATAGACTTAATAAAAGTCATTATTTTCTGGCCTCCCACTCAGTCATAGAAACAGACTCTCAGAGTGGAAAGGAACCTGAAAGGGCCACTGAGATCAGTTTACTCATTTCAACAACAATGCCAAACAATAAAATATAACTGCTTATTTCAGTTAATACAGGGGCCCAAACGTCATAGTTAGGAATACCATGCTATGGACCATAAAGTATCCTTAAAAAAAAAAAAAAATGAACAAACTACAGAAATATTCTCTGGGAAACTCATACTGGGTTTGCCATATTCATGAGGCTTGTATTCTAAATCCTACTCAATATTTTTGGTTTTACAAATGTTTAATGTTTACTAATAGGTTACCTATATAATCCTTGTTTTTGTACTGTATTATAAAAGACTAGCAGTCATTCTTTTCTAGTTGTTTTTTAATGTTCTCCTTTTATACAGACTTAATCCTAACTATAAAGGGCAATTTTATCATACCCAGTCATTTGACATTATAAACAGACCAGTATAAGGTAATTATGAACTTCCAAATATGAAACAATTTGTGGGTTTTCATTCTGTCAAATTGTGTCAGGGGTTTTAAAGAAATTAAAAAATAGGGAAGGGAAAGAATATGTTAGTGCAACCACTAACACATTCTAAATGCCTTTGTGCTTACAGAAGTCCTGAATCACAATACTTACACAAATCACTGATTTCCGAGTAATCAAACCTTCCATGTTGGAAGAAATTTTTACTCAAATCAATGACCAGTTCAATCGACCAACCAGAAATACCTAAGCCCTTCAAAGCTGCACTGCCTTTTCTCATTCACTCTTTTCTCCCTCAACTGATAGGACACTTTGATCGATGTTAGCTACACTGAGTGACAACTGTGAATCTTCTAAGTTAACCTTCATTTCTTCTTCATCATCAGCATATGGCCTCTGCGGAGTTTTCAGCTTTCTTGTACTTTTGGATTTCCCCGGGTTTTGCATTTTTGTAAGACAGGATCTTAATTGCTGCCCCGGCTGGTCTCAAATTCATGTGCTAAAGTTATAATCCAGCCTCACCATCTCAAATAGCCAGGACTACAGGCACCCGTGACCACACCCAGCTATTTTTTTTAAAGAATAAATAGTATGACTACATATAATAACAATAGCAATAAGATATAGTAATATAGCAAAAGCTGCCCAGTTTAAGTAGAAAAAGGAAAAAGAAGTTAAGGTAATATTTCTTTTTCATTGTTCTGAACAGCCTTATTTTCAGGGTCCCAGCTCAGAATCAATGTAGAATAGTCATAGTTAACATTCTCCAAGTTCATTTTCAGAAATATCAGCTGTTCTACATTATCAAAGTCCATGTTCATGATCTGCTTTGGATGAAAGCGGCTGTTTGTGGTAAACATGCACTCCGATTGCCAACTACACATGGGGCAACTCAGATACTGAATGGCAACTTGGGTCAAAGCTGGCCATATGCTCACCTTCCTCTGCCAGTAAACCAAAGGGTCATCACCTCCTGAGAGCTCTGAATACTTCTCTTTGAAGTACTCATCCACTACTGCTACAGCAGAGGGGAACAGGAAGCTTCTGCTTCCAATAGCAACACTGTCTGCGGCTGAGCTATCCATAGAACCTGAATTGGAGGTGCCTTCTTTTATAGAAGTAAATGAATCAGTTCCTAATCTAACTAAAGGGCCAGATGCTTCCGAGGTTGCAATTTGGCAGGCCCCAGGCGACGATTCCATATAATTACAAACCTCTTCTGCAAGGATCTGTTTATAAGTCTCTAAATCAGCACCTTGAGGAAAAAAGTCTTCCAAACTGTTCTTAAAACAAGGATCTAACAAAGTAGCCAAGATACAATGCTTGGATTTGAGCATGGCACTTAGTAGGGCATCAGTTTCAAGTTTCAAAGATAAACTGTCTACCAGATTAAGGGCCTGAGTAATACCTCTGACTTGAAAATCTTCTCTGAGTCTCTGCAGGGAAAAGAGGAGATGATGGATTAGGGGCAGCACCTGATTCAATCCCGTGGTCTTTACACTCACTTTCTGGGTGGCCTCCTCAAATGGCTTCAGAATGTCACAGACGTGTGTCATTAGAGTCCACTGGAGTGAAGTGAGCACAACTCCACTGGCTCGACCCAGACTGTGGTGAACAGAGTAGCAATGCTCTAGAAGCCATTTTAACATGTAAAAGGTAGAAATCCAGTGGCCACTTTCATCCTGCTTCAGATTCTTCCACGGAAGCTGGTGATCGTTCTGGAACTCTTGTAGTATCTGGCGGGCTTTGACTGAATGGCTAAAATGATGGCAGGTTTTTCTAGCAGCCACTAACATATTTTCAATGCTTTTGTGCTCACAGAAGAAGTCCTGAATCACTATATTTAAACAGTGCAGGAAGCATGGCACATGGGTAAAACCACCTCCTTTGATTGCATGTACCACATTAGAGGAGTTGTCAGAAACAATGAAGCTAGGGGTAAGAAAATTAGGAGAAAGCCACAGACCAATCTGGTCATTTAATTCTTGTAAAATGTTAGTTATCAAACAGTCTTTGGCTAGGCCTGTAACACAAAGTACTGCCCACTTTCTAAAATTAGGGGTCCCACCACTACTGGGGGAAGATGCAGTTTCCAAAGAGACCCAGTGTACAGTCACAATGAAGTAGTCTGTGGAAGGGTCATGGGTCCATATGTCAACAGTCAGGTGGATCTTTTGGCTTTGAACATTCTCTAAAGTTAAGAAAATTTTTTCTCTAACAGAATCATATAACTGAGGTACAGCTTTGGTGAAAAAATAAGTCTCTGATGGCAATCTATAGTCAGGAGCAACAATCTGTAGAAAGCGCTGAAAAGCTGGGGTTGAGAAATAGTTGTAAGGATGCATATCTTCCACAATCATCTGAATAAGCGCCTGACTTATCTGACTGGAGGCTGAATTCTCACAATGTGGTGGTGTTTCTCTCTCTTGTTCATGCACCGGATTGGCTTGCTCTGCAACAGGAACAGGACTCTCAGATCTAGGTTCAACCTCTAAAACAGGAGGTTCATCAGTATCAGAGTCACTAAGGTCCTCAGCTGTTAAATCTTGGCTGCCTGATGACTTTTCTCCATGCAAAGTATCATTCAAGAGATCACTGCTCTCAGTCTCAGTCTCATCCAATCCATTTCCAATAGCACCACTGTCTTTGTTGGCAACAGCCCAGTGGATGGGATGTGTGGCCTGAAGGTGCCGTTGAAGTGTGGACGTTCCTAAGTGGGAACCTGGCCTACCCCGGCTCACGCTTCTTTTACATATGTTACACACAGCTCTTGAGACGTGCTGAGGATCAGTATAAAAAAAATTCCAAACTGCAGATGTCTTGGCTCTGGTTCCAGGAATTAAGGCATGCTTGACAATGTTGCTTTTGATGAGAAATCGCCCTCTTTTTGCCCTCAGGGCATCAGAGGCTGATTTATCACGTTTCTTACCCATTCTGTTTTCATCTAATGAATCTGTAGGAATATACTCAAAGCTTCCATTGCTCTCAGGAGAAGAAGGAGATAAAGACAAATCCAAGGTAAAGTCCTCCTCCCCATTAGTGACTCCAAACTTGTTGGCCCTGGTCCAGTGAGGAGAATGCCTTGCCTGGAGATGTCGCTGAAGAGTAGATGTACCCAGATGGCTGCCTGGCTTGCCCCGGCTGACACTCTTTTCACACAGGTTACAAATAGCTCTCCAGGTATACTGGGGGTCAACATGAAAGAAGTGCCATACGATGGAGGTCTTGGCTCTGGTACTGGGGAGATAGATTTGCTTGTCTATATTGCTCTCAAAGAGACTTTCTTCATCTTGCTCAGGGGCACTGGACGCTAACAAAGCAGGGGCATCCGCAACAGGTCTTCCAGACCCCAAATCCTTACTAAACTTCTTGGCAAGGATCAGTTTCTTTCGGCGCCGTTTCCCCTTAATTCGCAAACCCTTCTTTCTTTTCTTTTTAGCAGGTAATTTTGTCTCTTTGTTCACTCCTTC
This sequence comes from Peromyscus eremicus, assembly GCF_949786415.1. NCBI lineage: Eukaryota > Metazoa > Chordata > Mammalia > Rodentia > Cricetidae > Peromyscus > Peromyscus eremicus. The sequence goes on along the minus strand of NC_081431.1, from coordinate 59,233,349 downwards.
TGCCACCATCTTTCCCTCTACCACATCATCTTCTTCTGCATTTGAATTAATGGAAACACATCCCAGAATCCCAGCATCACTGAAAGTCCTGCATCTTCGGCCAGGAGAAATCGAGGAAACTGGTACACTCAAAGTACATACACTCATTCTCTTGGTCTCCAAAATCCGTAGCAGAATCTTCCGGTGGGTTTACCACTCCGGCAGAAATACAGCGGTCCCTCTCCCTTGTATTACCTTTCCTCCAGTTCCTATGGGCGTCAAATTCACTTTCACCCAATGACTTCCCAGCCAGGTTATTTTTGGAGGAAAAATAACAGCAGTGGAGGACATTCCCAAACTCTGTCTTGCAGGGCGTCAGGAGTCCTTTTAACTTTCTGAATTCAAACAGTCCAGTGTCCTCATGTTATAGAAAAAAGAACTGAGGCCCATTTTCCCACAGTCATGGAATCTAGAGCAGCTAAAAGTCAGGTCTTCCAAATCCAAGGTTCATACTAATGCTGCTGTATCAAGAACTTCATCTGCTGGAAATGCCTTCAGTTCTTACAACGTGTACTTTTAATGAATCCACATGACAACATTGACTTTCCCTTAATTTGAGGATTATTTTCAGGAAATTTCACTTAAATATCATTCAACAGTCATCATTTAGGACTGTGATTTGCCAATACAACCCAAAAAAGTCAATTCTGGAAAGCTAAATCAGATTCCACATACTGGTCATTAGCAGTAAACTCTAGTTGTGCCCTTTCTGTTCTGACATTTTGAAAAATGTAGGTGGCTGAAAAAAAATTATCTGGAAATAAAACTTTAAAACAAGGTAACAAGCTGTATTTTTCATTTACGGTTTCTCTCACGAGTACATACTTTTAGACTGAAAGCAAAGCGTTACAGCCTGTTAAGAGTTCACAAGTTGACATTCTATGAGCAACCAAAGTGAAATGAGCTTTCCTCTTCCGTGGATTCCCTCCCCTGCCCCCAACACCAACACGTTTACCCTACGAAAGCATGGCTATCACTAGCTCCACAGCCGCCGCCTCAGAGTTCACAACCAAAGCCTGGTAGATGTCAACAGAACGCGCCTTCCCCATAGGGATCCGCACCGATTATGGGCATCTAAGGGGTGTTCTTCATTACGGTCTCACCAATCCTACAAGAACGAAGAGTCCCTGTAGCTCTTGACTCCGAGGATGAGGGCTGGAGTGGGAGAGGAATCAGGGTGGGGAGTGGGTATAGGACACCAGAATTCGACTACGTAAGTGGAACAGGAGAAAAATCTCCCCAAGTAGTAGGACCCTAGAGAGGAATGAGAGTAGGTAAACTCGGGTCCAGGCACTCGTTCCGATTTAGGGAGGGAGGGTCGGCTAACTAAAGAGACGGATTCTGGAAAGAAAGCAACCTAGCGTCTGTTTTTCCTCCGGGGGTCCGAAACAGTCGCTCTCCAGGGGCTACCCGGGAATCCCGGTTCCGGAACACCGGATATGGGGGGGAGGGGAAGAGGTTGGCAAGGGAGCAGGCGCCGTGGGGGGTGGGGCGGAGCGGGTGGGGGCGGGGAGGGTGGGAAAGTGAGCTGGAGTCTGGCTAGGAGCCCGGCCGGCCACGGCCGCGGGCGGGAGTCCCGGGAGCTGCCGCGCCGATGGGCCCAGCTCGGACTTCCCGGGCTAGGCCGAAACTCGGGCGAGGGGAGGCCGCTGCCACTCCCCTCGCCCTCTCCTCCCTCCCAGGCCCCAAGTCACCCGGGAATCAAAAAACGGGTCTAGTTACCAGAGAACAGAAACTTTACCGAACCGATGACACTGTCAGGGATTCCCGCGTGCTGCCACGTCTTTCTCTTTCCTTAGCCGCGGTCGCCCGCCGTCCTCACAGCAGCAGAACAAGCAGAAACCCAAGACTGCCAGCGTCAAAGATGGCGCCCGGCTACAGGCTGGGCTCTAAGGCTGGGCCAGTAAAAGTGCCAGCACGACGCAAGCGCAGGCATTCTGGGAGTTGTAGTTTCCTCTATGAGGCGAGCCTTAAGATGGCTTCTTGGGTCATAGGGTCACGTGCCACGGAGGCGCGGGGACGTGACGTTCTTTCTCTGGACCGGGATGTCTCTCAGAAAATAACTTTTCACGAAAGTTTTGTTGTCAGTTCACAGGAGATAAGCAGGAAACCTGTTTTTAACCAAAGTTTGTATAATGAGTAAGTCGTCCAAAGTTGATATAAATTTAATTAAAAATCAGCGCTAAACCCGGCGGTTGTGGCACACGCCTGGGGAGGCAGGGGCAGGCGAATCTCTGTAAGTTCGAGGCCAGCCTGGTCTACAGCGCGAGTTCCAGGACAGCCAGGGCTCCACACACAGAGAGAGAGAGGGAGAGACCCTGCCTCAAAAGTCCAAAAGAAGAAGAGGAGGAAGAGAAAAAGGAAGGAAGGAAGGAAGGAAGGAAGGAAGGAAGGAAGGAAGGAAAGAAAGACCCAAAAACTAAATAAATAAACCTGCTCTAGGGCAGCGCGGTGTTTACAATTCGATCATCTAGTAGATTTTTGGTTTTTTGAGACAGGGTTTCTCTGTGTAGCTTTGCGCCTTTCCTGGATCTCACTCTGTAGACCAGGCTGGCCTCAAACTCATAGAGATCCACCTGCCTCTGCCTCCCAAGTGCTGGGATTAAAGGCGTGCGCCACCACCGCCCGGCCCTCTAGTAGTTTTATAATCCCATCACCCATTAAAACAAGCCAGGTGTGGAAAACAAACTAGGTGTGGCAGAGGCAGGCAGATGTCTGTGAGTTCAAGTCCACTGTGGTCCACATCGTGAGCTCCAGTATAACCAGGACTATTTAGAGAGACCCTTTCTCACAAAAACAAAATAACAACAACAAAAACATACTGTAGGGTTGAGGATGTATAAATACATAGTTTAATGGCTTGGTGATAGCGTCAGGGCTCAACTTTTGGTGCACCGCACTTCCATTAAAGAAACTACTTTTCTCATGCAAAGTTGAAGGACTTGCAGACAGGAAGCTTTTTGGTTTTTTTGTTGTTGGTTTTTTGTTTTTTCTGGTTTTTGGTTTTTCGAGACAGGGTTTCTCTGTGTAGTTTTGGTGCCTGACCTGGAACTTGCTCTGTAGATAAGGCTGGCCTTGAACTCACAGAGATCCATCTCCTGAGTGCTGGGATTAAAGGCGCAGTCACCACAGCCCAGCGCAGACAGGAAGTTTTGTTCAGGAGGGTTTCCTTTATTTACATTTATCTGTTTGTTTGTTTGTGTCTTTTGAGACAGAGCTTGCTCTGTAGAGCATGCTGGCCTCTAATCCGTAGCAATCCTGCCTCTGCCTCTTCAGATCTAGGACCACAGGCATCTGCTATCATGACTGGCTAGTTGCTTTTCTTTCTTAAAACGAATGTGTGTTTGAAAAATAATTCCTCTTGATAAGAAAGTTCTGCCGGGCGGTGGTGGCACACACCTTTAATCCCAGCAATCGGGAGGTTGAACCAGGTGGATCTCTGTGAGTTTGAGGCCAGCCTGGTCTACAGAGTGAGTTCCAGGACAGGCACCAAAACAACACAGAGAAAGAAAGAAAGAAAAAAAAAGAAAGTTCTAAGGTAGCACTGTCTGTAAAGCACTTTCCATGGAAGCCTGGTGGCGTCAGATCCCCGAATCCATAAAGTTGTCCTCTGACCTTTGAAGGTATACTGTGGCAGGAACACAGGAACACTCAATAATAGCAAAAAAAAAAAAAAAAAAAAAAAGAAAAAAAAAAAAGAAAGAAAGAAAAGAAAAGAAAATTGTGAGGGGAGCCAGGGTTCTGAGTTCAATTCCCAGGTTGGGGAGCATCAGGAAGTTTAGGAAAAGCCGGAGAGAGGGAGGATTTTTTAATTAAAGTTGGGGCCAAAAAGGAAAAAATTCAAGCAATTTCCTCTCTTTCATTATTCACATTATCCCGTACTTTCTCTATTGAAAGTGTCGTCAAAAACAAACACCTAAGTACTAAGTACTAATCTAGTTTCTGGGAAAGAATCTCCTACTAATTTAGCATATATCCTAACTTTTTATACACAGTTTTATGTAAGTATCACACAGGTAGAGCTATTAGTGATAATGCAATACACCTTTTAAAATTGTACATGGGAGGCTGAAGAGATGGCTCAACAGTGAAGAGTAAATATTCCCCTTCTACAAGTCCCAAGTTCGATTCCCAGCATCCGTGCTGATGGTTCACCACCATCCAACAGTCCAGGGACTCTGACACCTTCTTCTCCTCCATCGGGCAGCACTTGCACTCATACTTGTACATACTCACCCCACATATCTACGCGTAATTTAAAATAAAATAGACAGTATTTTATTTTGCTATTTTGTGTGGGTGGCTGTTTTGTCTGCATGTGTGGCTGGGCACCATGTGCATGTAGTGTCCTCAGAGGTCAGAAAGGGGTATCATGCCCTAGGACTGGAATTACAGATGGTAGATGAATGTGAGCTGTCCTGTGGGGGCTGGGGACTGAATTTAGGTCCTCTAGAAGAGCAGCCAGGGATTCTGAGTCATTGCTCCAGCTCTCCCACCCCCCATCCCCCCAAAAAGAAAGCTTTTTCTTTTTCTTTCTTTCTTTCTTTTTTTCTTTGTTTGTTTGTTTGTTTGTTTGTTTGTTTGTTTGTTTTTTTTTTCGAGACAGGGTTTCTCTGTAGCTTTGCGCCTTTTCCTGGAACTCACTTGGTAGCCCAGGCTGGCCTCGAACTCACAGAGATCCGCCTGGCTCTGCCTCCCGAGTGCTGGGATTAAAGGCGTGCGCCACCACCGCCCGGCTTGTTTGTTTTTTTGAGACAGGGTTTCTCCATGTAGCCCTGGCTGTCCTGGGACTTACTCTGTAGACCAGGCTGGCCTCAAACTCAGAGATCTGCCTGCCTCTGCCTCCTAAGTGCTGAGATTAAAGGCACACCACCGTTAAAGGTGTACCACTACAGAGAGGCCAAAAAACTTAAAAAGTCTTAAAAAAAAAAATGAAAGGCTAGGATTGACCCCAAAAGTTGTTCTCTGTCCTACACACACACACACACACACACACACACACACACACACAGACTTTTTTTTTTGTTTTTTTTTTTTCGAGACAGGTTTTCTCTGTGTAGTTTTGGTGCCTGTCCTGGATCTCCCTCTGTAGACCAGGCTGGCCTCAAACTCACAGAGATCTGACTGACTGTGCCTCCTGAGTGCTGGGATTAAAAGCATATGCTGTACCCGGCTGATAAATATATTTTGAAAAAAAGATATGACCTCTGGGCCTGGTATGGTAATATACACCTGTAATTCCAGTATAGTACTCAGGAGGCAGTGGCACATCCCTTTAATCCCAGCACTGAGGAGGCAAAGGTGGGAGATCTCTGAGTTGAGGCCATCCTAGTCTACAGAACAAATTCTAGGATAGCCAAGGCTACACAGAGAAACTTTATCTGGAAAAACAAATTTATGTAATCAGAAGTTTTCCCTCACCACTGTTTGTTCCCAAATACCCAGCAGCTGCTTTCTAAATTACCACACAGAGGCTTATATCAGTTATAAATGACCAGCTGATAACTTAGGCTTGTTACTAGCTATCTCTTACATTTAAATTAACCCATAATTCTTATCTATGTTTAGCCACATGGCTTGGTATATTTTCCCAGTAAGACGTTCTTTGCTTCTCTGTGTTTTCCCTCAATTCTCTGACTCCACCCTTCCTCTTCCCAGAATTCTCCTAGTCTGACTCTCACACTCAATCTCTTCCTGCCCAGCTATCAGCCAATCAGCTTTATTATTAACAATGAGCATAATCCACAGCAACTTTAAGTTGTAATGACAGATAAGCCAGCGCAGGGACGCTCAGGGTGCTCCTGGAAGTTCACTTTGTTTTATTTTTTTGTCACAGGTTGGTTTGTTTGTTTTCTGTTACTGTATTTTGAGACAGAGTCTCACTGGACTTGAACTAGTTGTTCTCCCTCAGCTTCCCAATGCAGGGCTTATAGGCTTGTACAGCCGGCCTTCACCTGTATTTAGATGACTGTGCTAGGTAGGCATTGGAGAATTTGAAAATAGGGCATTTTCCTGTCCATCTGAAAGTTTAGAGTTTTTCTAAAGATACGATAAATATCAATAACAAATAATATCTATCAGGAAATATACACCAAGCATCAAGTTGTGGTTTAGACTGAAGCTACAAACTACATTTTTACACAATCCAGATGTATGTATGTATATGGTAAGACTGTAACTCAAGCATGCTTTAGTGAAAGGGCCAGCTGTTATTACCCTTAACTCCAGCCTCTTTGTACCAAGAAGGAATGGAATGCAGGCCAAGTATTGGCATGTCTTCTGAGATTTTTAAAGAGAGCAGGAGAAAAAGAAAGAGTGGGCGGAAGCACTCACCAGAGATTCGGATTTGTGTGTGTCTGTGGGCACAGATGTGGGTTTGTGGAAGGTAAAAGCCTATTTCAGGTGCCGCCCTCAGCTGCCATTGTTCCTCCCACCATCTGTCCAGGAACTCACCAAGTAGACTAGGCGGGCCGGCAAGCCCCAGGGCCTCAGCCTCCCTAGTGCTGAGATTACAAACCCACACCACGCCCGATTTTTCACGTGGGTTTTAGGAATCAAGCTGAAGTCCTCATGATCCTGTGGTCAGCCATGACTCACAAAGCTATCTCCTCAGCAGCCCAGAATTCAGATTTCTAGTGAAAAAAGCCAAACTTCTAAATTTGGAAGCTCCTTCAAAAAACTCACTTTATGAACTGATTTGCAATCTCTACCTTCCAATTTCTGTAAAGGAATTAAAGAAAAGTTTAAGCAGTGAAGGAAACCATCCACAATAGAAAGTTGATACAATTGTAATTGAACCCAGGGGGGGCAAATTCCAGCCCGAGCAATCAGCAGAATTACCAGTTGTGGCAAGGTGGTTCTGGCTTTAGAGTCGAAGATAATAAATAAGAAAGGGGTTGTGGAATCTCCCTCGGGGCTAAGGGAAGCTGATAAGGCCGAGAGTCCCTGTAAGGAGGCCTAGAGATGCCCTTGTGTGAAACTGTAAAGAGATTACGTTGGAGTCCCCAAGGTGTTGGAGATGCCAGAGTTCTGGGTTAACTGCCAAGAAAAGCTGCAGACCAGGTACGGAAGCAACCCAACAGGAAAAAAAAAAAAAGTGTGTTTTAACTAACAACGCTGAACGGGTTGGACATCTGAAGAGCACTTTGACATCAGACATAGAGATGCAGAATTTGGAGTCTACCTTGCTGGGTTTTGGTCTTGCTTTGGTCCATTACTTCCTCCCTATGTTCCTTTCCCCACGTATATAGTGCATTGTATGTTGGAAGTATGCGATCTGCTTTTTTATTTTGATTTTACAGGGATTACACTTTAAGAGATTGCCACAAATCTCACAAGAGATTTTGAACTTTGGACTTTTAAACAGTGTTGAGGCCGTGATAGACTATGGGGACTTTTGAACTTAGACAGAATGCATTTTTGTATTATGGTATGGCTATAAGCCTCTTGGGCTCTATATTTGAATGCTTAGTCACCAGGGAGTGGCACTATTTGAGAGGATTAGAAGGAGTTGGACGAAGTGTGTCACTAGGAACAGGATTTGAACTTTCTTTCTTTTACTTTTTCTTTCTTTCTTTCTTTCTTTTTTTTTTCTGGTTTTTTGAGACGGAGTTTCTCTGTGTAGCTTTGCGCCTTTCCTGGAACTCGCTTTGTAGACCAGGCTGGCCTCGAAGTCATAGAGATCCACCTGCCTCTGCCTCCTGAGTACTGGGATTAAAGGCGTGTGCCACCACCACCCGACAGGATTTGAGCTTTCAAAAGCCCACACCAGGCCAAGCATATCTCCCTCTCCCTCTCTCTGCTTGTGAATTAGGATGTAGCTCTCAGCTCCTTCTCCAGCAGCACACCTACCTGCCGCCATGCTCCCTGCCATGGTGTAATGGAGTGGACTAAGCCTCTGAAACTATAAACAAGTCTCCAATTAAATACTTTCTTTCATAAGAGTTGCCTTGGTCATTGTCTTGTCACAAGCAAGAGAACACTGACTAGAACAAGTGTTTAACATCTCTTCTGGAGTGTTGGTCTTAGTGAATGGTGTTATCTACCATCCATTCAACTACTGAGGCCAGAAAACTGGGCAGTATTAAGGACTTTATTCATATAGGACATCCTACTCACTTTATCCCCGAAATACATACTTTTTCTGTGCATCATCAAACCCAAGGCCTCACATACTCTAGACAAGCACTGCATCATGGAGTTACATACCTACATTCCTAGCTTAATGAGTCATGAATTAACTTGTTTTAAATCCATGAGACAGAGTTTCCTGTAGCTTAGCCTTGAACTTACCATGTAGCAGAGGCTGGTCTTGAACTTTTTTTTTTTTTTTTTTTTTTTTTTTTTTAATTTTCCGGAGCTGAGGACCGAACCCAGGGCCTTTTGTTTGCTAGGCAAGCACTCTACCACTGAGCTATATCCCCAACCCCAAAAGTCAAGTTTTAAGTGTTTTATTTTGTTGTTGTTGTTTTTTGTTTTTTTTTTTTTTTTTCCAGACAGGGTTTCTCTGTGTAGCTTTGCGCCTTTCCTGGAACTCACTCTGTAGCCCAGGCTGGCCTCGAACTCACAGAGATCCTCCTGCCTCTGCCTTCCGAGTGCTGGGATTAAAGGCGTGCCCACCACCACCCGGCCTTGAACTCTTTATCTTTCTGCCTCTGTCTTTCAAATGCTGGGATTATAGGTGTATGCCACCACACGTGACTTGAATCTACATTTCTGTCATCATTCCCATTGCTGCCGCCGAGTGCAAGCCTAGACACCCTTGCTTACCATCCACTTTGCCATTATCACTGGTTCTCCTGCCTCTCCATCTTCTTCTTTCTTTAACTGCCTTTCTTTTACATTTTTTTTTAATGATCTTTTGTTTTGTTTTGTTTGTCAAGACAGGGTTTCTCTGTGTAGCTTTGGAGCCTGTCCTGGAACTCTGTAGCCCAGGCTGGCCTGGAACTCACAGAGATCCGCCTGGCTCTGCCTCCTGAGTGCTGGGATTAAAGGCGTGCGCCACCACTGCCCGTTTAACTGCCTTTCAATCACAGAAACTCTCCTCTCCCTCTTCCTCCTCTCGTCTCAAATAATTCAGGGTAGCTTTTAACTCACCATGTAGCCAAGAATGACCTTTGAATTCCTGATCTTTCTGCCTCCATCTTTCAAGTCAAAGATTACAGATATGGGCCAAAATGTCTCTTTAAAAATACAAATATAGCCGGGCGGTGGTGGCGCACGCCTTTAATCCCAGCACTCGGGAGGCAGAGCCAGGCGGATCTATGTGAGTTCGAGGCCAGCCTGGTTTACAGAGTGAGTTCCAGGACAGCCAGGCTACACAGTGAAACTCTGTCTCAAAAAAAATAAATAAATAAAAATAAAAATATCAACAGTCAACTGTAGTGGCACACACTATAATATTGTAATGCTAGTATTATGAGGTATAGGCCAGAGGATCACCGCAAATATAAAGCCAGCCTGGTTCACATAGTAAGAACCATACTAGCCAAGGAGACAGAGTGAGACCCTTTCTCAAAAACCAAAAAATATCTACTGTAATAAATCCACACGAGACTAAGATAGACTATCATGCTAATTAAGCCAGTTAAGACTAAGAATTCTTATTTCAGGTGGTGGTGGTGCACACCTTTAATCCTAGCACTAGGGAGGCAGAGCCAGGTGGATCTCTGTGAGTTCAAGGCCAGCCTACTCTACAGAGCGAGATCCAGGACAGGCACCAAAACTACACAGAGAAACCCTGTCATGAAAAAACAAAACAAACAAACAAAGACTATAAGAATTCTTAAATTTTGGCCAGCAACCAGGATCAGGCTAATGCCTCAAAGTTTCTTGGTTCTGAAGCTCAGGGATAGAACATTTTTTTGTTTGTTTGTTTGTTTGTTTGGTTGGTTTTTTTTTTCTGAGACAGGGTTTCTCTGTGTAGCTTTGCGCCTTTCCTGGAACTCACTCTGTAGCCCAGGCTGGCCTCGAACTCACAGAGATCCGCCTGGCTCTGCCTCCCGAGTGCTGGGATTAAAGGCGTGCGCCACCACCGCCCGGCTGGGATAGAACATTTTTAAAGGCAAAATTCAGAGAAATCACAATTACATCAATGTTAGATGATGGTCAGAATAACCTTGAAATATTTGTTCTGAAAGAACATAGTAGTTATTTCAGACATAACGTCATGGGACGATTAAATTTTGACTTGTACCTTCTTTAGTTTAAGTTTGTATAAACATTAATTATTTTGGTTAATGCATCTGGGCCATGGTCAGAATCATGGAAATCCCAAATGTGTTGCCAAGGCAGACATGATTCTTGGCGTGGGGACATAGAAGGCTGGGAAGTGTCTAAGCAGACACAAAATGGAGTCAGGACAGGAGAGTATTGTCTTAGTCCCTTTATATTACCACTGCTTAACTGAGGAGAACAGGGGTCATGTCTGAGGTAGGAGGATATTTACATTTTATTATATACCATTTGGTTTGGGTTCTAATTTCATTTTACTATACATTACTTTCATTATAGGAAAACTAGTTTTTAAAAATCTCTGTATACTTTGACCTAGCAATTCTACATTGAGTTGTTTATTTTATAACTGTAGTCACACATGGGCAAAAATAATATGCAAGAACATGGTGTACCTAAGTGCCTATAAATACTCCCAGGGCTAAATATTAAATATTACAGCCAGGCTGGAGAGATGGCTTAGCAGTTAAGATCACTGGCTGCTCTTCTAGAAGATTCACTGGGTTCATGGTGGCTCACAGCCATCTGTAACTCCAGTTCCAGAGGACCCAATGCCCTTTTCTGAACTCCACGGGCACCATACATACATGCAGGCAAAACAACCATAAATACAAAAAAAAATTTTTTTAATTAAAAAAACATTGCAGCCATAAAACGAAGCTTCATGCTGTCGTTAAGCATATTCATGTTGAGCTGGGTGGTAGTGGCACACACCTTTAAGCCCAGCACTCAGGAGACAGAGGCAGGCAGATCTCTGAGTTTGATGCCAGCCTGGTCTACAGAACGAGTTCCAGGACAGGCACCAAAACTACACAGAGAAACCCTGTCTCGAAAAACAAAACAAAACAAAACAAAACAAAACAAAAAAAACCCCAAGAATATTTATGTTATGTTGCCAGGCAGTGATAGCGAAAGCCTTTAATTTCCGAAATCGAGAGGCAGAGGCAGGCAGATCTCTGAATTTGAGGCCAACCTGGTCTACAGAGCAAGTTCCAGGGCTGCCAGGGCTACAGAGAGAAACCCTTGTCTTGAAACAAACAAGCACTCCCCTTTCCCCACCCCCTGCAAAAAAGAATATTCACTTTAAAAGCTGGGCATGGTGGTGCACACCTTTAATCCCAGTGCTTGGGAGGCAGAGATAGGCCGATGTTGTGAGTTCTAGTATCTAGTGAGTTCCAAGACAGTCAGAGCTATGTAGAGAGACCCTGTCTCCAAAAAAAATATAAACAAACAAACAAACAAACAAATAAATAAATGAAAGAAAAGAAAGTGGACGTTGCTACATACTAACACACAGAGGCACGTGATACTGAAGTCTGAAGTTCTAGACCAGAAGCCCAGCTCTGAGGATCCCAACAAATCAGGTCCAGTGACTTGCCCCAAAGCCCAGTGCAAAAAAGTCATGGGCAAGGGGGATGTGAGTCAGCATCACTATACTGGGAAGACAAGGGGAACAGCATCCTCAGCTCTGTCTTCTGGGTACAGACATGAGCTCCCAGACTGTAGGAGGAGAGGGCGGAAAGCCGGGCCAGAGGTACATCAGCTCTCTCCTCAGTCTTTTTCAGACTATGATCTGCTTGATCACTATCTCAGGACTGCTCAGCAGGCCCTTGTCCTCTGTAAGAGGGCTCTCATGGCTCCAGGGGTGGATTCCACCCTTATCGCCAGGTGTTTCTCCATCAGACCTGCTGTTTGTTCCAGGACTCCATGTGACTGCAGAACAGAATGACTTAGAACAAAGAACACAGGAGCCAAAGGGAGGCAGAGGAGCCAAAGGTGGCTCCCTCCCCCCTTTATCATGATCATGATATACTGGAATTTATTGTAGCTATAAACCCAGATCAACACTCAGAACTTGGACAAAGCAACCCATCTTATCAACAGGCTACCGAATGATAACCGCCATTCCCAATAAAAGCTCTAAATAACTTGGGATGGAAATTTGCTGAACTAGGTAAGGAATATCCACACAGAACCCTCCAACTAGAACAGCCATTCTAAAGGAACGGCAACTCTCTTAGGGTTTTACACTTTCACTGTCCCATTTCTATTCACTTAACCACCATTGAGAAAAACAAAAAAGAAACGACGACGAAACTAGAAAAAATTGCAATTGTATAGAAGCTCACTGAGACATATAGTTTGGAACTGCACAAGTATTTGAGTGGTTGTCTTTTCTTCTCTTTCTTTCTTTCTTTCTTTTTCTTTTTTTTTTTGGTTTGGTTTTTCGAGACAGGGTTTCTCTGTGTAGCTTTGCGCCTTTCCTGGGACTCACTTGGTAGCCCAGGCTGGCCTCGAACTCACAGAGATCCGCCTGGCTCTGCCTCCCGAGTGCTGGGATTAAAGGCGTGCGCCACCACCGCCTGGCTCTTTTTTTTTTTTTTTTTTTCCTAAGACAAGGTTTCTCGGTGTATCCTTGGCTGTTACCCTGGAACTTGCTCTGTAGCCCAGGCTAGTCTCAACCTCACATAGATCCATCTGCCTCTCTCTGCCTCCTGAGTGCTGGGATTAAAGGCGTGCACCATCGTCACCATTGAGTGGCTATCTTAATCTAGTGGTGCGATGGTTTTACTTGTAAGTTCATTGGAACAAAGTAATTTTAATTTTTGTGCGTTTCCTTGGCTGTCAAGAACACGGCAGTTATACCCTCTTTCAGCTTCTTAATTCAGTGCCATCCTGGAAGGTCTCGCTAGAGGGAAAAGGAAAAGGAAACAGGAGGACTACAGATTGGAAGGTGGGCTCAATGTTTGCTGATAATGTTGTTTACAGTAAGAATCCTGAGGAATCTACAAGACACCTTCAGGCATCTTTTTCTTTTTCTTTCTTTCTTTTTTTTAAACATAAAAACAGGTTATAGCCGGGTGGTGGTGGCGGCGGCGGCGGCGGCAGCAGCAGCAGCAGCAGCAGCAGCAGCAGTGGCACACGCCTTTAATCCCAGCACTTGGGAGGCAGAGCCAGGCGGATCTCTGTGAGTTCAAGGCCAGCCTGGTCTACAGAGTGAGATCCAGGACAGGCACCAACACTACACAGAGAAGCCCTGTCTTGAAAAATCAAAACAAACAAACAAACAAACAAACAACAAGAAAAAACAGGTTATAATTCAAAAGTCCAGGGTTATTTTAAACAGTAAAATATTTTCTCTGTCGAAAATAGTAAAAATGATAACATTTCCCAGTAAGCCCTTTTAAGCCAAATAATAACTGAATTATACATATAAATATTGATTAGATTTTGGGATGCAGAAGAAACCTATCTTCATCTGTTCAGAGAGCTATGTTTTACTTAAGTTGTGTGAGATTCCTATTCATCTTCCCCTTCACTGTTTGATTTATGGCAGACATTTTTCTATAGGCTAATCCATAATCTAAAAAGATTTTTAGCCTCCCCTCCTGAAAGTATGGCCAGCATTTTCTTTCATCAGCTTGATACAGTACAAATTCTTATCCTAATAGTGAAATGTTTCACTAAAGCTTGCCCAGTGATTGGGCAAAACCAAAACTTATTATAAGCCACAGTCATCCTAGGTCCCCTCAGGCATATCTTTTTTAGTTTACACTGAAATGATGTGGTGATATTTTGTTTGTGAGCTAACAGATAAGCTTGCCTGAAGATCAGAGTTTGGTGCTATACCACTAGTTAGCCATAGAGGCCAGGCAATGGTGGCGCACATTTTTAATCCCAGCGCTCGGGAGGCAGAGGCAAATGGATCTCTGTGAGTTCAAGGCCACCTTGGGCTACACAAGATTGATCCAGTCTAAAAGAGAAACAGAGCCAGGCAGTGGTGGCACACACTTTTGGTCCCAGCCCTTGGAATCTCATGCCTTTTATCTCAGCACTAGGGAAGTGGAGACAGGGGTTGATATGGCTGGGCGGAGAGAGGAATGTAAGGCGGGAGGAGACAGGAGCTCTTTCTTTTTCAGGCTGAGGAGTTACTGAGGTAAGAAGAGGTGGTTATGGCTTGCTCTTTTGTTTCTCTGATCTTTCAGCATTTACCCCTATATCTGACTCCAAGTTTTTATTATTAAGACCTGCCCTGGCCAGTGGGGTCTTCAATGGGACCTGAAGGGACCTGGCGAATGAGAGGGACAAGGGGCACAAAGAATGAGAGCAAGAAGGATGTCTAATCAAGCTCCAAAATTTTATTGTCCTCTTTAGGCATATATAGGCAGGGGCAAAGGGGGATGCAAACAGGGAGGGGAGTTTACTCATGGGTTGTTCAGCCAGCAGGGAATGTTGCTATGGGGATTATCTATCTATTCTTGCCTAACTGCCTAACTGCAGCATGGTCACCTGATTTCTGATAAGAGGTTCTGGTATCTGTGAGAAGAGGTTCTGGTGCTATGGAGACTTAAGCAAGGCCTAGATCTAGGAAAAGAGGAGAGAAGCCCAAATATGGCGACACGTGTGTCAAGGGTCACTTAGGCTTATGGCTCCCGTCAAAGACCAATTAGGATTCCTGCTACAAAATGATGTATCTGAGATCTTTTCAAAAAGGAGAAAGACAGGGCAGCTCAGTGGCAGAGCCCAAGCTTAGCACTTACAAGGTCCTGCTAAGTATCAAACCCAGAGCCCACTGCATGCTGGCCATACACTCTCCAAACTGAGCTGTGCTCTGGGATGCATGGACCATGAGCTGGGTATAGTGGCTCATTGCCAACAAAGCCAGCATTTGGGAGGTAGAGACAGGATGATCAGGAGTTCAAGGGCGTCTTCAGCTACATAAAGGGTTTGAGGCCAGTCTGGGCTATATGAGACTCTTTCTAAAACAAAACAAAACAAAAAAAAAAAAACAAGACAAAACAAAAGACTGTAGTCTAGGTCCATTCCAAACATGAGTCGAGATGACAAATTCTTCACATCCTCTCCCCAGAAATGCTGCTGGTGGAGCTGCCCTTCAGTATGAGTAGCTAAAGGCCAAGTGATGCTCTGACCACTGACTTTCCTCAGGGGTTGCATTAAACCTTCCTAATGTGAATTCTGAGATGTCTAAGGTGGTTTGACCACTTGCTAAAGGTATTCCCCACATCTTACACTAACGGTTCTCTCCGTATGAATTCTTTGATGATGAGTCCGGGATTAGCTGAGGAAGAAAGCCTTTACACATCCTCTGCTCTCACAGGGCTTCTCGCTGTTGTTGGGTGAGGTTTGAACTCCAAGGTTTTGCCACACTCCACACATTCATAGAGCTCCCCCCTATAAGTCTGCAGTTGAAAGCATTCCCACACTCCATACTTCCTCACTCCACCGGCCTCTTCCCCAGTGTGGATGCTGAAGTGATGAATGAGGGCTTTCCTATCTCTAAAGGCTTTCCCACTTGCGGGACGTTCTCCCGTGTGGGCGCTCCTGTATAAGACAGAAGCGAAACGGTGCGTGAAGACGTTTTCACATTTACTGAACTTGTACTGTGTTTCTCCCCAGTGTGAATCCATTGGTGCCCCTTGAGACGAAACCTGTGGCTCAAGGCTTCCCTAAACTCAAGACAATCGAAGGACGTCTCTCAAGTGGACGATGCAGCACTGAGTGAGGTCTGCACTCTCACAAAATGCTGCCAGCATTCCCTACATTAGAAAGGTTTCATACTTGCTTATCCAAGCTCTCTGAGGCTCTGTTCGTAATAGTCAGAGGTTGGAAACACCATAGATGTTTGTAGACCGATGAATGGATAATGAAGGTGTGGTACATTTACACAATGGACTATTATTCGGCTGTTAAGAAAAATAAAATCATATGGTCAGGCATGGTGGCATATGCCTTTTTTGTTTTGTTTTGTTGTTTTTTGTTTTTCCAGACAGGGTTTCTCTGTGTAGCTTTGGAGCCTGTCCTGGAACTCACTCTGTAGCCCAGACTGGCCTTTAACTCACAGAGATCTGCCTGCCTCTGTCTCCCCAGTGCTGGGATTAAAAGTGTGCACCAACCACTGCCCGGTTTAAGAATTATTTGTTTTTGACAAGATGCCAGGTGTTGCTGAACCTCTATTTACGGGACTAAGAGGAAGCTGCACCCTTTTCTGGGGTTAACAGCTTTTTTGTTTTGTTTTCCTTTGTTTGAGACAGAGCCTCACTATTTAGCCCTGGCTGTCCTGGAACTCACTGTGTAGACCAGGTTGGCTTCAAGCTCACAGAGACCTGCCTACTTTTGCCTCTCCAGTGCTGGGATTAAAGGTACACCCTATCTCACCCAGATTAGCCCCAGTTACTGCCTGTTGTTACTTCAATCCCCTGAGCTTCACTCTGAACTTTCTGGTCTCTATCAGCCCTTTGAAGATTTTGCTTCTGGCATGAGCAGTCAAGCACCTGCTGGTGATGCTAATAATGGAAACCCGTAGCCACTGCTCAGCAGAGTGGGAAAGCTGTGGAATGCTTTAAAAATATTTATTGGCCGTTTGTGCTTCTTTTATTGAGAACTGTCTGTTCAGTTCATTTGTTTGTTTATTGACTGGTAAGTATTGTTATTCTAGATATTAACTTCTTGTCTGAAATATAGCTGGCCAAGATTTTCTCCTATTCCATCAATCTGTCTGCTTACTTTGCTGATTTTTTTCCTTTTTGTACAGAAGCTTTTTGTTTGTTTGTTTTTTGAGACAGGGTTTCCTCTGTGTAACAGCTCTGGATGTCCTGAAACTCGCTCTGTAGACCAGGCTGGCCTCTAACTCACAGAGTTCTTCCTGCCTCTGTTTCTCTAGTGCTAGGAAGTGTTCAATGCAGAAGGCTTTGATTTCCTAAAGTAGGTTTATTCTTCGTTTTGTGTTTTTGTTTGTTTGTTTGTTTGTGGGTTTTTTAAGCTATCATGAATGAAATACCTTTTTCTAATTTCTTTGTCAGCAAGTTCATTTTTGGCACATATAAAAGTTATTAGTTTTTGTGTATTGATTTTGTGTCCTCTTACTTTACTGAAAGTATTTATCAAGATCTATCTACAAGTTTTCTGGTGTTGTCCACAGGAATTTTCAAGTATAGAATCATGTTGTCCAAAAATAGGAATATTTTGACTTCTTCTTACCCTAATTTTTATTCTTTTGTATCTTTCTTTTGTCTTACTGATAGAACTAAGACTCTAGACATGTTGAATAAGAATGTAAAGAGTTATCACTCTTGTCTCCTAGATTTTAGAGGAAATGCTCTCAGTTTTCCCCATTTAGTATAATGTTGGGTATAGGTTTGCTGTATATAGCCTTTATGATGTTGGTGTATGTTCTATATATTCTTGGTTTCTTCTGGAATTTTATTGTAAACACATGTTAAACTTTTGTGCATCTATCAAAATGATCATAGGATTTCTTTTCTTAGCTTGGTCTAGAGTCGATTACATTTTTTTTTTTTTTTTTGCTTGTGTTGAACCAACCTTGCATTGCTGGGGTGAAACCAATTTACTTGTGATCTATGACTGTAGTCATTAATTTTATCAACTTGACAGGTTCTAGGATCAGATCCAGTTGAGTAAACCCACCCTTAATGCAGGCAGCACAGTTCTATGGAATGCTATCCCAAACTGAGTGAAAAAAAGAAGGCAAACTGAGTATCGCTCTTCACCTTTTTGCTTCCTTACTGTAGCAAACAGTAGCTACCTGTGAATGAAAGGCAGAGGAGGTGGGAAACATACTGTGTGTATCTGCTCTTTCTCACTGAGTTCTCCATTGTTCAACTGGGCTATAGTCATAAAACACAAGTTCAAAAGTAAGAATTTCTTTCAAAGTCAAGAATTTCAAGATGGCAGGCCAGGTGTGGTGGCTCAGGCACCTGGGAGGTAGAGGCAGGAGGAACAAAAATTCAAAGTCATCCTTGACAACACAGTGGGTTTGAGGCTGCTCCGGGCATATTAGATCCTGCTTGTTTAAAAAAATAATAATAATTTCAAGACGATGACAGTGGTCATTAAGCTGAGGTCCTGTGTGTAGGTGTGTGGTTAGGGGCTGGCCCTACAAAGGAAGTTCCTTTCTTGGGAAAGGTTTCAAGTTCTTTTGGGTAGAAGGCATCTGAGTTGGGAAGAAGAGTCCTGTCATATTGTATTCTGCTGAAAAGATCCTAATTCCTCAGGCTTGAAACAGAGATCTACCTACCCAGTCTGAAGCTGGGAATGGTGAGGAGAGTGATTGGCAAGAGGAAAGAGAGGTGGGCTTATTTCCACTTTCCCTATCTCTAGGGGAGCAAGCCACTGGTTTATTGCAGGTTAGTACACGCCCTTAGCCCACAGAAAAGCCAGAAATGACAGTAACGCCCTCATGGCATGCGGGTATCAGGGAGGGCAGATGCCTGAGGGACTGTGAGTTTGTCTTGTCTTCTGCTGGTCAAAATGTGTCTTCTGCTCACCACTATGGCATGGTGTCTTCTGGAGGGAAGGAGCGATTTAACAAATCTCTGTATTTTATAGGTTGTATTCTGAACCAGGAGATAATAACTACAAGGTCAGGAGAAGATGTGATGGCTTATCTTGGTTACCAACGTTTCTTCATGTGGAATCAACTGAAACTCGAGCTGCTGGACATCCGTGTAAGGAATTTTCTTGATCAGACTATTGAAAGTAGGAAGCCCCCCCACTAAATCTGAGCCACACTTGCTGGAGGCAGTCTGGATAAAAGGACATGGAAGAGCCTGGTGGTGGTGGTGGTGGTGGTGGTGGTGGTGGTGGCGCACACCTTTAATCCCAGCACTTAAGAGGGCTACATAACAAAGAGATCCTGTCTCAAAAAAGATCCCACATACATACACACACACACACACACACACACACACACACACACACACACACACACACACGTTTGTATGTATTCTGTTCTATCAGTTCTGTTCCTTTTTACAGAACCCTGACTAATACAAGTAATTAATTACTTAATTACTGTTTAAGTACTTAAGGAATCACAACAGATTACTTATCTTTTAAAAATAATGATTTTATTTATCCTTGGAGAATTTCATATGTGTGTATAATACGTTTTGATAACATCTACCTACTGTTTACCCCACTATAACTTCTGGATGCCCCCCATCTCCCTCCTGTCTTCACATTTCCTCTCTCTTAAATTTTTTTTTGTAGCCGGGTGGCGGCGGCGCACGCCTTTAATCCCAGCACTCGGGAGGCAGAGCCAGGCGGATCTCTGTGAGTTCAAGGCCAGCCTGGGCTACCAAGTGAGTTCCAGGAAAGGCGCAAAGCTACACAGAGAACCCCTGTCTTGAAAAACCAAAAAAAAAAAAAAAAATTTTTTTTGTAACCCACTGAGTCCAGTTAGTGCTGCTTGCTGCAGTGTTGGCTTATCCTGTGGGCTTGACCTTTTAGAGGTAACCATAGTCACTGTGGGTTGGTTGGGCAATGGCCATGTGTGATGGTATTGTGTTCTCCAAAATATTGTGCGCCCTAATAAACTTATCTGGGGTCAGAGACAGAACAGCCACAATATTAAACATAGAGGATAGGCAGTGGTAGCACACGCCTTTAATCCCAGCACTTGGGAGGCAGAAATCCATGTGTTCAAGGATACAGCCAAGCATGGTGACTCACGCCTTTAATCCCAGAAAGTGAGCCTTTAATCTCAGGGAGTGGTGGTAGAAAGCAGAAAGATATATAAGGTGTGAAGACCAGAAGCTAGAAGCATTTGGCTGGTTAAGCTTTCAGGCTTCTAGCAGCACAGTTCAGCTGAGATCCATTCAGATGAGGACACAGAGGTTTCCAGTCTGAGGAAACAAGACCAGCTGAGAAGTTGACCAGGTGAGGCTGGCTTGTTCTGTCTCTTTGACCATCCAGCATTTCAGCATTTTACCCCAATAACTGGCCCCGGGTTTGATTTTATTAATAAGAACTTTTAAGATTCCTGCTACAGCCTTGTCCAGTTCATGGCACTGTTTCCAGTCTCTGGACTGGATGGCGGGTTGTCAGTCTCTCCAGAATGCAGATAGTATTTGTTTTTTTCTTTTTTTTTGGCTTTTCGAGACAGGGTTTCTCTGTAGCTTTGGAGCTTGTCCTGGAACTCACCCTGTAGACCAGGCTGGCCTCAAACTCACAGAGATCTGCCTGCCTCTGCCTCGCAAGTGCTGGAATTAAAGACGTGCGCCACCACCGCCCGGTAGTATTTGCTACACTATGCAACTCCTATCAATGTAAGCCAACCTAGTAAATCTCCTTGTTGATCCATATTCATTCTGTTGGTTCTATTCCTTTAGGGGACCCTAACTAGTAAAACTAGACTTTAATTAATTAATTAATTAATTTGTTTGTTTATTGTTTTTTGTTTGTTTGTTTGTTTTGAGACAGGGCCTCACTATCCAACTCTGGCTGTCCTGGAACTCACTCTGTAGACCAGGCTGGCCTCAAACTCACAGAGATCCACCTGCCTCTGCCTCCCTGGTGCTGGGATTAAAGGCATGCGCCACCATAACTGGCTAAATTTATTTTTATTTCGAAATAATTTTAGGCTTACAAAGAGTTGAAAGAATGGTTTTTGGCATTCTCATGCATCTTTTTATCTCACTTCCTCTAGTGTTGATATCTCGCATGATCACTTTATAGTCATAAAACTGAAGACGCCAGCACTAACACAATGTTACGAACTGATATGGGTGTTTGGAATCTCATCTGTTTCTCTAATGCAGAATCCAGTCTGAAGCATTGTGTTATATTTAGTCCTGTCTCCTTAATCTCCTCTAATCTGTGACAGCGCCTCAATCTTTTCTGCCTAGGCATCTCTGCAAAGATATCCAATCTGGATTTTTTTTCTCTTTTAAAGATTTATTTTGTTATTTTTAATTATGTGTCAATGTGTAGGTCTGTGTGTAGGTATGTGCCTGAGCGTGAAGGCCAGAGGCTTTTGATCTCCTGGAACTGAAGTTACAGGTAATTGTGAGCACTTGACATGGATTCTGGGGGTCAAACTCAGGTCCTCTGCAGGAGTGTATGGTACCATCTTACCAATGAGTCACCTCTCTAGCCCAGTCTGGGTTTCTGATAAGGTTGGAGTTATGGATTTTTTTTAATGGTGTTCTTGGTCCTATCACCAGCATATGACATCACTGTGACTTAGTGCTGGTGGGTTGACTGTAACCATTTGATGAAGGTGGTATCTGCCAAGTTTCTCCATTATAAACTTAGTATTTTCCCCTTTTCATATTCCGACCATTAGAAATGAATCATTAGATGCAGCCTGTATCAAAGGGGAGAAGGCTTAAGCTTCAGGAGAACTATGGAAAAGTTTGTGGACAAGCGTAAAAACCATCACAATAATGAAGAAATATTTCGGGAGGAGTCTCTGAAGTTGTTAGGATCTTGCCTCTTGGTGTCACTCTCGAATCTTAGCATCATCGTGGGTTTGCTGGCAGCGTTGTTCTGGGTGCTGAGTGGCGATTTGTCTATTTGCCTTATCCTTTCTGCACACAGTATTTGGAATTCATCTGTAGCTCAGATGCATCCTTTCCTTACAGCGAGTTTACTTATTCACTTTTGGTATGAACTTATGGGAATTTATTCTGTGGATTATTAGCCTGTGAACTACTAACCAATAATTACTTGTTTTTCATTGCCCAAATTATTCCAGGTTTTAGAATTGGGAAGTCTTTGCAGCTGGTTCTTTCTCCCTGCTTCTCTCTTCCTTACTCCGTTTCTACCTTCTATCCTTCCTCCTTTTACAAGATGCACAAGCAGCATTAGCCACTTCTCCAGCGTGTTCTTGTTCCTTCTGGAGAGTAGTGCTTAGGGAACAGGATCTGAGCGCTCAGTGTGCTCAGTAGCATTGCCTACGACATCCTAGTGAACACACACACACACACACACACACACACACACACACTCATTCATAGAGCTAATGGGAGGAATAAATAGTTCTCAAAAGATGAAGTGCAGGGCTGGAGAGATAGCTCAGCAGTTGGAAGCACTTCCAGAGGACCCAGATTCAATTCCCAGCACCCACATGGCAGCTCACAATTGTCTGTAACTCCAGTTCCAGAGGATCCAACATCCTCATACAGACATACATGCAGGCAAAACACCAATGTGCATAAAATAAAAATTTAAAAAAAATAATAATAGCTGGGCGGTGGTGGCACACATCTTTAATCCCAGCACTTGGGAGGCAGAGGCAGGTGGATCTCTGTGAGTTCGAGGCCAGCCTGGTCTCCAAAGCGAGTTCCAGGAAAGGCGCAAAGCTACACAGAGAAACCATGTCTCGGAAAAAAAAATAAAAATAAAAATAAAATAAATAAATAAATAAATAAAATAAAAATAAAAAATAATAATAAAAGAAAGATCAGGCTTTAGGCAAGCCTGTAGGACATTAAAAAAGGATGAAGTACAGATGGCCAATAAATACATAGAAAAGTGTTTACCATCACCAGTTATTAAAGAAATGCTAATTAAAACCACACTGAGATTTTATCTGACCACAGTCAGTACCACACTGATTAAGAAAACAAATATCACATGTTTTTCTCTTATTAGTGGGTCCTAGATTTTATAGAGATAGATAATATTATATATGTACAGAGGATAGGAAGGTGGAAGTGAGATTGTCCAGGGGAATGCAGTGGTCTCATGGGAAGGAGAAGGAATGAAAAAAGGTATAGTCTTGAGGGATGGGCAGACATCTCCGAGTACATTATATAATTATAGGGAAATAGCCCTATATAACTCAGGTTCATATAGTAAAAACATTTTACAGAGAACCTGCCCCTCCTGATCTACAACAGATGAACTTATTTGTACAACACCAGGATCCATTGGGAAGTAGTTTCAACTCCTAAGGGTGAAATGGATAGTTCATATGACACATGCAATCCCACCTGCAGCAACAGGGCTCTCGTAGTTCTACACCCTCATCAGCTCCTCTTAAATTGGAAATGGCTTGCCCTACCCCAGCTTGTTCCTCCCTTTGGCCTGCCCGAGTCACAGAACAATCCACACACTGGTGCTTGCGAAGGTCATTATTTTTGACCGTGTCGCGTTTCCACTCTAAGTGCTGTGCGCTTTCCCCTTTCCTAACATCCTGGTAAGACGGCGGCACTAAACTTGATTCAGTTGGCCTGAGAGCTAACAGCAATCTTGACTGAGGAGAACTCTTCTCTGGGCTTCCTAAACGTTTGCTTTCGCGCATCCTGCTAGTGCCCTGTTCCTCTCAGCCTCCTTAGCCTAACCAAGTGACTCCAGCAGGATGCTAGGGCACTTAAGCATCTTCGCTAGAGATTTCAGTGACTAAAGACCCCACAGGATAGGCCACCTCATAAAGCTTTTCAGCTAGATGGTTTGGTGTTCCCTCATCAGAAGGATGCCAAGCATCGGGCCCCTGTTCACAGTCTGTGCCTTCTAACTCGGCAGGTAGCACGTTCTCATAGTCATTAGAGTCTTCACTTGACTGGTCCTCTGTGTGTGTCACCTCACCGTTCTCACTCTGTGTAGACGGCTGAAATGCCATATAATACACAGAAGACAGGGCCCTCCAGACAGGCTCCCCGCGGTCTGTATTAGAAGATGTCCCTTCTTCCTGAGTCTGCAGCTGGCTTCCACTGGCATCAGATGACGGGACATTTTCATAATCTCTGCAGCACTGAGAAGCCAGCCCGGGCTGATTCTCTTGGATGTCCTCAAGATCCAAAGCTGTCATGTTGACATAGTCATTTGAAGTCTGAGATGAATCTTCTCCATCACTGAGTAAATCGCTGCTCTTACTTCCCAGAGTCCACAGACCAGTGTGGTCAGTGGCGGCCACCTCACAGCCTGCACGCCCTCCTTCAGCAAACTCCAGCTTCTGGGCGTGAAGACCAAGGTGATTTTCAGGAGTGCTTTTGGTAGAAGTTAGCGTCTCACCGGCCTCTTCTGCTGTGTGGATATTGACGTAATCGTTGGACTCCCTGGAAGAGATGCTGGAGTTATTTCCGGAGGTTCTGACACTGAAGTGATGTGCTGAGGGGGCAAGGTGCCCACACATCTGGGGCACTGTGCCATTGTCATAGATGCCAACAGTGTACTCCACAGCGTTTATGGAAGCTATGTGTATCTGAAGGGAACCATCTGCTTGGGAGGCCTGTGAAGAAGAAGAAGAGAAAGTGACAGGGTGGGGACAGAAATGGGGACACAGCCACTCTTTCTCCCTGCTCTACCTAGCATCACAATCCCTTCACTCCGTCCTCTTAGAGCTAAGCTCCAAGTCAGGGACTCACGCCGCAAGGCGGTGGGTGCCAGGTATGTTGAGGGTCCGAGAGAAATTGGCTCAGTATAAGGAAAGCAATGCTGGGCCTGTAGCTCGGTGGTAGAGCACTTGTGTAGCACACACGAACACCTAAGTCCAGTCCTTAATACTGCAAAAACGTTCAGAAAAACAGTGGCAGCCGGGCGGTGGTGGCGCACGCCTTTAATCCCAGCGCTCGGGAGGCAGAGGCAGGCGGATCTCTGTGAGTTCGAGGCTAGCCTGGGCTACAAAAGCGAGTTCCAGGAAAGGTGCAAAGCTACACGGAGAAACCCTGTCTCGAAAAGAAAACCAAAAAGAAAAAGAAAAACAGTGGCTGAAGTGAGACGTTAAATCCCAACAGATTGGCTGTGGTGGAGGGGGAGGAGCCAGTGGGAGGCAAGTGGCACACACACCGGAGAAAGGGCACTTCACCAGTGCACACTGGCAATGCCTGGGCTGAGGATGGAGACTTAGATTCAGCCTGAGGGCGCAAGTCCAGGCGTTGCCACTTTGTGCTGAGGAGTCTGAAAGCCTTCCCTTGGTACCTTCATCTCCTAGTCTCTAAATTGAGGATTGCCACGATGTCTACGTTAGAAGGGTTTTGTGAGTAGTCAAAGAATTACTAGGTATGATGTGTTCAGAACAGTGTTAACATAAAACAACAACAACAAAAACCCACTAAAAATGAAGGATACCGGTTTCTAGGACTCCAGAAATTTCGTGAAAAGTTATGTGGACCTTTAATGTGAAATCCCCCTCTCCTCTCTTTTTTTGAGACAAAGTCTTCCTCTGTTGCTCACACAGGCTGGCCTTCAGCTTATGGACAATCCTACTTTAGCCTTCTGAGAGCTTTTGCAGGCATAAACCTCCATGCCAAGATACTAGCTTTATTTTATTTTACTTTTTTATTTTTGATTTTATTCATTTTGAGACAGGGTCTTACTATGTAGCTCTGGATGTCCTGGAACTCACTATGTAGGTCATACTGGCCTCAAACTCCCAGAGATCCACCTGCCTCTGCTTCCCAAGTACTAGGATTCAAGGCGTGCACCACCATGCCCCGCAGCTACCAGTTATTGAATGTTGGTAACTGAGTCAAAATGTTTTTCCGTTGTGAGACAGGGTTTCACTGTGCAGCCCTGGCTCTCCTGGAACTCACTCTACAGACCAGGCTAGCCTCAAACTCAGAAATGCTGCCTGTCTCTGCCTCTCGAGTGCTGGGATTAAAGGTGTGCATCACCACTGCCCGGCTCAAAATGTTTTTTCTTTCTTTCTTTCTTTCTTTCTTTCTTTCTTTCTTTCTTTCTTTCTTTCTTTCTTTCTTTCTTTCTTTCTTTGTTTTTTGAGACAGGGTTTCTCTGTATAGCTTTGCGCCTTTCCTGGAACTCACTCTGTAGCCCAGGCTGGCCTCGAACTCACAGAGATCAACCTGCCTCTGCCTCCCAAGTGCTGGGATTAAAGGCGTGCACCACTACTGCCCGGCTCAAAATGTTTTTCAAGCACTACAGAATCTAAGCCAAACAGATGCACAAGTTAAAGACAGATCCCCTCAGGGACCACTCAAGTTTGGCAATAGAGTTTCATTTCCTCTGTCCTTTTTTCAGATACTCCAGGAAGTCATAGGCCAATGAACAGGAGGGAGAGTAAGCAAAGGCCGTACTGTGACTTGGCTTCCTGGGAACCTAAATTTCTGAGCAACAAGAGCTTCTCCATCTGTAACATCCCCGCTGAGCCAAGAACCGTCACTAACTCAGCAATTGACGTCTAGCAAACATATTGACCATGAAAACCACCACTCTGGTGGACCAAACTGCCTTTGGACTTCTTGAGAGCCAACCTCAGAGCCAGATCACAGGGCACACAAAATGCTGTTGGTGGTAACCCTCACACTGCTCTTGTAAGCTCAGTGGTTAGTGTCTGCTGTAGCTATTTTGAATATCCTCAAGTTTCCGTGTTGGAGGCATAGTTCCTATGCAACAATGTTGTGAGTGGGGCCTTAAAGAGGTGCCTAAGGGGTGGGTGGGCCAGTGAGATGACTCAGTCAGTAAAGGTCCCCGCCATCAAGCCGGATGACCTAAATTCAATCCCTGGGATCTAGTGATGGAAGAAAATAGCTGACTACCTCAAGTTGTCTTCTGACCTCCACGTGCACACGGTGGCACGTGCACACCCTCATACATGCACACGGTGGTACGTGCGCACCCTCACACATGCACACACAAAATAAATGGGTAAGAAACACTGTACTTTTTTTGAAATACCGTAATTTTAAAAAAGACAAATAACATTATTATTACAGAATAGACTAGTTTTAGAGGGATGGGTTCTATCCCACGCTGCATGATGCCTTGTGCCAAGTTATGACAGCATGAATACCTCGTCAGACGCATCCCCTTGACCTTGACTTCCCAGCCTCTAGAACAGCGAGTGAAATACATTTCCACTCATTCTCTACTGCCCTGAATGGATCAGCACACTCTCACTGATCAGATGCATTCTATGTCGGCTTCGGAGCTGAATGACTTATGGAAATCTGTGCTGTTCAGGAAAACTGAAATGCTTTGGCATAGGCCCTAGAAGTAATTCCCAGCGGAGAGTTTTACGAGCTGGAAAGATGACTCAGCAGTTAAGAGGACTGGCTGCTCTTTCAGAGGACCTAGGTTCAGTTCTCAGCATACGCAACCATCTATAACTCTAGTTCCAGGGGATCCAGTCTCTCCTGACCTCCCTGGGCAACAGACACACATCGTGCTCATGCATACATTCAGGCAAAACAATACAATAAAATAAAGTGTAAACTTTTTTTTTTAAAGATAGGCTTAAAGTGTGGTTTGAACACTAGCCACATTGTTGAAATAGCTATGGCTTCTTGGAGTGACCACTCTGAATGCAGCAACATTTATTTGGATAAACAAATTGTCATGTCTTTATTAAAATAATCACTTTCAGTTCTTTTTTTTTTTTTTTCTTTTTTGGTTTTTCGAGACAGGGTTTCTCTGTGTAGCTTTGTGCCTTTCCTGGAACTCACTTGGTAGCCCAGGCTGGCCTCGAACTCACAGAGATCCGCCTGGCTCTGCCTCCCAAGTGCTGGGATTAAAGGCGTGCGCCACCAACGCCCGGCCACTTTCAGTTCTAACATCACATACTTGAATGCATGTGCCTTTCTTAGACTCCTAAGTGCTGGCCCCTCCCCACTCCTTTCGCATGATACTCCTATGTAGTCTAGGCAGGCCCCAAACTCACGATGTTCTTCAGTCTGGCCTTGTCAACCTCTCCTTGGCTTCCCGAGAGCTGCAGTTACAGGAATGTGTCACCACACCAGCCATAAGTTAAACAGTTACTTCTTTTGTCAGCAGGAGGTTCTTCAGGATGTGTGCCAAACGACACTCATATAGAAAACCCGATCTGAGACCACTCCCTATCCCCCTCGGCCCTCTGTCATTCTCCTGGGACTTCATCTTTTCACTTAGCTCTTACCTCACGCTCAGGACCATCAGAATCTCTGGAGAGGAGGCTCTCAGTACTGAAACCACTGGACTGATGTCTCCCTGCAACAGCAAAATGGATCCTGAAGACAGTGGGCTTCAGCGAGCTTTATCCCCACTATCACTGCTGGCCGGTGAATGGGGGGGGGGGGGCGTGGTGCCTACGAAAACCTGGAGTGTCTGGTGTTCTGTGGTTAAGAGGGTCAGAGTTACAGGATGACGCTCTGAGACCTGAACGCATTTTCAGGCATGCCTGTGGAGAACTTGCTTACAATGCTGGCATCAATGCTTCCCTTGCTTACAATGCTGGCATCGTGGTCTCATTCATGTCTTCACCACCCATGACATGACTGGCTTTCCTCTGTTGCCTAAAACCAGGAGAAAGCAGACCCCAAGCCCGGCTGACCCCTGCTCTCTCTTCAGAGTCCCCACTGAGGGTGCAGACTACTCAGTGTTGTTCTGCAGCCTGGATACTTGGAGAACGTTGCTTCTGAGTGGTGAGAGGTGCATCTTGGGGGTGTTAGTTCAGAATGTCAGGACTCCATAGATTAGGACAGTGGTTCACAACCTTTCTAATGCTGCGACCCTTTAATACAGTTCCTCATGCTGTGGTGACCCCCAACCATAACATTATTTTCATTGCTACTTCTGAATAGCTGTGATTTTGCCACTGTTATGAATCATAATATAAATATCAAATACGTGGGATATCTGATATGCTACCCATATGAAAGGGTTGGACGACCCCCAAAGGGGTCGTGACTCACAGGTTGTGAACTGGTGGATCAGGAGAAACTTACCCAGCTCTACCTGCTGCTGGGGCAAGAAGTCATAAATATTTTTGGCTCGCTGTCTGGGTGGAGGCAGAGTCAGCGATGGAGCTACTTGAAAGTAAGGGACTCTCCCTGAAAGGCAATGGGAGAATAGGTCAGAACTCAGAACATGGGGGCTCTCAGGATGAATAGTCCCCAGCCACACGCCCCACCCTCACCAGGTGTCATAGAAGTTATATTTCTAACTCATCCAAAGGACAAGAAATTCAGTGCACAGAGGCAGGAAGAGGGAGCTGGGCACGCGGGCTCCAAAGCGATGTCTTCTCAATGTCACTCAGATCTACACTACGGCCACAACTTAGGACCAGTGTCGGAAAGGATACAGGATTCCGGGGGGGGGGGGGGGGGAGCTTCTCATTAGAAAACGCCCCAGGGTTTAAATGCCAGGCTGGAAGACTAATCCTATAGCATCTTAACTGGAGACAAACTCCGGACTCACGCTTCTTCTGTTTGTTCCAGTTCCACAGGATGCAGGCGGCCATGATGACCAGGAAGATGGCCAGGAGTGCCACAAAGCCAGGGAGGATGCTGCTGCTCTGGCCTTTCTCTCTAGGAGGAAAACCGGGTGGTCATGCCCCAGCTGGCCATAGGATCTGGGCTTGGGAAATGCTGGAGAAGACATTTCTTTCAGGAGATAGAGCCCCAGTGATACCAGGTAGGCAAAGAGTTAAATATGAGGACATGGAGGCAAACCACAATTGGATCTCGGCTAATTCCCCCGATGGCCTCTTTGTGGTTAAACATCCTTGAAGTTGAAGTCAAGTTGTTCCTGCTCTATCAGAAACCAAGACACCCAGGTGTTTTTCTATATACGTGCACTCAAAAGACCAATGTTATTGTATCACTTTGCGTTATGGTTTTGACATCTCCACCCTTGGGAGGGATCATGAGAAAAAATACTCTAAAAGGGAGATGTGGCCCACCCTGATTTGGGAAGAGAAGAGGGACACCTTACTCTGTGACAAAGCCATCTACCTCATACGTGTTTGTAAAAGCTCCTTCTAAATAGACAACGCAGTACTCATTGAGCTGTTCCTTGCCTTGAGGCACTCACCCCACTCTCTCTTTGGAGTGTTTACTTTGCTTGCCTTTGCGAAATAAACTTTGGTTTAAATTGTGTACGTCTCTTGCTTGTATTCTTTCCTTCAAGAAGAGCCTCCTTCTTGAAGGATTTAGACTGGAGCCAGATAAAGGATGTTGAGGTGGAGGGGACAAAATGGAGCAAGAGAAAGTCATATGTGGGACCTGGAGAGATGGCTCAGTGGTTTGTTGCTCTTCCAGGGGCTTGGGGTTCAGTTCCCAGCACCCACTGGTGTCTCACAACCCTCTGTAACTCCAGTTCCAGGGGATTCAATACCTCTGACCTCTGAGTGTACAGACCCATATGCACATGCACACACACACAACTATATATAACTAAAAATAATAAAGAGAAATGAAACAAAGTCAGCTCTGAACGTCAACTTCATGGAGAGGAGCTTTGTACATGGGAAAGGGAGCCATCCCTTTGAACTCTTACCAGGTGCTAAGAGCTTGCATATGAAACTTACTATTCACTCTTCACAAAGCTCCTGTCCTGCTCTTATCTGTGCCTAGGGATCCTGAGACCAGAAAGGAAATGCAACACAGCCAGGATCTCATAGGTCAGAAGGTGTGGAGACAAAATAAGAGTCTGGGTTGGTTGAGGCTCAGAGATCATTCCTTTTCTACTCTTAGACAATCTGCAAACTTCCGAAGCTAAACACATCTGGGCCAGCTTCCCCACCGCCCCCCCCCCCATTCCTGCTCCTGGGTTTCCTGGCTTGCTGGGAGAGGATTACTCAACTCAAAATCAGGGAGTGGCTCTCTGACCGAGTCCAGCTTACATGAACTTGAGTAACCCCAAAATGTGGAGCTGGTCTCTAAGCAACCCTAGACTGTTGGGTGAAATTTAACCAACACTAGCTTTGAGCAGCTTTGTGATTCTCTGGCTGGGCGCAGTCATGGCTCTGCTTGGGTGTTGAAATGCATCCAGATGATTGCAACATCAGGCAGCCACACCCACTCTAGCAGGAAGTAGGCAGTGGAAGTCTAACAGGAACTGACCCTCAAATATTAAAACCAGGTCATACCCGAAAGATTTTTGTCTCGTTGAGTTCTGGGCTTATTGACCCAATTTTCTATTGGCCATTTCTCTTAGGTTGTCCAATAGACATCTCAAACCCAAACTGGGCTCCTGTCCTGCCTCCATATACTGGCTTTTCCTCTAGACCTCCCACCATCTAACGGTACAGTCTGAACTCTTGGCACCACTTCTGACTGACTGTTTTTCATGCCCTACTTCCAGTTAATCAGCTTTGCCCTGGCCATGGGCATCTGCTTCAAGCCCAGCCACCTCTTGTTCTTCCGTGGCCGCCACTGTGGCATAAGCCGACATGAGTTCCACGTGGACTTCTGCAGTGGTCGCCTGCTGCAAGCCGCAAGAATATACAAAGTAGGATTTCAGCTGATTATGACAAAGCTAATACCTGGAAGAAGCCAAGGGCCTTCCAGAGGTCAAGCTGAGGCTCCAGGAGCCTTGGTGATATTTGGCTTTTGATTATTAGTCATTTCCTGCTGTGAGTTTCTTGTGTGCTGTTGTAGCTTTTCCATCATTTATTGGGCACCATTTCCCTTCTACTAAAGGAACATTTAGATAACCTGCACTGACAGCTATGCTCAGCCAGAACCCCAGTTCAAGCCTCCCTGTAATTATCATCATTGGCAGCATCCGGCCAGGTCCATCCCCAGATGGAAGAAAGTACCTCATCTACTCTCTAAGAACAGACTTAAGCATCCAGGCTACCTGTTTGAGAAGTCCTGGCAGATGTGCCAATTAAGCTTAACTTCCTCCTTTCCCAAATCTTACTTCTAGTTCCAGATCTCCCTTTAACTATCACCAGAGGCATCTAGCTGTACACAGGTTGCCTAGCGATGGAGCACACTTTCCCCCACCCTGCAGAAAAAAACGTCAGATAGCTTGGACAGATAGGAGCCACAGGAAAAAAGAAGGCAGTTTTATTTTCTCCCATTGACCCATTGACCTAACAACTTAAAGACTCTTAACATTTTCTACCAATCACGTTTAAGACTATAGTGGAGCACATAAGATCCCTCTTCTTAGATATTACCCGAATTTTGCCTTTAGTTAATTCATTTCCCCATTGGTCACTTCCTTTTAGGGTTGCAAATGATAATTAATGGTTATTGCCCCTCTATGTGACTCTTATCACCCCTCCGTTTGACCCTGGAAGCCTGGCTTTGCACTGCCAAGGGATTACTGCTTGTAAGTGTATATATACCGGGACTCCCAGGGCCCGGGAGGAGGGAGAAGATTTGGAAGAGTAAATGACTGGACTAAGAGCTCTGTGTGCTGAGATTCTATTTCCCGAAAACAGTCCTCACCGTTCGTAGTTCTCTCTCCGGAGCCCCTGGGATGTATAATATTAAGGCTGGTCCCTCTAATATTATACAAGAGTCGCCTCCCTGGTGGCTTTTCTGGCTTTCACTCTTGACTTCAACATACCATGATCACTGTAAAGAGTAAGTCATACCATGTCTCTCCTCCACTGAGAATCTTCCGTGGCTTTCCGTCATACTGACAATGAATCTCTTACTCAGTGAGGATTTTTTTTTTGACATAATGTGATCTGGCTTCTCCTGATTAACTTCTGGGTTCACTTCCAAGCCCTTTACCTCGGATGCTGACCACCGTGACTTCTTGCTGTTCCTGCCCATACAAAGACTAGTTCTATCTCAGATCTACTTCTCCTTCTCTAGGGACTCAGAACGGCCACGTCCCTCATTTCATTGAAGTCTCTTCTACAGTGTTGTCACCTCCTTAGAGAGCTCTTCCCTGGTCATACCCATTATTCAGAGTTTCCTTAGTGCTAGTCCTTCTTTCAAGCCCTTATGGCTGACTGACAGTACACAATACATTTCTTGGGTTATCTGCAATCAAACACTGTCACTGACTGTAAGCTTCAAGAAGTCCTGGACTTGTCTATACTGTTCACTCAGCATCTCAAACAGCACCTCTGATGTAGAGCAGAAGCTTAATGAATATTTGCTCAATGATACGTGAATGAAATAATAAATGAATGAACACAGAAATAGTTTTGAGGATAATACAGTCATTGTAAAAAATGACTTATGGCAATTATCCCAAAAGTTAAAAATAGAGCCACCATATGCTCTGCTAGTCCCAGTGCTGGGTCTATATTCAAAGTAAATGAAAGCTGTGTGTCGCCCCCCCCCCCCGTGTTTATTAGAGTTGTTTGTGCTGCCATGCTCATTGCAGCAAAATTCACAATAGCCAAATATGGAATCAGCCTGAGTGTCTACCAACAGCTGAGTGAATAGAGAGAGTGTGGAATATATAGATAATGGGTACCACTCAGTTTTAAAAGGGAAGAAGATCTTTTCGTCTGTGACGAGGTGGATGGACCTGGAGCACACAGTGTTAAGTGAACAAAGCTAGGAACAGATAGCTACTGCATGATCTCACTTGTAAGCAGAATCTAAAAAGGCCGAATCATAGAAGCAGAGAGCAGAAGAACGGTGTTCACCAGGTGTGGTGAGAGAGGGGTCCCAGAGATGCTGGTCAAAGATTAGGTGGAGGGAAGAAGTTCAACATGGCGTTGTTGAAAATGATCTATTCTTGAACATTGCTTAAAGTGTTACTTGAAGTATCTGCTCATAAAAAAGTATGTCAACTAATACACATGTTTGCTTAGCTCAACTTAGTCATCTACAATGTGTACATATTTCAAAACAACATGCTAAACATAATATAAACATACAGATTTTATTTTCTAATTACAAAGTGAAAAAAAGAAAAAAACAACAAAACAAAAAAATCAACTTAAGAAAGAAAGTTTTAGGAGTCAGTGAGCATCGAGACGGCAGTGGCGCATGCCTTTAATCCCTGCACTCGGGAGGCAGATCCAGGAGGATCTCTGTGAGTTTGAGGCCAGCCTGGTCTACAGAGCGAGATCCAGGACAAACACCAAAACTACACAGAGAAACCTTGTCTCAAAAAAAAAAAAAAAAAAAAAAAGAAAAAGAAAAAAAAAGAAAAAGAAAGGAGTTAGTGAGCTGACTCGGTGGGTAAAGGCACCCGCTGGCAAGCCCAGCTCTCTGAGTTTGATCCCGGAGGCCCACATGGTGAAAAGAGAACCAAGGGGCTGGAGAGATGGCTCAGTGGTTAAGAGCATTGATTGTTCTTCCAGAGGTCCTGAGTTCAATTCCCAGCAACCACGTGGTGGCTCACAACCATCTATAATGGGATCAGATTCCTTATTCTGATGTATATATAAAATATACAAACAAATAAATCTCAAAATAATAAAAAAAACAAGAAAAAAAAAAAGAACCAATTCCTGCAAATTGCCCTCTGACCTCTCCACCTTTCCACCACCACCCCCAACAAAAATGTTTAAAAAAAAAAAAAGGAAATAGTTTGGGGAGGGTGTTCAGGCTTCAACACGAATATGAACTCATTCCTTTTCAGCACCCGTGGTTTACCTGCGAGGGACATGGATTTACTCTGGGAATAACACTGAAATTTCCTAAAACTACAGCAATCGAAATAATACACTTTCATTGGGTTTTACTTTGGTCAGGGCACTGAAATTCACGCCCACTCATATTTCTAAAGTCCTAACACCCAATAGACTTGTTTATCTGAGACTGAGACCTTCAGGGGCGAATTTACATCCATGATTAGTTCTGTAAGATCTTATGTCCTAAAACTTTATGACTTCTATCACTACATTTCTCACCCATGACAAGGTTTTAGGATCTGAAAACTCATTGCCGGGGAATTAGGGCTTTTGTTTCTATCGTGGTGGGACAAGAGATTAGAAAGATTGAGGTCAGGGCCTCTGAGAGGAAGGAAATTTAATCAGAAATTCAACTCTCAGTCCCTCCCCCGCCTCCTCCACCCCCATTCTTCCCTCCCAGCGTCCCTGAGCAAATCCCAGACCTGGGTTGTAGGTGTGACAGCATTGCCAGGTTAGACCATTCCTGCATGGGATCAGAGGACAGTGGCGTTCACTTCCCCAAAGTACTCACCCTTCCAGGCTGCCAAGAGTCCCCTGCAAAGTGCTGGGCCCCCAATTCCTTCTTGTGACATCTGGTGGGGCTGGGGTGGTATACATCCCTGGAACCTCTGAGGGACTCTGCAGCTTCTAAGGCTTCTCAGTGTCAGAATTGACTAGCCAGTATGGCTGCCCTTTTCCTGGCTTTCTAAGATGCTGATTCGTAGGAAAAAAGGCAAATTGGTATGTATTTTGCATACAACCACCTTAAAAAAAAATAAGTAGATAATATAAGAATGACATAAAATTAGCCGGGCGGTGGTGGCGCACGCCTTTAATCCCAGCACTGGGAGGCAGAGCCAGGCGGATCTCTGTGAGTTCGAGGCCAGCCTGGTCTACAGAGCGAGATCCAGGAAAGGTACAAAGCTACACAGAGAAACCCTGTCTCGAAAAACCAAAAAAAAAAAAAAAAAAAAAAAGAATGACATAAAATTCTCCAAATCTCCTTGTTTCCCCAAATGTATCACTTTTTTGTTCTTGAAATTTCTTATTTATTTACATAGGGTTGCATGTATCTCAGACTAGTCTGGGACTTGCTATATAGCCGTTCATGTAGGGTTTCATGTATCTCAGGGTATCTTAGAACTCTTTATGTAGCCAGGATATATAGCTGAAGATGACCTTGAACTTCTGATCTTTCTGCCTCTGCTTCCTTCATAGTGGGATGTACGGGTCTGTGTCACCACACTTTGTAGGTAGTACTAAGGTGGGACTCTGGGGCCGTGCGCACCTTGGGCAAGCTCTCTGTCAGCGTAGCTTCCCAGCCATTCTTCCTAGATTGTATTCACCAAAGTTCTCAAATACAAAAACAAAAAAACAAAACAAAACAAAAAAAAGGTTTGGTTTTGTTTTTCTTTCTGAAGAATTAATCTTCTGCTCTAGAACTTTCTCCTAGCTGACTCCCTTTTTTGGGCTGGTGCGATGGCTCCTCAGGTCGAGCTGGTTGGTGCTTGCTGCCAGCCTGCTGACCCAGGTTTGCCCCATCACCACCTTCATGGTGGAAGGAGAGAACTGGTTCCCACAAGTTATCCTCTGATCACACACACACACACACACACACACACACACACACACACACACTAAGTGTACTATTACTACTACTACTAACAACAACAACAATAAAACCCAATCCTCCCTACCTTCACCTGAAATTCCAGGCTGAGTTGGTACAGGGTTCGAAAGCATCAGGTTTGGTGTACTGGAGGTGGCCCCAGTGCCCACTGCAGAAACTGAGCTGTCTCTCATCCAGGTATTGATGTTCCCAATGTGAATCGGCTCGGACGGCTCTCTAGTTTCTTCTGCCTGTTGGTGGAAACATGAAAGGTACAGGGGAAAAAAACTGCCCAGAGGCCCAGAGGATCTGTGAGAAACTCTTTTTCCTCCAACCCCCAGAGCAGAGAGAAAACAGCAAACCACTCTGGCAGAATGGAAAGAGCCGCTGACAGGAAGCACCTCCGCCAGTGTGCTAATGAGGCACGGGGCACAGGAAATGCTCAGCTCTCCACTGGCTCATGAACCCCATTTTCAACCCTGCTCTTCCCCACAGGCACTCGGGCATCTGGGGTACACGTGGTTAAAGAGGGTCAGGGAGTGAGAGACTTGATTGTTCACCTTGGTTTTCTAAGTGTTATAAGCCTCCGGGGTCCAAAGATGGAGGTTTAAAGTAATTTGTGTGTTATTTTTACTTACTTCTTCTTCTTTTTTTTGGGGGGGGGGGTTCGAGAGAGGATTTCTCTGTAGCTTTGGAGCCTGTCCTGGACTAGCTCTGTAGACCAGGCTGGCCTCGAACTCACAGAGATCCGCCTGCCTCTGCCTCCCGAGTGCTGGGATTACAGGCGTGCTCCACCACTGCCCGGTTTACTTATTCTTATTTAGTGTGTCTGCACACATGCCATGACACATGGGTGAGGTCGGAGGACACTTGGAGGAGTCTGTTCTCTCCTACTATGTGGGTCTCAGGAATCAAACTCAGGCCGTCAGAGTTAGCAGCCAGTGCCTTTATCCAGTGAACCATCTTGTTGACCCTCCTTTGGTTTTGAGGCAAATCTCACTTCATAGCCCAAGTTGGCTGAACTCATGGTACCCTCCTATCTTAATGTTCCTGGTGGTGGGGTTATAGGTGTGGGCCAGGCTCAGGGCTCAGAATGGTTCTTTTCTTTTCCTTTCTTTCTTCTTTTTTTTTTGTTTTTTTGGTTTTTTTTTGTTGTTGTTGTTGTTGTTATTTTTTGTTTTTTTGAGACAGAGTTTCTCTGTGTAGCCCTGGTTGTCCTGGAACTCATTCAGTAGACCAGGCTGGCCCTGAACTCAGACTCACCTGCCTCTGTCTCCTGAGTGCTGAGATTAAAGTTGTGTGCCACCACCACCCAACTGTCTTTTCTTTCTTTTTCTTTCCCTTTTTCTTCTCTCCTTCCTTCCCTCACTCCCCTTCCCTTCCCTTTCCTTCCTTCCTTCCTTCCTTCCTTTCTTCCTTTCTTTTTTTCTTTCTTCTTTTCTTTTTGAGACACAGTCTACTCTACATATCCCTGGCTGTTCTGTTCACTTATGTAGACCAGGCTGGCCTCGAACTCACAGAGATCCTCCAGCCTCTGCCCCCCAAGTGCTGGGATTAAAAAGGAGCATCACCATACCTGACTTTAGAATGGTTCTCAGCATTCTAAACATAGTCTAAACAGCACTAGAAGTAGTTGTTTAGAGAGAAGTGCAGATCTGGCACCTGCCTGTGGTTCAGTGGGTGGACAGGCTTTATAAATAGATCCTCTGCAGGTGATAGTGCCCGAAGCAGTCTGTGTTTCACACTTCGAGAACCTCTGTTCCGGTGTCATGGTGGGAAGAGAACTGAGCCTGGGTTGCAGGGCCTCTGGAGGCTGTTTCTTTCTCAGGACTCAGCACTTCTGGGGAGGGGCCGTCTGCTGTTGGCTTGGCTCCTCTGTACTCCAGTACCAAGCCTGGGTAGCCTCCAATTTGAGGTGCCTGTGGGTTCCTCCCCAGCACTGACCTGCAGGGCCCGAGCATAGGAGAATGTTCCAAGTCTGATTCTCACTCCCCTTCTTTTCGGCTCCACACATGTCCAGAGGAGTGTACAGAGCACGCAGAGAGCCTCCTGACTATACTTTCCAGGCCAGGTGGAGCTCCAGGAAAATGAAAGGGATGACATCAGTACCTTTGTTACCTGGTCTCTCCCTGACCTCTTTCCAATGGACATTGGAGTCCTTGGCTTCCAGAGCCCAGACAAGCCCTGCTTGTTCTGGCTCTCCCAGGGTCCCAGGGGCTGCAGACTGGTCCTGTAAACTGCAGGACACCCTACCAGGCCAGGCTCTCACCACCTTCCCTCTGGGGAGCCTGGAAACAGATGGGTTGGTGGCAGTTGGCTCCAGGGCTGGAACCTAAGTCTCCGCATACATTTCTTTCAGGTCTGAATAAAAACTAGGATTCCTCACTAGATCCCTTACACTAGATGACTGGCCAGGCTGCCCTTGTGAGCCATTGGAGACTATGGTGAATGCTGTGTGAGCTACAACGTGAATGGGGCCTCAAGGGAAGCCAGGTGGAACTGACCTCAGAACCCTGACTGATGATAGATAAGAAAGTATTTCCCTCTGTGTGTAATCACCTCTCTCCCCTTCTCTCTCTCTCTCTCTCTCTCTCTCTCTCTCTCTCTCTCTCTCTCTCTCTCTCGTTTTTTTGAGACAGGATTTCTCCATGTAGTTTTGGTGCCTGTCCTGGATTTCACTCTGTAGTCCAGGCTGGCCTCGAACTCACAGAGATCCGCCTGCCTCTGCCCTCCGGAGTGCTGGGATTAAAGGCGTGCACCAGCTCTACTCATCCATGTAATCATCTCTTTTGTTTGCCCAGCCTGCTGAAGCCAGACCAGCATTCCCTCCTGGTGTCCCAGGCTGCTACCATGCCTGAGGGAAACAACAACCTCAGAGGGATTCTCTTCTCGGGCTGCTGGCCCCAGCCCCTCTACTCTCCTGTTCTCCTTTCCTTCCACAAGCCAAATCTGGCTAATAAATTAATATAAGAAGGTGGGGAATACTTTCTCAGAATAGGGGAAGAAAACCACTTATTTCTGAGAAGCAAGGTGGTGCATGTTTTAAACCGGATTCTTTTAGTGTTCCTTGAAACCTCTCAAAATCATTTTAGGAGTCGAGTGTGACATATGACTATAAACTGTTAGGACTGTTTTTGTTCATGCTAATTTTTTTAGGCAGGGTCTTGTTAAATAATCCAAGTTGGCCTTGAACTCTCAACCTTCCTGCCTTAGGGTCCTGAGTGCTGGGATTATGTGCATGTGCTGCCATGAGAGGTTCAGATTGGCTTGAAATAGACTGAATTTAAATATATATTGGTGGGCAAAGACCTTTTTGCTTGTTTGTTTTTGTTTTTTTGAGACAGGGTTTCTCTGTGTAACAGTCCTGGCTGTTCTGGAATTTTGTAGACCAGGCTGGCCTCGAACTCACAGAGATCCACCTACCTCTGCCTCCCAAGTGCTGGGATTAGAGGCATGCGCCACCACCGCCCGGCTTGAGCCAAGACTCTTGACGGAGATGGAGGGCTGCAGGCCAGGCCGTGAATGCCTCTACTGCAGAATTTTTTCGGAAGTCCTCTCTGGGAAGACACAAATTCTAGTTGAAAATCACCTGGGGTCGGATTCTAGCCCGCTTCTTTTTTTGTGGTATTTCCTTGGATGTCAACTGGCGACAGTAAAAGTTCTTACACAACATTGTTGTAAAAATTAATTGGACCACTAATGAAAACTGTCTGGCTCAGCCCTTCACACACACACACACACACACACACACACACACACACACACACACACTCGAGCTCATTAAAGGGAGCCTGCTCTGCTCTTACGGGGGCATTAATCTTGTTCTCTTGTATTTAATGAACCACCCCCAGTGCCCTCCACCATCAGTGTTACTTTACGTCTTGAACACAGGGCATTCCTGTAGTCATTCTTGTGAGGCTGAGGCAGGAGGATTGAGAGTTTGAGGCCAAATTGGGCTCTATTGCAAACAAAACATCCAAACTCCCTCATCCCACACTTTTGAGGCATCTCTCACTGGGGGGACCCACTCTTAGGTCCTCCCTTGGCATGGTGGCGGCTCCGGATGGCTACTTCCTGCTGGGTGCATGTGTTACACACAGAACCTATCCAATCTCACTTTGTACAATGGGTGCCCAAGTATCTTCATTTTATCAGCATTTTCTTTCGTTCTGTAAAATTCCAGTACAGTCCTCTCTAAAGCTCTGTGCTGGTCCTTTCTGGATGGTAGGCCTTGAGAAAACTGTTCCTTTCTTCTCTGAACAGCTCTCTGCTCAGATTGTTACAACCATTAAATGTTATTTTTAGAAAAAAAAATGATAATAACGTATTTTTTTTCTTTTTCTTTTTAATAAAAGGAAAATGTGGCCCAAGAGTTACCACCTCTGTGAGTTTTCCCTCTAGAGACCTGGGCATTCCTCTGTGTCTCCACGGCTCTGTGTGTGACATGGTCTCATGCATGTTGTGGGGACTCCTGCATTTGATGTGGGGCTGTCTCCCTGAGTGGTCTCTGAGGCCCTGGGGACAGGAGAGTGGACCCTCTGCTCTCAGAGCACAGAGTCGCCTCACAGAGCTAACTGGGCCTCTCTCAGGTTTGCTTCAGTGTTTCTTGCCACCTGCCGAGTTTGTGCCCCACAGTGCCATGGGTGAGACCCTGGGACTTCTCAGTGCTTTTCCTTCGTCCTCCCTTCTACCAAGGGACAAGGGCGGTGCGGCCCTCACGGGAAGGAAGCCCGGGCTCTTGTGGCTGGCCTTTGCCCCACAAAGGTATTCAGAGTAGCTCTTATATTTCTGGAAAAAAAATGTCCAAATTGCCTTGTGTGAAAGAGTGAAAAACACCTCAGACCAGACTTCCTTTTTTGGAAGTTTTGGGGCTGGGACGGTCTTAGATGACAAGACATCTCTGTGGAGGCATCCCTTCCCCTTGGTTGCTGGATCCCTCAGGCCTTTCCAGTACAGACAGGTCTGAAAGAGAACAAAGGCAGCAAATACCTTCCTTTTGAGCTAAAGATGTGAGAAACCAGCACAGCCCCCTCCCTTCTGGCTCTCCACCTCCTCTCCACCCCAAACCTTTGAGCAGCTTGAGGAACTTTCAGAAGTGAGGACTGAGGCCAGGCTGGGGGCGGTCCCTGCACACTCACAAAGACTTGGACCCT
Source organism: Peromyscus eremicus (assembly GCF_949786415.1). NCBI lineage: Eukaryota > Metazoa > Chordata > Mammalia > Rodentia > Cricetidae > Peromyscus > Peromyscus eremicus. Next base: position 59,192,296 of record NC_081431.1, on the reverse strand, counting down.
GAGGGGGAGGCGGCTGGTATTGCCAGCAGATAAGAAAGTTCCAAGGACAGACCAGGCCTCTGTCTTCTTGATTCTTCTGGAATTTTCTATCTAGCAGCCTCTACCCTACCAGCCTGAGAGCCACAGGACAATGGTGATGAGGTGTGTCTGGAGGAGGGGATGGATGCCCTGCTAAGAACAACCCAATTTTCCTTGGCCCCCAAGTCGCAAGTGGCCGGTGACCCTCCTGTAAGAGGACAAGTAGAAAGTTGCTGACCCCTGGGCCCTGGCAGGAAAGGGTGGCACCCGGCACAGGAAACTACTGTGGTAGTCACAGGAGGCATCAGATGGCTGCAGCAGCAGGTCTCAGGGGAGGTGAGTGGGCACAACACCTGTTTGTGGCCCAGATGGTAACTGTGACCGTGAGAGCTAGAGGATGGAAGGTGTAGGTCAGGCTGTCTTCCTTTTTCATGACAGGGTTCCTTTGTACAGCCCTGGCTATCTCGGAACTCACTCACTCTATAGACCAGGCTGGCCTCGAACTCACAGAGATCCGCCTGCCTCTGCCTCCCAAGTGCTGGGATTAAAGGACTGTGCCACCACCGCCCGGATAGACTGTTTTCTTTGTGCCTCTTGGAGATGAGTAGAAAACTCCCAGCAGTAACTGAAGGAACCAGTATTGGGTCAAGACCCCCAAGAACAAATTCTCAGCACAAAGGAGATTTATTTGCTGCAGGGGGACAGAGGGCAGGGAATAAGAGACAAAGACAGGAGATAGAGGATGAGGGAGAAGGGGAAGGGAGAGGGACAGGGATGTTTGGGGGGGGGCAGGATGGGATGACAACTCTAACAGAGGACTACCTCTAGATAGAGAGGAGACAGCTGTGGTCCACAGGCAAATGGTGGAACCCCATGTTAGGATGAGGTGCTTATTTTTTTATATATAATTTATTTAACTTTATTTTATGTGCATTGGTGTGAGAGTGTCAGATGCCCTGGAACTGGAGTTACAGACAGTTGTGAGCTGCCATGTGGGTGTTGGGAATTGAACCCGGGTCCTCTGGAAGAGCAGCCAGTGCTCTTAACCTCTGAGCCATTGAAGCACTCCCGAGGTGCTTAATTCTAATTGGGCATGTTAATTAGGTGAGCCAAAGGGGACTTTTGATCGCTGGACTTCAATCGTTCGACAGCTGGACCTCAGTAGTCAGCCTCAGGAAGAGGAATTGGCCAAATAAAGGACTAGATCTTGGTGGCTAGCTTTGGGAACATGTTTAATGGTTTTTAGCAAGGCAGAGGGGATAAGCGAAGGGCAAGGCCTGCCAGGGCCATGTTGCCATGCTCCGGCTGGCTAGAGTCCCTTCAATAGCCATTCTTCATTTCATTGACTGGATGCCCCCCACACGAGGGTGGCACTCCCTTCTCACTATTTTGTGTGCCGTAGGACAATGGCATGGCAATGGGGCTTGGATCTTTTGGTCCTCTTAGGAGGTTAGGTCACTCACGGTATAGCTTTCCATAGATCACAGCCGTCTGACAGACCGTGGGACCTCTTTAAACTGTAGGGAGTAGCTTCTCGCACCTTCTGTTAAGATCCTCCAATGAACTTTCATTGCACAGAAGCCTCCAGGTTCTGAATTCGTCATTTTCACTTTCCCATTGAGTCACTCGGTTCAATCTGTGATCTTGCAGGCCCCCAAACAAGTAAGATCTCCTGCTTCAGGGCTGATCCTTTAAGGCACATATTCACCCAGCTCACTTTAACTACCTCTGGATTAGGGGGCCAGGTTGGAGAGATGGCTCAGCGGTTAAGAGCACTGGCTGCACTTCCAGAGGTCCTGGGTTCAATTCCCAGCACCTACCTACACGGCAGTTCATAACTGTAACTCTGGTTCCAGGAGATTCAGCATTCTCACACAGATACACACACACACACACACACACACACACACACACACACACACACACACAGTCAAAACACCAGTACACATAATATAAATAAATAAACAAATGTCCCGGTCACAATGGCATTCCCTGACTATTCTGTTCACCCATCTTGTGCTCACCTTACTTTCTACCCTGGCCCTAATCATCCCTTGACATGCTACATATTTGCTTTGTCTCTCTCTCTCATGGAGACTAAATTCAAAGGGGTAGAGTGGGGGGGCTTCGCTTAATTCAACTTAAGCGGACACATGCCTGGTGTGATCAATACTGTACTTGTTTACTGAACGAGTGGACGAATGTCCAAGGACAGGAGACAAGGGTACCATATCCTCTCACAGATCTTGCTGGGCACAAGCTTGGTCAGTGCCTGAGTTGATTTAGAAAAGCAGTCTCACACTTCAGGGATGTGGAGCATTTGTCTTTGATACGGATGCAGGTGGCTGGGCCTGAGGGGAAGCCTGCTGGCACATGTCCCGGTATGCGGTAATGTTCAAAGCACACAATTACGCTGCATTCCAGGGAGATAAAACAGAGGAAGAGAAAATCCGTTCAGGCTCCGATAGTTGTTAATAACAGCTAAAGACTAGAGGAGGAATCGAGCGACTGTCAGGATTGGGAAGACCCTGAAGTCACCCAGCAAGTGGGCAGCAGGGTCAGGATCTGACACAGGCTTTTTAAATTCCCGGGTCAGGCTCTCCACCTTGCCTCAAGTGGCAGCACCTCACGTCTGTTGAATTCGCAACATTCCAGTGGGTTACGTCTGGGCTTCCAAACGACTGATCTTTCTACATCACATTCCAAAACACGTTTCCAGTCTGCTATACAACCAGCTAGATGATGATACTATCAACAGTCTGGGCTCCAATCACTAAGTTTTATTAGTTTTTATTTGTGCATATGTTTGTAAAAAAAGGGGGGGCAGGGATACTTGAGGTGTCTAAATTGGGCTCGTGTCTTCAAACATGCAGCACTGTATATACATATACATACATATTGTGTGTGTGTGGGGGGGTTGGTCCTGTGTGCATATGGATCTATGCAGGCCAGAGGTCACTCTTGGATGATGTTCTCTGCAATCATCCACCTGGCTTTTTGAGAGAGGGTCTCTGAGTATCTGGTGCTCACTAGGTAGGTGTGGCTGGCTGGCAGGCCAGTGAGTCCCAGTGTTCCGCCTGTCTCTGTCTCGCCAGCATTGGGATTACAAGAACACATCACTGTGGCTGGCTTTTTCACGTGGCTTCTGGGGATGGAACTCGGGCCTTCTTGCCTCCATGGAGAACACTTGCCCGACTGCGCTATCTCCTCAGGCATGCTTAATTTCTTGTTGTTATTGTGGAGGTAGAACCTGAATTTTACAGCTGGCAGAGACCTTCTGGATAAGCTAGTTCAACATTTTTAAAAAACTTTGTTCAGTTTAGTTTATGTGCACTTATGTATGCCTGATATCTATATGTCTATATCTATATAACTATATCTACACACACACACACACACACACACACACACACGTGCTCTGAAATCAATATCATAAACAAAAATTTTAAGTAGGCCTAGTGTGAACACCTGCAGTTTAGAACAGGCCACTTCCAGAGCAGCGCTCCTAGCCCAGTAGTAGGGATCAGCCTGATCCCTTGTGCGGTGTCGGGAAGAAGTCTGTGCTAAAGGGAGATGCTTTTCAATTGCGGGGACTTGGAGGAAACTGAGCAGTAGCTGGGTTTGCACACAGAGCCCCGGTCTGCTGTGGAGCAGGGACGGGTACATCCTTTGGAGTGTGTGGCTCCAGCAAGGCCCGTGTTTCTCAACCTGCGGGTGGTAACCCCTTCGGGAGTCAAATGACCCTCTAATAGGTGTTGCTTAAGACCGTCAGAAATATCAGATTTGGGCGTTATGATTCCTAACAGGAGCAAAATTACAGTTGTGAAGCAGCAGCAGAAGTCATTTGATGGTTGGAGGGGGTCACCACCACATGAGGGACTGCATTAAAGGGTCACAGCATTAGGAAGGTTGAGAACCACTGAGCCACACCAACTGTTCAAGTATTTGCTTGGCTTAAATTTCATAAAAAGATGCTTAACTTCTTGTCGTTTGACTTCCTCAACACACAAATCATTTAACTCCTTAGTTTAAGTGTAGAGATGGCGTGCTGTGTGTGTGTGTGATATCATCCACTTAGAGATGGCAGCAAGGGCATCGTTTCAGAGCATCTCTTGTGTTTTCTAGGGCCAGGGGAAGGAGTGCTACTCCAGGGAGGAATTGCTGACAACAGTCTTACAAGCAAAGTCAAGCCTTGTTGCCAGCAGGCTCCACATCAGGATTCAGAACCAGAAGGCACCAGTTTCCAAGATGAACGTTTCTTGGTCTACACACAGAGCAGGCTATTTCTTTTTGTTGTTGTTGTTGTTATTTTTTTGAGATAGGGTCTCTTGACATAGCCCTGCCTATCTTGGAACTCACTCTGTAAACCAGGCTGACCTTGAACTCAGAGATCCAGTACCTCTGTCTCCCAATGCTGGGATTAAAGGTGTGAGCCACCATGTCCAGCCCATTTCTTGTGACTTAAGTTCACACTGAAGGCAAGCAGAAGTTGGCGACACCACACAGAGATAGAGACATATTTATTTTATTTACAGTAAAGTTGCAAAATTGTTTGCCTGTGAAGGACCTGCCATTCCTCCTCTCCTTCCTGCTTCCAGTGACAAGGTCAGGTCTTAACAGATGCAAGGCAGGAGCTGGTGACCACTGTGTCGGTATCTGATGGGTTATCTATGGACCTGCCAGCCCCTTGGTCATGTGTATGCTTGGGAGGGATCAGGCAGACTTGGTAGAGCTTTAAACAACCCAGTGACCACACAGAGAGGACATGTAACGGAGAGAGGGACCTTACAAAACATTGAAGATAGAGATCAAAACAATTATTTCCTAAAACTGGAATTAAAGAAGGTAAGCACGCTCTCTTTCTGTCTTTTTTTTTACTTTATTTTTTTTATTTTTTATTTTTATTTTTGACACAGGGTTTCTCTGTGTAGCCCTGGCTATCTTTGAACTCACTCTGTAGACCAGGCTGGCCTCGAATTCAGAGATCTGCCTGCCTCTGCCTCCTGAGTGCTGGGATTAAAGGCGTGCACCACCACCCAGCTGAGCATGCTCTCTTTCATGTTCACCTGGGCCCAAGGAACCCAACCGGCCTTCATGTCCCATTGACACAGCAGTCTTAGCCAGACACCATTCATATGCTAGATCAGGAGGTTGTGTTTTTAAGATCCAATTCTTAGGCGGGCAGTAGTGATGCATATCTTTTTTTTTGTTTTTTGTTTTTTGTTTTTTTGTTTTTTTTTTTTTTTTTTTTTTTTTTTGGTTTTTCCGAGACAGGGTTTCTCTGTGTAGCTTTGCGCCTTTCCTGGATCTTGCTCTGTAGCCCAGGCTGGCCTCGAACTCACAGAGATCCGGCTGCCTCTGCCTCCCGAGTGCTGGGATTAAAGGCATGCACCGCCAACGCCCAGCTCTCCCCTCCTCTTTCTTAAAATGCCTTTTGACAAAGTTAGTCCCCCTTATAGTAACCGCTTTTCCTGCAGACGTTCTCCACCGCCCCCTCCTCTTCCCTTTGTTTTTAACGTTCCGTCCGTTCGTGACATGTTGGCATCATGACTGTGTGAGACTCCAATCTCTGATCAAAGAAGGTAGGCCGTTTACCTTCTGGGCTGCCATATCTCTCAGATGACTCCTTGTAGCTTGCACCCAGGTATACAGCCAAGTTCCCTGCCCCCTTTTAAGTCACCCCCTCTAGAAAAGAGCCCTGTCTCCTGTCCAGGGTTCCTTAGCAAAGTGTGTTGGCGGAGGGCAGGCAGTGTTCCCTGGTGGTCTCTCTGGGATGTTTCTGAAGGTGCTGGTTCAAAAGGGACTAGCCTGGGTGGAAGACTCTTGCAGGCTATGTCTTAAAGAAAAAAAAATTTTGATGTGTATGGTGTTTTGCCTGCACGCATGCCTGTGCTTCTCGTGCCTGGTGCCCAAGGAGGCCAGAAGATGTCTTTGGATCCCTTGGAACTGGACTTACAGATGCCTGGGAGCCTCCATGTGGGTGCTGGGAGCAGCAAGTGTTCTTAACCACTGAGCCATCTCACCAGCCCTCAGCCTAAGTGTTATCCCCAGCGTTCTTGCCTGTCCCAGATTGCTCTCCATAGGCATGGACACATGGCCCACTTAGTTTCTTTAAAATGGAGGCTAGGGAAGTAATTAAGTAACTTTAAACTTTGAAGGAGTTTGGGGCCTTATTTGAGACCAGAAGCCATAAAGCAGTCACTTGCTTTTCTCCCCCATTGTAAGTGCCCTTCTAAATGCCCATGCTAAAAAGGATGTCCACACACCCATAACATCCTTTCTGAAGAAGGACCCCATATTTTTCCTTTTGCTTTCCCATCTTGCCCTTATCGGGACTCTCTCTGTGCCTCTGTTAAGACATCAGATTTTTTGTTTTGTTTTTTGTTGTGTTTTTTTGGTTTGTTTGGTTTGGTTTTTGGTTTGTTGTGTGTGTTTTGTTTGTTTGTTTGTTTGTTTGTTGAGATGGGGTTTCTCTATGTAGCCCTGGCTGTCCTGGAACTCACTCTGTAGACCAGGCTGGCTCGAACTCACAGAGATCCACCTGTCTCTTTCTCTTGAGTGCTAGGATTAAAGATATGCATCACTGCTGGGGGGGGGTGGTGGTGGTGGTGGCGGCGGCGGCAGCAGCGGCGGCGCATGCCTTTAATCCCAGCACTCAGGAGGCAGAGCCAGGCGGATCTCTGTGAGTTCGAGGCCAGCCTGGGCTACCAAGTGAGTTCTAGGAAAAGGCGCAAAGCTACACAGAGAAACCCTGTCTCGAAAAACCAAAAAAAAAAAAAAAAAAAAAGAGGAGAAGGTTAGGAGGAAGGGACGAAGGAGAAGAAGAAGGAGGACCTAAGCCAGGAGTCCTCTTGCTCCTCCTTCCCAAGGCCTCAGCTTTTCAGGACCTAGATCATGAGCTCTACCCAACTCCAGCCGTAGAGTGTACAGAAAAGCTGGCTCTCCTAGGGAATGAGGCTGGTCCCCAGGGCTGTGGGCCCCTGAAGGAAGCATGTCATGGGAAGGAACATGCTTGGGCCCTGTTTTTGCTCTAAAGGTGGTGAAGGTAAAACCCTTCTCATGCCCGGCAGTCCCAATGGTGAGACCCAAAAGACACATGGAAGACGGCACATTACAAGTGGGCATGGGTTTTTATTCTCAGTGCATGGCATTGGTTTCTGCTCATCAGCAAAAAGCTTTATTGGTTCCAAAAAAATGACCCCTTTTCAAACTCTTCTTCCCGTGTCAGTGGGACGACACATTTGCATTACAGATTTGTCAGTTTATAGCATCCCCCCCCAAGAACCATATAAATACATGCGAAACATTATACATAGAGCTTAAATAATATCAAATGCAAATACAGATTGGGTGCACTGTTAAGCTGAACTGCAAACTATGGCAATACACACTAGGATACACATTGCTTTGATATCATCGTGTCTGTCATGCAGACTACAACAGTCAATTTTCTGTTTGTTTTTTTTTTTTCTTTTTCTTTTGTACAAAAATAACCAGTGCTCATTATACTAGTTACTGAGAAGAAACTCAAAATTCCTATCTGCATGCCCGATTAGAAAAGATGGCATAGATCAATTTGTTGGCACATATATATGGCATATTTACATATGGCATATATACACATGGGGAGAAAACACGAACCAAAGGCCGATTGGGTTGCAGGGAGCTCACCTCCCTTCACCTCTCCCAGGAAGAAGAAAGGGGACAGCAGGCCTAACTGCAGAGCTGGGAAGGCAAAAGTTCTGGCTCTGAGCTGAATGGCAGGGAGGGAGGGTGCGTGGTCTACTGAGGAAGAGGCCGGGATGGCTTTAGAACAGCAGGCATTGTAAGTGCGCACCCCCACCAGTGCCGTGGGGCGGACCCGAGACGCAAAGGTGGCTGAGTGCGCAGACTGGGATGGTACCACAGGTAGCTTCAACTGTAAGGCAAGGGATGGGAAGAAAGGGAGGGATGCAGGAGGGGAGTCAGGCACACTCAAGCACGCGTGCCCCTCTGGATTTTCGGCAGTGAGGTAATCCCTCTGATTGTTCTGCGCAATTGTCCCCTAAAGCTTGAAGGAAACTATAAATCCAAACCTGAGGAATCCACAAAGGCCCAGAGGGGATCTAGCTGGTCTCTCTTACATCCTTTGGGATGGGAAAAGCACTCTAGAGGACAGTGAAGGACTTTTGAGTGGGACCTAGTCCTCAGACTGTCAGACTGGAAGCAACCATTGCTGTATTTATCTTTTCCATTTGGAGCTCAGTCTCCCATCTGCTGTGTCGTACAAAAGAGGAAGGTGCCACTACTCAGATTCATGCACAAAAACTCACTAATGGGGTCACTCTAGGGAGAAGGGGAAGTGAAAGAAGCATAAAGAAATGCAAGCCCCATGTCACAGTTCCCTTGCCTACCAGGAGAGACTGTCATTGACACTGCTTGCTCGCTAACTCCTCATACACAAGCCCAACTGGCCCTCGGCCCTGGTTACCAACAAGCCTGGCACTCCTCCACGGCAGCATACATCCATGTCCTGACAGATGAGAAGTCTCTTTCCTGGGGTTTCCCTCACTACCTGCAGGGTTATCAAAAGAGGGCTCTAGGATAGTTTCTCTTTCTCCCCATCAGACCTCTTTCAAATCCGAAGCACCATTTAGGGGAAACTGTTATTAACTTCTGTCATATTTACTCACTGCCACCTGGATCACTGAAACTGAATAGAAAAAACATATGCACAGAAACACTTGAACTTACTCAATTCCATTTCAACAAAATATATATTAAAAAAGTCTAGAACCCAACAATTATTTTTCCCTAAATATAAAGATGGCTGTTCGGAGAAAGGAAGTATGGTGTATATATATATATATTTTAAACCAATTACAAATATACTGAGCCACCTGTCATGCCAAACAGCTGGCTGTGTGCTCCCTCCATGGTGCTCTGCGACGGCATTTTATTTGAAGTTCTTCAAACAATATATATATATGGCTGACTCAAAAATATTAGTTTCTGATCTAAAGAAAACTATGTTTTTTGCATAATATTTCTATATTTTCTCTCTTACTATGGAAACTAGAACACACACATACATAGGCACACACACACACACACACACACACACACACACACACTATTGACTTTGAAAAAGTAGACATAAAGCCCTCAAGAGTGACCTTCCAGGCACCACAAAAGTCCCTTGGGAGCAAGGATGGTAAATGGCCTTCGAAGCTTGTTATTGGCTTGCTTTGAAAAATGATCTGAGGTAATAAAAGAGTTGACAGAATCAATCTTCGAATGTACTTAAGTGTGTGTGTGTGTGTGTGTGTGTGTGTGTGTGTGTGTGTGAATAATTAACAACTCCAGTGAGCTGTTTTTTCGCCACAAGGAAAGATTGCTCAAGTGTGTAAGCTTTGCAAAACCCCAATCTCAGCCTTCTCGCTACTTCCTGTAATGATGGAGTATGCTGTAATGGGTGTGGAATGGTGATTGTTCACTCATCCTGTCTTGGCAGCTTGGGTGGGAGGAAGATCTCTAGAAGAAAGGCTAGGAGTGGACAAGTTCATCTTGTCTTTCTCTCCCAAGTGGAAACCTGGCAGTTCTCATGAGCCTCGCGCATCCTCCTTATTTCCATCCCCCTAGAAAGTGGGAGGCAGGCTTCACTGAACTCATGGGAGATGGGACTTGGGGACATCAATTTGGTCCACCTGCACAAAAATGCTTAGATCAGCATAGCAGGGGTACAGATGGAGCACCTGGGAACGTGCCTCCACCTCGTCCCAGTAAGGCGAAGTCCCTTTCGGTGAAGTTCCCAACTCCTGAGAGGCGAGTGGGCAGAGGATGCATTGGGCAGTGTTGGGGGTAAAAAGGCACGGGCTTTCCTGGGCAGCAGTGGAGACACCGCTGAAGGCTGGGAGAGCGTGTGTGTGTGTGTGTGTGTGTGTGTGTGTGTGTGTGTGTGTGTGTGTGAAGCGAGGAGAGAGGAGGCAGGGAGCTTTCCGGGGAGGGCCTTCTGCTCCTTGCATCAGAACCCTGTCAGGGAGCCTCCTCTTTCCGGTGTGTATTTTCAACATTGAAATATTTGCAAAGGTTGGGGACCTCCTTAGAGGCGGAAAATGTTGTGGAACACAACAAAGCATAGAATTAGAAAAGCAAAGAGAATGTCAAAGCTGGTACTCAGGCGCCTAGCCTGAGGGGAGGTTTCTCAGATCCTGATGGATTGGTTCTTTAGCCCCTCCCAAGGCTTCATAACACTCATTCCCCTAACCATCAGCTCCTGCCCTGGGAGAGCCTTGGCAAATACCCTTGAAAATAGTCTGCTTCAGTGATTTCTGGTCCTACGCCTGCTCCATGTTGGTCCTGAAATTCCTCATCCAGCTAGGAGGCAGGGTCATGGCCCATTCATTCTTTTGCTACCACCTTAGGCAAGGAAGAAGCTCAGGCCTGTGGTAAAAACTATATATTATACATATGAAAGCTTCCTGGTCATGGCTGATTTCCCTGGCACTTAAAAACCCCAACACACTCAAGAAGACAGATGGACATTCAGAAGTTGGAGCTGACCTGGTGGAAACAGAGAAATATTTCACTAGCTCATTTGCTCCAAAAAGACCATTTTAGCAAAGAAATCTGCTTGCCTCTAGAACAAAATGAAAGGTTCTACCAGGGCCAGAAGGGGCCAAAGTTGACTCAACTTGTCCATGTCCTTTCCATTCTCTTAATTACCACAACTTAGGAGGAAAAAAAAAAAGTGAGAGGAAGGGATGGTAAGGGTCACATAAGAACCAAAGAACCTTGGAGAGGTCAGACTGAAGAGCAGGAAGAGCTAGAGGCCTTAGGGTGGGCACTTTCAAAATAGGAAAAATGTTCTAAGGATAATCAGTCTACTGAAACACAAACACAGGGTATCTGTCTCTCCCTGAGCCTACAACTTAGCTTGTCAATGGCAGAAACTCATAAAGTCTCCAAGTCAGGAGGCGGTGACACATGCGGGAATGCCGTGGAGACTTTGGGCTGGGTGATGCCAGGAGGATTGTCATCATTTTTCTAAAGACGACAACTGATACACTTGAGGAGTAGATCTACCATTACCTGCCCAGGGTTTGACCGAATCCTTGTAGGTCTGTGCTCTGGTTTCTTCACGGCCAGGTAGGGGTTCTCACACACTTAGGAGCAGCTGACATAACAGTGACAAGTCCCATCGTCACCTTATAGACGGGATAGATGATAAAAGAAACAGGGAAAGCAGGGACGGGAGTCAGAGAATGGAAGTTCAAACTGATGTCTCCAGGCTTTGCAGAGGGCTGTCGGAATGGGAGGTGACGATTTGCACTTGGTTGCAATCCACGGCATTGTTGTTTTTGTTGTCATGTGGAGTGGCCTCACCATCCAACAGGAGCACCCCAGTCCCCGATTTAGAACTCGGTCCAGAATCTTCCTCTTGGTCATCCTGGGGTGACTTCGGAAATTCATCGTCTACGTTGTATTCAGGGTGGTTCATGAAGTTGTGGATGGAGTGTTGGTTCCTGGGTTTATGGATGACTTGTTGGAAATTATGGAACACTTTGACCACTTTGATCTAGACCAGGGGCATGAGAAAGAGGATGAGAAGATAGGGAGGTGAGAACTGGTAAGCAGAACAGGAAAAATTAGTGGCCTAAGGAAAGAAACAAAACCCCAGCCACAAAACACGGCGGCTCAACAACCCAAAGCCATCACACGCCTCAAAGCTCAAGCACGAGGCGTCAGTGAGGCAGACAATAAGGATGCTTCAAAGGCTGCATTCCAAAAAGTAGCACAAAGCCAACTTAGCATTCCCAAACAATCCACTCTTAAAATGAAACCAAACCAAGAGACTCATTAGCTCTTTTGGACAGAGGACAGCGTGTTGGAACTTGGTGACATTGATGGACAAACTTAAAAGACAACCCACACGGGTGTCTTTCTGGAGTGCAGCAAACCGTTTGTGAGTGTGGGATGGGAGAATCACACACTGCAGTTTTGTTATCCGTTTAAAGCCCCGCAGAGAGCCAACGTTCACCAATCTGCACACCATCAACACTGGGTGACAAGTGCCCGTGGATACTGTGAGGCCAGGCAGACAAACCAATCTTCATTCCGCAGCATGCAGGAAATGAAAAGTCCCTAACGGTTCAGTCAGAAGACATGCACATCCTCATACCCCCACAACCTCCACTGTGTCCCCTCCCCCTCAAAAGTGGAGTTCCTCCGCTCCATGCCCTCCTCTCCTGGAAGATGCAGATAACACACAGGTGTCAAAAGAAGCCTTGCCCTGCCTCCTGAAGAAGGCCTGGTGTCCCCCATTCAAGTGCACATTCATGTCTGATCCACAGCAATGCTGCCCAGACCCAACGTGTAAACTCATGCTGCTTGGCCCGGCCATTTGCATATTGTAAAGAAGAACATGACCTTGTGTGAAGAAGCAGAGGACCAGGAGAGAAACCTGATCCTGGAGGCGGCAGTGTTCCTGGGGAGACGGACAAACACTACCCTGTCACCCTGTCTTACTACACAGGAGGGACTCAATCCGTCAAGGGGTCCAGAGAAGCCCTACTGTCCTCACTGGGGAGCAGCTTTTCCTTAGTCAGAAGCATCAACTTGTTTTTTTTTTTTTTTTGCTGTTGTTTTGCTCTGCTAATTCTACGTTTTTGAACTTTATCACTCAAGTGTGGCTTAGAATCTGGGCTGGTAGATTGGGGTGCGGTGTATGTGTGTGTGTGTGTGGGGGGGGCGTTGGCTGCCAGAGAGAACTGAGAAGGGAGATCAGGAAAGGAAGATGGTGATTGGATGGTTTTTGTTAGGGGAAGTGGCCAGTCCTAGTCTGGTTCAGATACATTCTCCCTCAGAAAAGAAACGAGAGGGATGCAGAAGTTGTTAAGGTCGGGAGAAGGTTAAGAAGGAGTAGTGGGTGTTGGAGTAAGAGTGTCTCTTTTATTCTTCTGCTGTTTAAATAAAAAATACATCCCTGGAGAAGAAGCAAGAGCATGGAGGTAGCAGCACACATGGACAGTTAGCCAAATAAGCCAGCTGGATTTCCTGTCCCAGAACCTCTCATCGTTTTACAGATCCCTCAAATATACTGCCTACAGCGGCCTCACCATCAGAACTGTGGCTCTCTCTTCTCTGGCTAAGGCTGTCCTTCCCTGGCCTCTCTCTCCTCTAGAGCCTACGGAGTCACCCACGACTGGGGTGTTCAGACCTTAGAAGGCAAGGGACTCCGCCACTCAACGGCCAGCTCGACACTGCAGCATCCATTAAGAAGCATAAAGGCATCTAGAGCCTCATCAGCAACAGTGAGGGCCTGTTTCCATCCATCTGTGGTTCTGCTGCCCATCTGCTGGTGAATTTCACCAGGCAGCTTGCTCCTGCTCAGATCTGGGTAAAGATTAGGTAGAATAGAGGCCACCTCTAACCATCGTGGGGTCCTAACTTTTCTGTAAGTTAGATTAAGCGAGCTCAAACTCAATGCTCTCTCCCTTAGCCCTGGTATAGATACTTTGGCCAAGGGACAGGTCCCAAATCACCTCTCTTTGGTGTGTGTTTTTATCTGCTACTGCGGTCTTCACGTTCCTCAGAGTCATACAGGAGGACAGGTACCTTTATAGCACTAGTTCATTGTCTTCTAGATTAGTGACTTTTAAATTTGTTGCTTCTGGTTTTTTTTCCTTTTTCTTTTTAAGCAACTGGACACTTTATTGCAACAATTATATGTGAAATCCATTGTAAAAGGAGCTGATTTGTGAAAATTAGGGTCGGAGGGTCTGAGCCTGTTCTGACTCTTCCTTTCCCCCACTGGGGCAATTCATAACACTCTCATGGGTAAACAAACGAGGGGGATAGAAGAAAAGAGGGATGGGCAGGTGGGAGAAAGAGGGGAACTTTTCGGGGAAGCAAAGCACAGTCGTTCAGTTAGATTTCAGGACTTCTGGGGACTAAGGAGAACCAGCTAACCTGTAAGGAAGCTCAGGCAAGGAGTCGGGGCACCTGGCCCAGGGGGTGGGGGTGAAAGTGAGCGGCAGAGGCCTGGGGTTGTGCTGGAATGCTTAACTCCAACATTGGCTCAGTGAACGTGTGCTGATGGACAGTCACCCAGTCTGTCACCAACTGGTCCAGGGCTGGCATCCTCTGTGCCCAGAGCACAGGGTCTCCATGGAGTACACGGACAAGTATGTGGGGACAAGGGAGGGCTGGGGGAGCTGGTATGGGGAAAGCTTTACACACTCCTCACTTAGCCAGCCAACGTTTCCCTCTGGGAAATGTTTCCCCAGGGGCTGATTGAAGGGTAACTCCTTCATGAGGCAGGAAGCCAGAGTAGGCTGGACCATCAGGTGAAAGTGGAGCAAGCTGTGGAGTTCAGTGCACCAGCTGATGATTTCCCCACTGGAATTCTCTACTTTTCTACTCCCACGTCATAGACTAGGGCTAGAGAAGTAAGGGGCTTCCTCCCAGATGGAAGCCTTAGAGACCTTAGGGAGGAGATAGGATGCACAGCATTTTAAGTGCCCTGGAACGGGAACGAGGGCTTTAAAACACACAACTGCAATCCCTGGGACCTCCCAGGGAAGGGGCAAGCTGGAGAAAGAGCAGGTGTGGTCTGTCTCCTTTTGGTGTAAACTTTTGGGGGCTCAGGACATGGGGTCCACCAGCTCCTCTGAGCCCACTGGTCTCTGCCATCAAGGCTCTGGGATGGCCAGCGCCGGCCGTTTCTAGAAACGAATGACTAAGCAGGACTGAAACTAGTTAGAAGGGGATGGCCGGGTTTAGAGAGAGAAGGGACTAAGCCAGGAATGTGGGAGGACTAGAGGGGCAGGGCAAGGCTTTAGTGCCTTCAGGCCCGCCTTTGGGCCTGAGGAAAAAGCAGCCATCACCGTCACCTCCACCCTCACTCCCAACTCATACCAGAACTCTTATGGGTAGCTAAAAGGCAAAAACAAGTTGAAGCTTGGAAAACCCGCTCCACAGTCACGTGAAGCATGGACAAAGCAACCCAGGGCTGGCTGCGGGAGGGACGCCCTGGACACGCAAGCATTTAAAGTCCGTAATACGTGTGATGGTGGAGGACCTTCCCTCACCAGGCACTAGAAATGACAGCCTCCCCCTGCTTCCTGTTCCGGGAAGGTAAAACGACCAGAAATGGGAAGGCGTTAGCAAGTGTTCAACAGTCTACCAGGAAGAGCAGCAAGCCCTTAGGCTAAAATCCGACAGGTACTAAGTAAGTCTAGACAGGCAGGTTTTCCTAAAACTGAATGTGCAAAGCATGATATAAAGGGCTGGCTGCTGAAAAATCAAACTAGATGAAAAGATGGGGTGAGGGGGCTCTTCAGAAACTTCTGAACTCACAATCCTCTTGCCTCAGCCTACTGAGTGCTGGGGTGCCACATACGACCACAGGGGCCAGAAACGTTTCATTTCTCCTACTCGTTTGTGAGTTAATTGGTTCTTGAACTAGAGTTATAGTTAAGGTCATCTATGAGCGGTGAAACAACACAGGTTGGACTAACTTCTTCTCCAATCCTGTGGCCAGCCAGCAGTGCAGGGGTAGCCCAAAGGACTGCAATTACTGAACAAGTTCGGTACTGGCTCCATTTGGCCAGGCCCTGGTTAAGGACCCGTGGGCAGAGGCTCCCTCGCCCCCAAGTGAAGAGACTTCCTAGGTCTTCACTAAGGACTGACCTCATCTCTAAAGGGGCGGAGTTAGACCAGAAGAGGGGGAGAGGGGCAATGCAACAAACCAAACCTGAGGTGAGACAAAGCAAAGCAAAGCAAAGCAAAACAACTCAAGAAAAGAAGCAGCAGGCAACACAGAGAACCATCGGAAAGCAGGATTATTGTCTTTAAAACAGTTAAGGTTTAACTACTTTCCATCAGTGAAAAAGGAAGTAAAATGAAAGATCATACAGCCTGGTTTTAGCCTTTTTTTTTTTTTGGTCTTTTCTTCCTTTAAGTCAAAAGGTCAAAGGGGGAGAAAACGAAAAGGATAAGTAACCACGGTTGGTTAAAGTGGATGCCACGTGCTCTCTTGTGGTCGCTCTAGCAAATCATGCACGGTAACAGACTCTCACTCACTGCCCACAGGAGGAGACGGAACGGCAGAAGAGGTGGAAGGGGAAGATTTGGCTGGAGTAACAGCAGCGGAATAGGAGCTAGGAACCAGCTTTACATCAAGCTGTTGGTTCATGTTCTGTCGCTTTAGGACTCCCTTAATGGAGGCTCCCGTCTGGAATGTGTTAATTACTTCAATCTGCAAAGAATCAGAGAGTAAGACAGCTTTGTTCCACAGTGAGAGGGAAGGGAAGGAAGAGGAAGGCAGGGTCAGGAGGGCTGGGGAAAGGCGATGAAGAGCAAGAGAGAGATTCCCTCGAACCCAGAGCAGCAGGTGGAGATGGGGTTGGGAAGGACATCAAACTGCATATTACACTTCATTGAAGGGACCATTTGCTATGGATTTTTCAAACACCCCGCTACGATTCGGTTTTCATTCCCCTGTGGCCTAGGATGGACAGGAGTCCAAAGGCCTTTTAAAATGTAAAGGAACTTCTCCCTACCACTAACAGCTAGGCAGAGACCAGTAGCTCATTCACCATTTTGAACTGTACCCTTAAAAATAAGGCAGACAGAAACTGTGGTTGGTATGTAAAATAAATGAAAAAATGTGAATTAAATAAAATGTACAAAAATTAATTAATTAAAAAATAAGGCAGACAATTTGACATATCGGAAGTGTATATATATATATATATATATATATATATATATATATACACATTAGTGAAACTTAGGGCTCAGGAGCCTCTAAACCAACTAAATCAACTAATCATTTTGACAAAATTTCCAGGAAAACAACAGGTGTGTAAAGAAAAATGGGCAGTATAGCAGTCCACACACGGGTGGCCACGGTCGAAAGACTCCCAGACCGTGAGCTGCTTTGCTTGGATGAGGTGTCTTTCATGACCAGCTCTTCCTCTGGCTGCAGCGGAGCTCAGGTGACCTACTAGACAGAATTCTACTCATTGTATTCCCGAAGCACTGGAGACCTTCACTGGCAGACCTGCTGACAGGACATCAGCCATTTCCTGAGAGCTGGCACCCCAGTGGCGGGCGGTAGCGGGCGGGTGCTGGTGCCTGGAGGCTCTCAAAGTCTACCTGCCTACCAGATCAGGCCTCTGGCTTTCAGCTTGCTCCACCTCAAGGACAGAGGCAATTAATACCACCACTTTCCCACAGTGACTGTGATCTGGGGTCTGCATCAATCCACTATCCTTTTCTTTGACCCCTAAGTCATAAGGAGCAAATAAAAAGGGGTTTGTTTATCCTTCTGAGATCTGTTGGGATCCCCTTAGGAATAGTCCAGGAGGACAGGAAAGGCACTGTCTCTGTCCTTCGACTGCATCCCCAGAAGATGAGGCAGACTCCTCTTCTTGTATACAAAGCCTCCGGGAAGCCATGAAATGCTTAGGGGTAGCCTCCGGGTGGAGACCAAGGTTAAAACATCCCCTTTTCTCAATTACGAGATTTTCTGTTTCAGTGGACCGAGGGCTAAAGCTGGAGGTGAGGGCTGCCCTGGGGAAGGTTCCAGGCCATGAAGAAGGTAGAGGCTCTTTTCTAGGTGCTTATAGCGTTACAAGGTCCAACTTCCACAATGAAATTGCAATCCTTGTTTACTGTTCTAAGAGTCCAGCCCTTTCATTCTTCAAATATTTGCTTTCTAGTGCTTATACCTCCTCCAAACTAATGGGAAAAGGTAAAGGGAGGAACCGCCTAGACCAGGGAAAGGGGAAATCCCAACCAGGACTGAGCAGGCGCTTGGCAGCACCTCCCACCCCACCTGCTGCAATGGGGTGGACCATCTGGACCAGCAGCCCGACAGTAAGGGATTTTGTTAGGACCCCACTGAGGATGCGCAATCGATGGGGTGGGAGGGCTTTAGACATGGAAGGTACACTTAGCATACTCAGCATCGTCCACGCAGTCAGGTGCCAATTACAACGGCTTGGGTGTCAATGGCATCTTTTTTTTTTTTTTTTTCCTCGAGACAGGGTTTCTCTGTGTAGTTTTGGTGCCTGTCCTGGATCTCGCTCTGTAGACCAGGCTGGCCTCAAACTCAGAGATCCACCTGGCTCTGCCTCCCGAGTGCTGGGATTAAAGGCGTGCGCCACCACCGCACGGCTCAATGGCATCTTTAATAGGCTGCCTTTGGAGCCTAAGTTTAGGCTTTTGCTTCTCTGTTTTGGAGGCAGGATCTAGCTATATAGCCCAGGCTGGCCTGGAACTAGGAAGCCTCGGCCTCCTGAGTGCTGAGATTAAAGACAGGCACCACCATGCGTGGCCTCAAATTTAGGCTTTAAAGCCATTCTGACCCTTATGCTCTAGCAGGGAAAGAAGTATGCCGAAAGCTACATGTGCAGTGAGATCAAACAGGAGTACAGGCGAGGGAATGGGAACGGGCAGTGAAGGGGGAGGAAGGTCCAGGAATCTCAGCTCCCCAGAGGAAGACTGGCAAGAAGCAAGGAGGCTTCGGAAGGAGGGGTCCCGGCTAGGAAAACAAAACAAAACAATCACACAGGAGAAGAGGAGGCAGGCAATCCTGAAGGGAAGAAAAGCAAAGAGGTTATTTTGAGAAGAGCAGACCCAAAGGACAGCAACGGGGGGGCCTCAGAGGTGGGAGTCAAGGTGCTAAGATCTGCAGCCACCCATGGGACTCAGGGGACGGAGGGTGGGCAGAGGTGGGGACTCGACGCCATGAGGCAGTCTGCAGGTCACGATTCGATTCCTTTCCTGGCAGAGAGAGGAAAGGAGCCCCGGAGTTCCCTACCTGTATCTTGCCCACTTTTCTACTGGTGTCTTGCTCAGGGAAGGACAGTTCCTACCGGGTATATAGTTTAGAGTGTGCATTCATTTATTTTCCCTGTGCGCTAAGGGGGGTGGGAGTGGGGGTTGGCCAGACAAATTTCTGCACCACTCGAAGGCTGGTTCATTCAACACATTTCATTCAACATTGAAAATGAAATATTTTGGGGATCTCTAGCCAACTAGGAGGAAGAAACAGGCCTTGCTCTGGAGTGTCCCCTGGAGATCTTGGAACTGATGGTTGGTTCAGGAATCTTGGGACTAAAACAGTAAACGGTCGAGGGGTTGGAGCAGAGGAAACGCCTTATCGATGCCAAGGCCAGTCCGCTCACCCAGAAGGTAGTTACACAAGGGAAGTGGAGGGGAAAAAAGTTACAGTTAGGGCTACAAGCAGGGGACTCGCTTGTACCCCATTTCAGAAATTACAAGAAGGGGAAGAGCTTAGAAGAAAGGACAGCCTCTTTCTCTTTCGGAAGCAAGTCTGAATCCTTCAAAAGATATCAACTGAGAGACTGCTGTTCATACCCACTTAATCATCGGATTCCGAGAGAGGCCTCCCATCAAGCCAGGACAACAGAAGCAGGCAAGTTTCTTTAACAAAGACCTCCCCAGACAACGGCTTTTTACCACAACAGCAGATGAAGGTCACCCCAAGTGACTGCCGGGGATGCTGGCTCTTCCTTCCACTTTTATAAAAACAGGGTCTCTTATCCTTCTTTGGGGGCAGGGAAGGACTACACATTCCTTATCTTGGGGTCAAGATTGGCACTGAAATAGACCTTATGTGGGAAGACAGCTCCACTGACAGACCTGAGTGGGGACTGTAGGGCCAACCACAGCTGAGGAACTCTGTGAATAGTGACCCAGGGTCCAGCCTGTTGGCCATTCCCTCCTGGAGGAGTCAGTCCCACAGAGACCTCTGGCCTTGCTGACCCTGAAGCTAAGGAGCACAGGCCACCCTTCAGCAGCGAGCCTTAGGAAGGGGTAAGGGTGCTGGCTGCCGGGAATTGCGACTTTCCTACCCCTTCCCAGGATGGGGAGATTTCTTCTCCCAGGGTAATGACAAGCCACTACAGAGTACCTGAGTCTGAATCCGGTTCAGGCCACGGAACCAGAGGATCTGGCCTCTGCGCAGCTCCATCTCAGCAAGATCAATCTCATCCATTCCCTCGGCATCCTTGGTGATCTCATCCTTGGCAGCGCCATGCCCAGCCTCCTTTAGGAACTTCAGAGACTGGGTAGGTATCGCAGAGATGATCTGAGGGCAGTCCCAGCAAAGAGGGCAACAGCCAAAGTGGAGAAGAAGAGATGTTAGCTGGCCTGGGCCAGGCCCTTGGGAGGTTCCTCTGCCCTACACCTTTCCCACCAGGACAGCACCAAGAAGCACTAATCTGCCCAGAAGATTAACTGGTTGTTCCAGCTGTCAGCTCTTGGGAAGGTGCCCACATTCATGGGCACACAGAAGGGGACTTAATTCTCACAATCTCTCAGCCGTGTGCCTTCCTACACTCACACTCGGTCCGGGCTCTTCCTTCCGGTGTGATCCTTGTAGTTCTAGACAAGAGAACTACAAAGCCGGCGTACAGCCGGAAGAAGCGGGGCCTGGGGCGAACCAAGCCGGGAGAAGGGCACATTGGACTTACGAAGCTGAGGGGCTGAGAAAGGAACAGGAAGACAGCTAGCTAAGGGTTTTACCCCTTCCTCCCTTCCTTCCTTCCTTCCTTTCTTTTTAATTAATTAATTTATTTATTGTGCATTGGGGTTTTGCTTGTGTGAGGGTGTCGGTTCCCTGGAACTGGTGTTACAGACAGTTGTGAGCTGCCATGTGTGAGCTGGGAATCGAACCTGGATCCTCTGGAAGAACAGTCAGTGCTCTTAACCACTAGGCCATCTCTCCAGCCCCGGTTTTACCCCCTTTCTTAATTCCATCCTTAGCTTGTGAAGGGACACTAAGGAATTTTCAGCAGAAACTTGAGATCTGCAAAACGGCCCAGGCCAGAGCTAAGGGCGGTATTGAGGGAGGGATGAAACTCTTAGCTAAGCTGACATTACTGTAATTAATACTAACACTCACTGAGTACTTATCACAGGCATTGTCGTATTTTTTTGTATAGTATCAATTAGTGATGACTCTGTTATCCTATGTTGAGGTCCCCGATTAATGGAGTCGCCCATGGCTACTCAAGCCCTTCCAGTCGATTCCAGAGACTGTGCTAATCTATGTGTCACGCCTCCTCTCTAGAGCATTTGCAGTACTGATTTATCTCAGGTGGGAGTTGGGCGTTCAACCAGAGAAAGCCATGGTGATGCACAGAAGAGGCAGGACGCCCTGAACCACAGCAGTGCAATAGCCCTGGCTAGGCTGCTGCGTTAGCGGGACGTCGGCTCGTGAACTCTTCCCCTTTTAAGACTCTCAGATTTACTTCTTAATGGAAAATTTCGACTTCTGTTTCAAAAAAGCTAAGTTTTTGCAGCCTCTAGGTGTGGGTAGAGAACATAAGCCCCTGAAGGGAAGGCAGTGGTCACTCCAACCCAGCACCCCAAGATGGAAGGAGCTTGGAAGCGTGATGGAGGGGAGGGGAGGGGAGGGGAGGATGAGAAGAAACAGGGAGTTGGGTGTCTGTAGCCACTGGTCCCTCTCATTCAGAGAGGAGAGGTCTGCAGCCTGGAGGATCTGTGGAGGGCACACCACACTCACCTGGCCCCACAGAAGTTCTCCAATCCCTATGAAGAGACACCATAACCACTGCTCCAGGTTGAGGCGTGTACAGCTGAAGGGCTTCCCCCCAAATTCCACGATTAAAATCTGAAACAGAGCAAAGGGCAGCCAACCATGATGGAAGCCACTCTCATGGAGTCAGCCCTCCACCCACCAAGGCTGACAAGGTGGCCAAGGCCACAGCACCCCCTGCAGGGCCCTGGTGGTGCAAGTCCTGATTTTCCTGTGGACCGGGAAAAAGAAACTCTAGAAGTGGAGAAGGGTGGCAGATGCAATCTTTACAGCACTTCAGTGGGAATCACGCTGTTCCTATGGTTATTGTGACAGTGATTAATGTACATTAACGTACGGTCTGGCCAGAGCAGAGGAAGCTGGAGGCTTCCTGTGACTGAGGCCAATGGGTGACAGAGAGAAGACACAGAGTCAGGAATGGGGGTAGAGGGATGGAATGTAAAGGAGGGGCTTTGCTGAGAGAAAAGCCAGCTTATTTTTAAGATTTATTTTTAAAATTGTGTGTGTGTGTGTGTGTGTGTGTGTGTCTGTCTGTCTGTCTGTGTCTGTGTCTATGTGTGGGTCTGTACTCTGATCCATGTGCCACAGAAGCCAGAAGAGTGTGTCAGATCCCCTGGCACTAGTTACAGGTGATTGTGAATCAAATGATGTGGGTGCTGGAATTCAAACTCCGGTCCCCTCTTACTACTGAGCCATGTCTCCAGCCCCAGGAAGATGTTCTTTCGTACTGTGACCTGCTCATAATCCTTTGTAGCCATCTGCCTTAGTGAACCTCTGACTACGGCAAGAAGGAAGGAACTCATTTTTCCACACCCAGGCAACCATGCTCTTGACCCTAGTTCCCATAACAGAAGCCCAGGCCAGGGTTAGCACAGCAGCTACGTGTGCACCAATCCCTCACTCTCCTCTGTGAATTGTGTGGCATTTTCGAGCATAAGCCCATTCAGAACAAAGGGGCAGGGAGAAGGGGTAGGGGTGGGGAGCCTACACTACCTGTATATACACATGCCATGTGTGCTGGCCTGGAAAGGAGGTAGAAGATCGTGACCCTTCTCTTGGTCACTGTATGGAACTTCTGCACATTTAGAAAGATCATCCAAGTTTTCTACAAGTTGTATCTGCCGGTGACATGCTACTTTGCCCCGGAGTACCTGACTGGGCTCAGGTCCAGAACAAGGTGCACACAGAAGCAAACTGAGAATCCCAAAGTGTTTACTCACAGTCTTGGTCCCCGTAACTCCCTCTCTCCTCATCTTGGGCACATTAGAGTCCCAGCTCCTGGCTTCTGTTCTCTTTCCCCAACCCCCGCTACCCCAACTCCAGTCAGAATCTCACCTGGCAGAAGAATGTGCCTAAAACTACGGAGCAGAAAATGACATTGTGGTAGATGCCTGCAAAGACATTCTTCTCGCCATGTATCTTCCGGGAGTTGATTTCATTGAAGAGCTGCATCAGCACGAAGGTGTTGAAAACGATGGTGTAGTGCTGGCTGGGTGGTGAATGGAGAGGGGCCTTCCTCCCGCTGTCAATGTCAAACATTTTCTCACCTGGTGGGGGCAGGACAAGTATTAGAGAATACCTGTGGTCTCAATGAGGGTTCAGGTTGAGTTAGAACATGCTGGGACAGCCATGCTGGTGGCTTCTGGCCACTGGAAAGTCCATTTTAATTGGTCAGCTTCTGAGTTACGCTAGTTAGTGAACATATTATTTTATTCATTTACATTTATTTATTCATTCATTCATTCATCCATTTATTTATTTACTTATTTATTGGTTTTTCAAGACAGAATTTCTCTGTATAGCTTTGGCACCTTTCCTGGAACTCACTCTGTAACCCAGGCTGGCCTCGAACTCACAGAGATCCGCCTGCCTCTGCCTCCCAAGTGCTGGGATTAAAGGCGTGCGCCACCACCGCCCGGCTGAACATTTTATTTTTAAAATAAAACATTGAAAAATCATTTTAGATTTATGTATTTTATGTGTATGAGTGTTTGGTCTTTATGGATGTCTGTGCACCACGTATGTATCTGGGGCTGCTGGAGATCAGAAGCAGGCATCAGATCCCCTGGACCTGGATTGTGAACCATGTGGCTGCTGGGAGCCGAACCCAAGGTCTCTGCAAAAGCAACAAGTGCTTTTAAGTATGGAACTGAACTCTTTCTCCAGGACCCAAGAACGAAATATTTCCAATGTTGCCTCTGGTCTCAACCTATCTGATCTTGTCCGTCAGTTGGTTCCACTGGTACTTGTTTCCCCGTGGTGTGGCATGATGGGAAGCCACGTGCACTGTCGGGAATACTAAGGCTGAAGCTGTTATTATGTCGGTCTGTACGTCACCATGCACCACACTGCCATCTCTTCTCAGCCATTCTCTGTCCCTAACAGATCCAGCACCCGACAGTTGCCCTCCTTCCCCAACTGTGCCTCACCAGCAAAGACAAGGACAAAGACGACCGTGAGCTGATACACCGCGTGGCCCAAGATGTTCTTCATCATAGTCCGTGAGATCAGAGGCTTGTTTCGCCCGTAGGGGCGACGCCTCAACAGAGAATCGGTAGGGGGCTCTGTGGCCAGGGCCAGTGAAGCAAACGTGTCCATGATCAGGTTAACCCACAACATCTGCACTGCTTTCAATGGAGAATCCTGGTGGGAAGAAGAACCAGTCCTTTCAGCGCGCTCCAGAAAGCGAGACCGTCTCACTCTCCAGCTCCATCCTTCCCTTGAGGTAGCTTAGCCCCCACTACCCACCAGACCTTGAATTCGGCTACCTACGTATGGAGTGACCTTGACAAATTCACATAACTTTAGGCTCATCACTGTAAGGGGAAAATAACATCTGCCTAGCAAGCTTGCTTTGAAAAGACAAAGATAATCCACGTAAGTTCTCTTCATAGTTTCTGACAAAAGAACGCTAAATTAATGGTAGGTAACCATTACGGTAGAGACTGTAAACCTGGACCAGCTAACTGTCCAAACAGTGCTGGGAAACACTTGTCCTTGACTCCTGAGTAGATATCCTGCACCCCCTCACCCCTATGTTGCTTAGCTCTTGAGTCATCCCTGCCATCCAAGCCCTGCCTAACCTGAGTGATACAGGCTCCGGTGAAAGCCACGATCACAGCCACCACATTGACGGTGAGCTGGAACTGCAGGAACTTGGAAATGCTGTCGTACACGTTCCGTCCCCACATCACCGCCTTCACGATGCTGGTGAAGTTGTCATCAGTCAGGATGATGTCTGACGCCTCCTTAGCCACATCTGTGCCCGCAATACCCTGAGGTGGGAGAGGAAGGCAGACAGTGAGCAGCTGAATTCAGAGCACGTAGCACACTTGGAAACCCAGGGTCTTAAGAACGCTGACCTCTAAGGAGCCACAGATCCAGGTACAGGCACTAGAGGGCACTATAGCCACCACAGAAAACAAGGGGGCTCCACTTCGCTGCTGCTCTACAGAGAAGATTCCCCAAGGTGATCAAGGGAAGGACCATGATTCTCAAGTCTCTCAGAGTCTCTTGCAAGCACCCATGAAATGTGTGTGTACATGGAACTGAGTCTCCCTCACTATCTCTGCTCGTTGTTCTGAGGAAACTCTGGGTTGGAAATGCTGCAAAATTCACAGAGAAGTGAGGAGTTGACGCGTTCTGTGTTGGCTAGGCTCCCACTGTGGCAATGGGTCCATGGCGGCTTGCTGGTAGAAGAGAAAGGAGACTACCGCACATCTGGAGTGTGACCTCATTGACTGACTGCTGCTGCCTCAGGTGAGGAATCAGACATCTTTTAACAGTCCTTCCTCCCTACCCTACTACTCCCTCAACCTCAGAATTGAAAGGGAGGGGACAAGTCCTATCTAGTCTACCTCCAAATTCCTACATTTCTTTGAACACAAGCAGGAATGGTGCCCACGTCTCCCCAGCACCTTTCCGAAACCTTGCAGGTCGTTCTAGGAAGAACGGTCTCATAGCATACAATGTTCTGTCCTTGTTCAAAACCCTGTCACTGGGGACCCATGAAGGCCTTTTGAATAGAAACTTTCTAGGCTGACAGTCTATGTCTTCACAGTGACCCCAGATTCAGGTTCCAACCTGCTCTCAGGCAAGCTTTCTTCTCAAAAGGTACTGGTTTACTAAAAATCCCCTGAATCCCTCATTCCTTTTTAGAGTTTGGGCTTTTATTCCCATCATTTCTCTAAGCCGGAGACATCCTCTCTCACCATGTTTGAACCCTAGCGATCTTTATTATCCAGTTCAATTAAATCCTAACATCCCAGAACACAGCTCACTGCTATACACAGCTTTCCTCCTCGTCCTCCTCTTCTTTGAGACAGGGTCTCATGCAATCCAGGGTAGTCTCAAATTCACTAGGTGGCCAAGGCTGGCCTCAGATTCCTGGTTTTCCCGTCTCTGCTTCCCAAGTACCGGTGTACGTTACCATACACAGCCCTAATTGGTATTTCTATCACACATCGTGCAACTCCTAACCCACAGGAGCTTGTTCTTTTTGTAAAAATCTTTTAATTTTTTTGCTTATGTGTCTCTTCTCTGTGTGTATGTGCACATGTATGAGGTACCTGCAGAGGCCAGAGGAGGGTGCTGGATTCCCTGAAGCAGGAATTACAGGTGGTTGTGAGCCACCCAACATGGGTGCTGGAAACTGAACTCAGGTCCTTGCAAGAGCAGCAATTGCTCTTAACTGCTGAACCAGCCCTCTAGTCCCAGGACTTATTCTTTATTTTGACGTATACTAGATTATTCTAATTACCTACTAATAGTGTTTTACCATCTAGATGGCAGCAAATGAAGACTGTCTACAGAAGAGCATGTAACTTAGTGTTTCTATCAAAAAGTTCTACCGTGCAGGGCATGGTAGTATGCCTAGAATCCCAAGGCAGGAAGACGTACAGTTTTGAGGTTGGATAGGCGATCCTGCCCCCTTCCCCCAACCCTCAACACAGCTATATGCTGCCATCTGGTGCACTGTGAAAAGAAACAACAAGAGTAGTATGTTTGCATCCACTCACTACTATGAAGTAATTTCCACCGAGGAAAAGAAAGGTGGGAAAGAACATATAGATGCTACCATTTATCTAGAGAGAAATACATTGTAGTTTAAAAAAAGACTTATTTTTATTTTGTGTGTATGGGTGCTTTGCCTGCATGTCTGTGCACCACAGGCAGGCCTGGTCCTGTGGAGACCAGAAGAGGGCATCAGGGTCCCCTGGAACTGGAGTTACAGATGGCTGTGAGCTCTCATGGGGATGCTGGAACCCAAACCTGGGTCCTCCAGACAAGCAGCCGGTGCTCTTAACTGCTAAGCCATATTTCTAGTCCCTATTTGATTTTGTTGTTGTTGTTGTTTGGTTTTTTTGAGACAGAATTTCTTTTTCTTTTCTTTTCTTTTTTCTTTTTTTTTTTGGTTTTTCAAGACAGGGTTTCTCTGTGTAGCTTTGCGCCTTTCCTGGAACTCACTTGGTAGCCCAGGCTGGCCTCGAACTCACAGAGATCTGCCTGGCTCTGCCTCCCGAGTGCTGGGATTAAAGGCGTGCGCCACCACCGCCCGGCGAGACAGAATTTCACTGTGTAGCTCTGGCTGTCCTGGAATTCACTCTGTAGACCAGGCTGGCCTCGAACTCGCAGAGATCTGCCTGCCTCTGCCTCCCGAGTGCTGGGATTAAAGGTGTGTGCCACCACACCTGACTTAATTGATTGTATTTTAAAGCAGCAAAAGAATAATATAAAACCTTAAAAATATATGTTTTCTGAGGATGAACACACAGGGACAGGAACCCGGTGTCTAGGCTGAACCTGGTTCTGTATACGTCTTTTACAACAAACTAATTGGTGTAATTAGAACACAGAATTCAATTAGAAGTCCATCTCTAAAATGGAAAACACTTGACGTGATGAACTGCTGCAGCCAGTCATTGGCACAGCTCCAGAAAAGAAAAGTGGCCCCGATGAGTTTTCAGTAGTTTGCTTTGTTTTGTTTAAGAGTTACTTACTCCTGTATTTTATGTATCTGAGTGCTCTGTCTTCATGCGCGTCAGAAGGAATCAGATCCCCTTACAGACGGTTGTGAGCCATCATGTGGGTGTTGGGAACTGAACTCACTCTGTAGACCAAGCTGGCCTCAAACTCAGAGATCCGCCTGCCTCTGCCTCCCAAGTGCTCAAATTAAAGGTGTGCACTACCATTGCCTGCCTCAGCCCCTATTTTTTAATTAAAAAAAATAAATTATTTATTTATTTATTTATTTTGGTTTTTCGAGACAGGGTTTCTCTGTGTAGCTTTGCGCCTTTCTTGGATCTCGCTCTGTAGACCAGGCTAGCCTCGAACTCACAAAGATCCGCATATATGCATGAATGTTTCACCTGCATGAATGTCTGTGCACGGAGCACAAGTGTGGTGCCTCCATAGGCCACAAGAGGGTGTCAGATCCCCTGGAACTGGAGTTACAGGCAGCTGTGAGTCACCATGTGGGTGCTGGGAATAGAACCTTGGTCCTCTGGAAGAGCAACCTGTGTTATTAATCTCTGACCCATCTTTCCAGTCTCTATTTTTTAATTAAAAAAAATATGCTTTTTAGTAATTTGATGATGCATTCCTAGTAAGATATATTTACAGATAAAAAGACAATAAGAATAATACTTATATACATGTACGGAACTGTCAAACAATAAAAAATAGTATAAAAACTAAAAAAAAAAGAAAAAAGAAAGAAAACTATTTTGTTCAGTATGGTGGCACATGCCTATAAGTCCAGGACTCCGGAGGCTAAGGCAGGGGGATTGTGAGTTTAAGGCTTTCCTGGGCTACATATTAAGGTTGAGGCCAGTCTAGGTTCATAGTGAGACCCTGCCTCAAAACAAAATGATAAAAGAATATTTTTAGTAATTATTTTTGTTATTTTATAACTAGTACATATGTTTTCAGACAAAGTCAATAATTACATTAACAGCATTAGGAATCACGGTTTTTATCTTAAGAACTACAAATATAAAATTAAGGAAGCTAGAAACAACGTAGAGAATCAGAAATAAATTAGGAGGTTAGCATTCCAGAATTTTGAATTTGAATGAGAAACACGAACACCGATTTAGGAAGCATTTAATCTTAGAAGCAGGTATAGGAACAGCACTAGGCTGTGGAAGCTCGTGTCTTAGCTTGGTGATGGAAATGGTGTGTGCTCAGAGGGAGGGTGTGCCTTTGTGCTTCACTTGTGTTCCCTAATATGGCTTGTCACCAAAATGACGCAGGGCCCCTGAAGGAATGTTCCATGCCAGATTCGAGATAAGAAATAGGTGCAGCTGGCCAGTGGTAGCACATGCTTTTAATCCCAGCACTCAGGAGGCAGAGGCAGGTGGATCTCTGAGTTCGAGGCCAGCCTGGTCTACACAGCGAGTTCCAGGACAGACACCAAAACTACACAGAGAAACCTTGTCTTGAAAAACCAAAATAAATAAATGAAAAAGAGTCCCAATCTCTTCCAAGTGTCTTATTGGGCAAGAAACCAAGAAATCGATAAAAGACACCTAGGGTTACATTAAAAGGACTCAGAGACACTGAAGAGGCTTCTCCTGGCTAATGATGGATCGATTTGGGCATCAAGACAAAAACAAGAGCAATGTATTGAAACACATCAAATATATATTCTAATTCCCTTGTTTGGGCTGAGCTGTACCTCAGCGATAGAGCATGTCAGACAGAGATGAAGGGAAATCTCCTTTTGTGTAACTATTCAAGTTGATAATAAATAAATTCAGAATAGTGTCATTTCACAATCCCCAAGGCACAGGATCTGATTGCTTCTAGAACCAATGTACAGAAAGTCCAAGGGACGAACCAGGCACAGTGGTGCATACTCAGAAGGCTGAGGCAGGAGGACTGCTTCAAGTGTGAGAACAGCTTGGACTAAAGACTGAGGGGAAGGCCAGACCATGTCTCAAAGCCCAAAATGAGGCAGAAAAACAAACCAAAACAAACCAAAAACCAAACCAGAAGTGACGGGGCAGGACACCTTCCATCCCAGTACCTGAGACAGACAGAGGCAGTTCTCTGTCGCCAGTTCCAGGCCAGTCAGGGTACATAGTAAGACCCCGGCTCCCACGAAGCACTTGGTCATGAAAATCTAATGACTTCAGTTTGATCCTAGGATCCCATAGTGGAAGAAAACCCGCTTTCCAAAGTGGTTCTCTGACCTCCACACCCCTACCTTGGTGGGTCCACAGACACACACACAGAGGTGGGGGTGATACAAATACAAACGAAAACATAAAACCACTCAAATCAAAGCCAAGGGACCCAACACTATCAACGTTACAGGAGACTATAGAAAAGAATGAGCACATTCGTGCTACTGGAACGGTCTGTGCAGACAATAAGTCCAGTTCCTTCAACATAAAATAGCTAGGCGCAGACCCTCAACGCAGTGGCCCTGAGACCATCGTCCTCAGAAAGGCCCACTTGCAAGGCTGGCTCCCCAGAACTTGGCTCTCAGAACACTCTGGTCAGCACTTCACTGAGACCAAGTTGCTCACTCACACAGCCGGGTGTGTCCAACCTTTTGACATTGTGACAACACTCAGCTACGAAGTTCTCACTCTACAACAACAACAAATAGCACACACACACACACACACACACACACACACACACACACACCCCGATCTCACAGTATGTAGCGCATGTCTTACAGTTCTGTGTTGGGTCTCATTCATAGCTACCCTTGGCTGCATGTAGACCGCAGACAGCAGGTTGGACACTCTTGGTGGACTGTGCTAAAACAATCTGGCTTCCACTTCCCTTTAGGGAGCCTGGAGTTTTGGTATGTGTTAGAAAGTTCCCAAAGGCCAGTATTAATAAAAGCCTCAGGAGCTGAGTGTGACAGGCTTCCCTGTCAGAGGCATCATACACACTACTGAAGTGTTGCAAATACGGAAGAATGGACTCCCGTCGTGGCAGGGAGACCACGGGAGGCTGCATGTGTGGTCCTCTGCCAGCATTCTGTGATCTAACTGTAACCCCAGCACACGTCTGGAACAATGGCTAGCTACGTGTGTACAGAGTACATAGGCCAGGTTCCATGAGTCCTTCTAGGACACTTGTGACTACAAGGACAGTCTTTGGGACACAAGCTGATACAAAATCAGTGGCTCTCAAACATTAGGGCACATTAGGACCCCCAACTCCAGGCCTTCTGGTCCAGTAGACTCAGGTGGTGCCTGAGAATTTGCATTTCCATAGGTTTCCAGG
The DNA here is from genome assembly GCF_949786415.1 of Peromyscus eremicus. NCBI lineage: Eukaryota > Metazoa > Chordata > Mammalia > Rodentia > Cricetidae > Peromyscus > Peromyscus eremicus. The sequence continues at coordinate 59,161,452 of NC_081431.1, read as the reverse complement.
TACTGCTGGTGCATTGGGGTTTGAATACAGTTTTTTTTAATTCATTTTATGTGTATGGGTGTTTTGTCTGCATATATGTATGTGCACCACATGTGTGCCTGATGCCTGCCAGAGAAGGAGTCAGATCCCCTGGAACTGGAGTTACAGATGGTTGTGAATTGTTTTGTGGGTGCTGGGAATTGAACTTTCGTTCTCTGTTAGAGCAGACAGTGCTCTTGGCCACAGAACTGTCTCTCCAGGCCCACACAGGACACACTTTAAGAGCCACTGCTGTGGATTCAGAGATTCCACCGATGCCTCAGACAATCATAATGCGTGGATCCTCTTTGGATTCTGACTTGGACAGATAAACCATAAAAACATTTATGAGTCAGTGGGAGAAATTTAAACACTGACTAGAATTTGGCAATAGTAAGGACTTGTCAGTTGTTTTTTTACTGAGAAATTCTATTATAATTCTTTACACACATTTTATTAATATATATTATTTAGAGATTTATTCAAAACTTGATGACTATAAATGACAAAATGTCTTAGATTGACTATAGTTCAGCTGGATAGAGGAAACTGGTGGGGGGTGGTTTGTGAAGCAAGATGGGCCATGTTGATAATTATTTTGTTGTTGTTGTTTTGCTTTTTGTTTTTGTTTTTGTTTTTCGAGACAGAGTTTCTCTGTGTAGCTTTGGAGCCTGTCCTGGAACTCGCTCTGTAGACCAGGCTGGCCTTGAACGCACAGAGATCCGCCCGCCTCTGCCTCCCGAGTGCTGGGATTAAAGGTGTGTGCCACCACCGCGGATAATTATTGAAGCAGAGTGACAGGCCTATGGGGATTCATTATATGACTCTAACTTCTTAGACACACTTTTGAACTTTCTTAGAATTAAAACTGTGTTTCGTTTTGTTTAGAGCTCCCTAGGAGCTGGAGAAACGGCTCTGTGGTTAGGAGCACATGCTGCCCTTCTAGAGGGCCAGAGCTGGATTCCCAGCACCCATGTCAGGTGGTTCACAACTGTCTCTGGCCTTCGTGGGCATCAACATACTTGTGCATATGCTCACACACAGACACACATATATACACATAACTACAAAAAAAGAGCTCCACAAAGAGAGGTTATTTTCTTTCTTTTTGAGACAGTGCCTTACTATGGATCCAAGCTGGTCTGGAACTGCCTATATAGACCAGGCTGGTCTTGAACTCAAGATCCTCCTGCCTCAATTCCCCCAAATGTTGAGATTACGGGTGTCCATCTCCAAACTTGGCAATATGACACTGGCACACACACACACACACACACACACACACACACACACACACACACGCATATTTCTAAATTCCCTTGCATTGTTTAGATTCCAACAGCAGTTTGATTTGGATGGGAGTCTGGGAGCAATGAGCTCCTTGAATGTGAGGGTGCACTTTGTACTCTGGGGACCCCCAAGCCTCTCTGCACACCAGAATCAACTGCTGTGCTCGCAACAACCACCAAACCTCCATCACCACCACCAAAAAAAAAAAAAAAAACCCTCACACCAAACCAAACCAAACCCCAAACACTTCAGCACCCATCCAACCTAACTGAAGCAAGATGCCTCTTTGGCATATCTGACTTACAAAGGAACTTGCCACGAGGCTCTGATACTCACGGGCTCACATGTGAAGAGCACGGTACTGAACGCGTTCTATGCGGAAGCTGAATTTCCTGTGACTCACACAGGCACACAGCGTCACCACAGTGCTCTTGTTTTCCTGGGTATGGCGCTTTGTGATTTCCCTGACAGCCTCCATCTGTTTTTCACACACAGTAGTGGCCAGGTAGGCAGGAGAGATGGAGGCAGGAAGAAGAGCATAGGCGGGATGCGAAGGCACAGGAAGCAGAAGACTGTCCTGGCTCCTGATGGGAGAAGGTGACCATGGGGAGACCCTGGTGAGCTTACCATGGCAAAACCGACATCTGCTTTCTTTAGGGCAGGTCCATCATTTGTCCCGTCACCGGTGACAGCCACCACCTGTCGCTGTTCCCCAACAGTGCTGTCAATGATACCTGGGACAAAGTGACACACACAACAATGAACACACACATGCCACCTGAGGTCGTGGTGGTGGTTTGAAAGAAAATGGCCCCCCAAAGGGAGTGGCACTATTAGGAGGCATGGCTTTGCTGGAGGAAGTGTGTCACTGTGGGGGAGGGCTTTAAGGTCTCCTGTGCTCAAGCTATTCCCAGTGTCAGAGACCACTTCCTGTTGCCTGCAAGATGTAAGACTCTCAGCTACCTCTCCAGCACCATGTCTGCCTGCATGCCACCGTGTCCTACCATGATGATAACAGACTGAACCTCTGAATGGTAAACAAGCCACCAAAATTAAATGTTTTCCTTTGTAAGAGTTGATGTGGTCATGGTGTCTCTTCACAGCAATAGAAACCCTAAGACAGAGGTCATGTGGCGAGTACTGTTTCCTATGAAAGGGACACTTTTAATCTCCTCCTCCATCTCTACTATTCTGCCTCTACTCTCTCCTTCCTTTTCCTCTCTACTGCTGGGTCTACAGTAACCATGCAAGGGCAATTGATTCACCAAGTCACCCTGTGCTGAGAAAGGTAATCTTCATCCAGTGCCTCACATAGCAGCTAGGTAGCTGGGAAAGCATGAGATGGCTTTGAAGGCAGCCGTCTGGGTTCAAGCGTACCATTCCAGCCTGCTAGCAAGGGACTAACACCCCCAACCCCCAGCTCTAGACAGCTGTGATGGTCCACCCCTTAAGCCCGGTACTTGGGAAATAAAGGCAGGAGGATTAGGGTTAGATATGGCAGGTACACACAATCACAGGCTGACCTCACCTTTCACCAGCGTGTGCTTGTCCGTGGGAGAAGATCGTGCCAGCACCCGGAGCTTGGGCCAGATCTTGTCCAGCTTCTCTTGTTCCACCTGCCAATGGCAGAGACACCTGGATCAGTCAAGCTCAGAGCCACTGCTGAGTGAAATCTCCACATAACCCCAGCCTCCAGGGGTGGGACCCTGAGCCCTGGCCTCTGGGGACATGAGACAGCCAATAAGGCTTCACTGATGGTGACCATGCAGGCCCATTTTTTCTTGTCCATCCCAACTTCCTTAATGGGAGCCAATTTTTATTTCTTAGCCCATCATAGAAGGAGGAGGTAAGGGTTAACAGCTGGCTCAGGAGCTTCCAAGGAGCTGCTGGGGTCTTAAGTCTGATTGCATGTAGACCTGGAAGCTTTAGTCGATTCCTGACCCATAATGCATCCAAGCACGAGCCTGTGCCACCCACAGCCACAGGACAGTGACACTGGAGGGGTGGGGGAGGCGGAAAGCAGCGCAAAGGAATCATTCCAGGAGTTTAAAGGCAGAAAGAAAACGAAGTTGGTGATTCTGTCCCCCACAGGTAACTGAATGAAGATGAGACAACTCCCCATTCGCCATACGAGCAGCTGCGGTGGGAAGGGCCGTTTCACTATGAATAGACTCCAGTTTAGAAGCCACCCACGTGCTCCCACAAGCCCCAGATACTGCGCACTAGAACCAGCCATTCCCTTGTGAGCGGTGGGTGCCCCGGCCGCTCCCTCCGTGGCCCTACCTCGCCCTTCTCGTTGCGGATGAGCCTGTTGAACTCTTTGCCTTCCAAGCACAGGAAGTCGTCTCCGGGGGTCAGAATGCCGCATTTGGTGGCGATGGCTCGTGCTGTGTTGACGTTGTCGCCTGTCACCATTCTGACAGTAATGCCAGCCCGTTTGCACTTGGCAATTGCGTTCGGTACCTAAGGAGGGCGAAGCAGAAAGGAAACGGTCAAGAGACTGAGGATGCGCGGCACGCTGCCCTGGTTCAGCTCTCACTTCACTCAGGACGGCGCAGAGGCTATGGCTGGTCATTTTCATAGTGCTCAGTGCCCCCCTTGCTTCTGTCCATCCCACAGTGGACGTTTAAATTTCACTCATCATCTCACAGGTTGAAGGGGAATTTGCTTTGGGAGCCAGATGTGAGCCTTTGTGCCTCCCTTTCCTCCAGGTTCCCCGGGGAAGCATCTGGTGATGTGGCCACTGCTCTCCTTCCCAGAAGCAGTTCTAACCACTCTCTGCCCACCTGGCTCAGGCTCCAACCCACGAGCTCACTGTAGTGGCGGGATCCTCTCACCATCTCGGCCTTGACAAGCACCGGTCCATCTACCTGAGTTTTCCGGCTTTTTGAATCCCCTCGTGCCTAGAACAGTGTTCTGCACACAGGGATTGCTCAAAAAGACCAGGTCGTTGAAAAAAGTGACTAAAGAGTAAGTTGCCTTCTGGTTAATTCTGCCCCTGACTATTCCCAAGTACCAAGTAGTAAATCCAATGAAACCATCACTGTCTGCCCCTCAGATAGCCTGAGCAATCGGGATGATGCCTTCTACCGACTCGGCACTCCATAGCTGATGTGGGAAACAGGTATTGGAGAGTCATCTGTCTTTTGTTTTTGTTTGTTTTCTAGAGTTATCTGTCTTTGTAAGTGACAAGTAATTAGGCACAAGTCTGGGGTCACAGCTAGGCCAGACATTTGCACGAGCTTTCTGTGACTCCCGGGTGCCTCATTAGGTTACACTGGATCTGAACCCTAACCAGTGGTCAGTGGGAGACCAGCACCTCCACTTTCTTGCCCTTTCTCTTCAGTTTAGAAGCTGACAAGCCTTACCTCTGGGCGCACAGGGTCCTCAATGCCCACCACTGCAATGCAGATCAGCTCAGCAAGGACTTCATTCTCATTGTCCCATATGGGCTCTGGGCCATCGAAGTCCCGGTAAGCTATGCAGATGGTCCGGAGTCCTTCGCTGGCCATGGGCTCAATGACATTGCGTACCATATCGTCTCGGTCCTTATTTTTGAATTGTACGCATTCTCCTCCCTTGTCCAGGATTTGATTACACCTGGGGAAACCAGAAATCAGTGTCTGTCATTCTGCTTGACACATTCCAACAATCACAGGCATTAGCGTGATTCTGTATTATTCCTAGAGACACTATTCCATGGTTAATACATCTTTTATCTGTCACCCAGCTGAGTCTCTCTCTCTCTTCCTCTCCCCATCCCCCCCCAAAATGAGATAAGAGTCTCATGTAGCTCAGGCTAGCCTCAAACTTGCTATATAGGTTGACCTTGAACTTCTGGACAAGGTCTTTCATCCTGGCTTTACTGGAATTTGCTATGCAGACCAGGCTGGTCTCAAACTCACAGAGATCCTCCTGCCTCTGCCTCCCGAGGCAGGCAAAACTATGCCCAGCCTTCTTTTGGTTTTTGCTTTTTTTTTTTTTTTTTTGAGACAGAGTGCCCTAGAATGACTCTGAACTTGCAATCCTCCTGCCTCAGCCTCCCTAGTGCTTGGATCATAGGTGTGTGCCACCCCTGCTGGCCACATTGATTGGGGTGGGTTGATTATAACAACTCTAGGTAGCTTAGCTACTTTTAAAGGTATATAAAGTGTAATCAGAACTGAGAATGAGAAAGAGAAGGAACAGAGAGGCAGCATTGTTAGCTCTTGGTGTGTGCAAGACATCTTATGCTCACCGACTCCTTCCAGCCCAGTGAAATGAGGAGCATTCTGACTACCTCTGTGAACTCGACAGGAGGTGGAAGTTTAGGCTGCTCCAGGCTGAATCCTGACTGTGGCACTGTTAGCTGCTCTTTCTATAAGCAAGCTACGCAGCTTCACTGCGCATATTTTCTCATCTGCAAAATGGCTCAAAATAGTACCCACTTCGCTATTTTAAAAGATTAAATAAAAGGAGTCAGCAAGGTTCTTAGAAGCAATGCCTGTCCTGAGTTCAAATGTCACTACCTGGCTGGAGGGTCACTCATCCTTCAGACTGGTTCGGCACGGGCCCTCAGACCTTCCTGAGGGGGAGTCTCAAAGGGGGAAATGGGAGGGAAGGGCTCACCTGCGCAGCATTATCTCAGAGGCGCCCTTGCTGAACATGCGGAAGCCCCCTCCAGGCTTCCTGATGACGGTGCTCATGGACTTTCGCACTGAGTTGAAGGTGTACACTTTGAAGAGCTTCTCCTCGGGCACTTCATTGCGAACTGCTTGGTAATCCTGCTTCAGATCTGTGACAAAGCCCAGCAGGGCACACTCTGTCTTGTTGCCTACCTGCCGAGGTAGGCCTCCCTCCTTTTCTGGAGGCTGAGAGAGAAAAGAAAAACAGAAACAAAAACAGACGTGGAAGTCATAAGCGAGATATCTGGGCCAGAGAGAGAACTTGGGCAGGCTGATTTGGCAGGCGTACCAGTGCCCACAGGGGAGGCAGCATTTGCTTTTGTTCTTCCAGAGGTGACCTTGACTCATAGCCATACAGGTCTTGGGATCTTACAGTTGCTCTATGGTAATGAGGTGTCTCGTCCTCTGGAAGTCTCATTCAAATGCTCTCTCTCTCTGTTTCTGGAAAGTGAGTAATTAATTCTGGATAACTGTAAGTCTGCTGTAGGCCTGAGGTTCCTTCTTGGAATCACTGCCATAGGTCCACCCTGAACACATTCAGTCAAGAGTAAGAAACAGAATGTTGAATGGAGATTCACACAGAATAATAACAGAGGATGTGGTGGTTTGAGAGAGAACGGCCCCCATGCGCTCATAGATTTGAATACTTGGTCCCCAGTTGGCAGAACTGATTAGGGAGGATTAGGAGGTGTGTCGCAAGGGGGTTTGAAAACTGATGTCATCCCCAGTGTGCTGTCTGCCTCCTGCTTGTGGACTGAGATGTGAGCCCTCAGCTACTGCTCCAGCGCCATGCCTGCCTGCCTGCCTGCTGCCATGTTCCCTGCCGTGATAGGCAAGGGCTCTAACCCTTTGAAACTGTAAGCCGCCAATAAACTCTTCTATCAGTTGCCTTGGTCACGGTGCTAGCACAGCCATAGAGAAGTAATTAGGACAGAAGAGTTATCTCTGGCAAAATGAATATTGCTCCCTAGTCACCTACTCCAGGTGCCCAGACAGTGGGAAAGCTTACCAGAATCTTAGAAGTATAAGCACTGTTAATGGAAATGCCATTGACTATGAGGTCCAGGACCTTGGGCGGGAAGATGTCAGGGCTTGGGATCTGGCGGTAATGAGTGCCCCCAACGTAAGCTTGCACCACGGTCATGCGGTTCATGGTCAGTGTTCCTGTTTTATCAGAGCAAATGGCTGTGGCGTTGCCCATTGTCTCACAAGCATCCAAGTGCCGTACCAAGTTGTTATCCTTCATCATTTTCTACAAAGGAAAAGAGAAAGGAGTTGAAAGAGGACCAACAGAGCTCCCCCAAACAAAGGTCACAGGCGGGCTAAGTCCTAGCCGACATTTCTCTCTTTGTTTTCTAGTCCTGTCTACTGATCTAGTTAAACAACTAACTGAACAGTCATTTCCTAGAGCTAGGGACTTCTGTTCTTGGGGGACCACCTAAAGTGTACCAAGGACAGAATAGCTCATCCTTTACCTGAAGGGAACACGGAACCCTTCCTTCCCGTCTCTGTCCTTAAGCAACACAGGGTACTTTTCCAGTCTTACCTTTACAGAGTAGGCCAGTGAGATGGTGACAGCCAGTGGCAGCCCCTCTGGCACAGCCACTACCAAAACCGTGACGCCAATGATGAAGAACTTGACGAAATACTGGATGTAGACGGGAGTACACTCAGGCAGCCATGATCTGCGCTGTATCACGAAATTTTCAACCACAAAGTATAGAATCAAGATGACAACCGTGAGAGCAGACATGATCAGACCTGTCCAGGGCAACAAGGCACAGAGCAGGGGTTAGCCTGCAAGCCTGCGAGACCCTCGCTATAGTTGGTTTGTTTGTTTTTTTTTTTAGCTTTTTAAAAATTTAGCTTTTGTGTCTTTCACATTATGCCTCCCAATTCCACCCATCTCCCCACCCCCCCAATAAAATTTAAGAGAAAAAAGGAAAAAAAGGCGGAAAGGGAAAATCCCGTCATGGAAGCTGCAGTGGGACACAGTGAGTCACGCAGTAAACCCCTTTGTCCATCCATCTTTACACGCAGGCTTTCATCACATAGAATCATCGGTCTGGTTCGAGGCCCCTGGTCTCTGCTACACCATCGACGCCGGGCCCTCACTGGGACTCTCCCTGGACATCTTGCCGCTGGCTTGTGCAGTGGAGATCCTGCAGCCCTGGGACCACAGGACCGGGGGACCCCCTCGCCACCATCACCACCTGTGTTCCAGCAGGTCACAGATGGGGTGGACGTGGGGGTGGGCCAACACAAAACTCTGGTTTGGGGTCTGGGTAGTAGCAGGGTTGGTCAGCCCGCCAGCCCTCTCCTGTTTTCACCAGGGTGAGCTCTCCAGCATGGCCCTGGCTAGTTCACCCCTTGCAGGAGGCATGAGCAAGGGGCGGGGCCAGTTCTCCCACTCTCATATCCTCAGGGTCGGGTCTTCCATGTGATGATACATTGTGTATCCTGACAAAATTTGCCTGAAGATCAGAGGACAGAACAAGCCACTAGATTAAACATAGAGGCCAGGCAGTGGTGGCACACACCTTTAATCCTAGAACTCAGGAAGCAGAAATCCGTCGGGATCTCTGTGAGTTCAAAGCCACCCTGGTCTACATGTGATTGACTCAGTCTAGGAGAGAAACAGAGCCAGGCAGTGGTGGCACACAACTTTAATCCCAGTACTTGGGAGTCACACAACTTTAATCCCAGTACTTGGGAGTCACATGCCTTTAATCCCAGCACTAGGAAGGAAGTGATGATGGCTGGGTGGAGAGAAAGGTATATAAGGTGTGAGGAGACAGGAACTAAAGGCTTTTTCAGCTGGACCCCTTTCATCTGAGGACTCAGAGGCATTAAGTCAGAGGATTCGTGGAGTTGGTGAGGTGAGACGTGGCAGTGGCTTGTTCCTTTGTCTCTCTGATCTTCAAGCAAATTTTATTAGGGTACACAATATATCACCACACTCCCACACCTACACCTTTGATTCTCCCTCACCTACACCTTTGGGGCCAGCTCTACTGTGATGTCTGGTCAAGGTGCAGGGGCCGCTCTCCTGAGTGCTGCAGCTGGTGAGGGGCAGGGACAGTTCTCCTGCTCTTATGACCTCAGGGCCAGCTCTCCCACCTGCCATAGGCATTGATGGGCAAGTGGGGAGGGGTGGTGGTGGTGAGGGGTGGGGGGGTAGGGGGGAGGCAACTCTCCCCAGCCCATGCTGCCACATGACAGATGAGTAATGGAGACAACTCTCCCATGCTCATACCTTCGAGGCTGGCTCGCCTACACTTTTAATAACAGGGTCAGTTTTACTGTGTTGCCCAGGTGAGGTGCAGGGTCTGCTTTCCTGAGTGCTGCAGCCGGTAAGGGAGAGGGTTAGCTTGCCCATCTGTCGCAGGCAGTAAGGGGTAAGGGGGGGCATCTCTCCCTCACCCACACTGCTACATGACAGACGAGTGGTGGAGACAGCTCCCCCATGCTCACAACTTTGGGTCTGGCTCACCCACACTTCCATCAATAGGGTTGTCTCTACTATGCTGCCAGGAGAGGTGCAGGGCCTGCTCTCTCGAGTGTTACAGCTGCCAGGAGAGGTGCAGGGCCTGCTCTCTCGAGTGTTACAGCTGGTGCTTTCTATAGTTTTTAAAACCATAAGCTTTAGAAAGTTATATATTAAAATTTTCTCCCATTCTCTGTTGCTTGTATACAATGACAGAGTTTGTGGGCTTGTGTGTGTGTGTGTGTTTAAGATTTATTTATTATGTATGCAGTGTTCTGCTTGCATGTGTCTCTGTAGGCCAGAAGAGGGCACCAGATCTCATTACAGATGGTTGTGAGCCACATCCCCCCCCCCCCCCCCCCAGGGCTTCTCTGTGTAGCTTTGCGCCTTTCCTGGAACTCGCTTTGTAGACCAGGCTGGCCTTACCAACCTGACTCACACACCTGGATTAGTTGTTAAGCCTCTTTGGGTTGAATTTCCAGTTTAAATTTTCATTCATAAATAAGAGGGTTGCTGAGTATTGTGGCATACACCTGTAATCTCAGCACTTGAGAAACTGAGGCAGGAAGATCATGAGGTCAGGCCAGCCTGTTCTATATACACTCCCCAAACCAACCAACCAAACCAAACAAAACAAAACAAAAAAGGGAGTAGAGTATGCTAGAACATGGGCTTCCTCCTAAAAGACTGCGTACTTTTAAATGGCCAGATCCCACAGCCCAAAGGGATCAGGTCACACCTCCTCACAGAGGACCAGCCCCCACCTCACCCCCACCAGGCAGAGAATCAAGAAGCAGGCTGTGCTGTGACTTGAAGGCTCTCAGTGATGGCACCTGGCTCCTCATCATGCATGCTATATTGAACTAAGTTGAGTAGTGTGAAACTTCGCCATGACCCCTAAACTTGGAAGTTGGATTTTTCCTTTGTTTTTGAGGTGTGTTCAGAGAATCTGTCTAATGCTCTTTCTCTCGCTGGATCATGGCCTTGAGCCCCCTGTTCCTAACAAACTGCAACTTCTAAAGGGGATTGTGTATCAGCTACATGTGTGGACTGGTCACCAGTGCTTTCTCAGTACTGCTGCTATATTAACATGAGGTGACTGAGGAGCAGCTGTATCTGTCCATGTAGCCATTCACCAGCTCTGACTTTCCCTCCACTGCCCTGTGCAGGTCCCACACCCTGGTTACAGGATGTCCTCACAGTGCTAGCTCATCACCTACATGACTTCTCCTATCATAGCACGTCACGAAGATGGATGACAGCCACAGCAGTAACTCACACAGTGCCTGCTGCAGGCCAGCCAAGCCTTCAAAACCACTTCACAGCAGCCCTAAGACACAGATCACTATTATCACTCCTGCTTCAAAGAAGAGAAATCCCCGGGGTCAGGGAAGCCTCTGATGGCGCACACTGGTAGGGTGGCCAGCCTGGTTTGCCCGAGACTCAACAATTTCTGGGACTTTCAGTGAGAAAACTGAGAAAGTTTCAACCAACTGGGATAGCTGGTCACCTTGCAAGTGGGGGGTGAGGATCAGTGGCTAGCCTGACGGTTAAGGACCAATATGTGCTCATCAGTGGCACAGTATTTGGGAAACACTCTCATTGAAGACACAGTCTGGCCCTGGTGCTTCAGGGGCCTCACGTCAAGGCCATGGGGGATGATATCAGTGAAAAGAGTAAAGTTTGGTTCTGGCTTGATTAAGGCAAGGACCAATGTAAGGAAGCAAAGCACCTGTGGTACGAAAACTTAGGGATGCTCGCACGTGCGTGCGATCTCTTTCTCTATGGGTTGGAAGGTATCTTGCTCATTTCACAAGTCCTGACCTAGTTTGACATGTACTTGTGGCCCATCTCTAGGTAGTTTTTATCTCCAAGGAAAAATGAGACAGGGATGAGGGGAACACTTGGGTTAAGGGGTCTAGTTAATGCTTCTGACTTGGATACTGGGCTTGACAGGGGACTTTTGCACCCACAGCTCAGCTCATGGAGTCTACGTAGAAGATTTCAAGGTAGTCAGAACGAGCTAAGTGTTGACTGAAATGAACTGGCTAAGTCAATACATTCCCACCAGATCTTTCTGCCGTGCTTGAAATGCTCTCACTTGGGACTGTCCAGAAAGGTGGTTACTGGACACGTGTGGCTAGTGAATATTTAAAATGTGGCTACCCGGCAGCAGACTGTAAACAGTGGTTGCTGCTGTAGCTATCACAGATCCCTGTGGACTCTCAGGCCCTGCCACAGACTTTCTGAAGGTAGTCTGCACTTTAGCAAGGACATCTGGAGAACTGTGCCCAGAGGAGCATGCTGAACATGACGGTGGGAAGCGGAAGCCTGGGGTCACAGAACACTCATTGGAGGACCACACCTTGAGGAACATTGCACGAAGGAGTTATCCTTTTGTCCTCCTTCCTGCTGCTCCCCTAGGCCAGAAGATGGCAGGAAAGCGTAGGGGTGGATGATGGAGAAACCTCTTGTCACCCTCCCTTATAGGACCCGTCTTCTGAATAGTCTCTTTAACCTATCTTCTTTGCCCTCCAGTCTTTACTATGTATTTATTGCTCCATGCTGGGCCACGACGTTCCTCCACTATGGAGGGATCGCCTCTAGCAAACTGCAGCCCCCTCTGCCCTTGAGGGATTATAGGACAGGTGAGAGTTCTTAACTTTCTTCTTGCTAGCATGACCCCCTCTCCAGCAGACCCCTCCACCCGCCCCCCCCCCCAGCTGTTTGGATGAAAGAGACCTTGGGGCTATTAACCTTTATACATAGGAAATAGCTCTCTTCCAAAGCCCAGGAGTGGCCAAAGATACAGCTATGTAGACCCCAGGAGCCACCTCAAGTGCCAGCTTCTTCCTGCCAGTCCTGCTTGGTGTGGCGGGAAGGAAACTGTAGTAGCCAGCACACAGGGGAGGGTTTCGAACCGGCAATGGGAGGCAGGCTTAGCTACTCACCCGCCTTCCCGATCTGCACAGCCAGGCGCGTGAGCTTGCCCTGCAGCACCGACTTCTCCTTCTTGGGTATCTTGCTGACTTTCTTCTCCTTTTCCTCACTGTCGATACCCTCCTGGCTGTTGAGAGGCTGGATTTCCAAAGCCACTCCATCTTGGGTCTTTGCTAGGGTAGACACACACAAGTGGGGCAGGTGAGTAGGCAAGGATGTGAATGGCAGGCAGGTGGAAGGCAAGACGCCCCTCTGTCTTTCTCCTGGAATGTCCCTTAGGCCCCTGACCTCAGTTCTGATCATTCCTCACTGGTGCCAGATGTAGGACTCCACTAGGGCCTTTGGGACAAATCTAACAACTGGTGATGAAGTGGAGGATGCCTTTCGGGTCTGGATTTCCTCTTCATGACAACTTCCTGGCACCCCTCAGAGCCACATGCCAGGTTTATAGCAACAAGGGGATTAATTACACCACTAAGGCCATCACTACAAGCAGACTTTCTGGAATCCAGAGCTTAAAACAGTGAATATTTACCGTAGACCAAGGGGAGAGTCTAGCAGATGTTAGGGTCCTAGCCTATTCTGTTAAAAGCCCCCCCCTACCCCACAATCAGGAAAGAAACACAGATTCCACCCCCCCTCCCCAGACCAAAGTTACTCTTCAACTACTTCTTATATAAGTTGAAGGACACGGATTTGAAGTAGCAAGCAGGACCTGAGTTCAGTATTCTGGGGGAAAGAAAAGACGCTACCATGAAGACTTAGAGTAAGGGGAAAGCAGAGATGTGCAGACCCAGTAAACCCATGTATTTCCCTTTTAGAAGAAGAATAAAGAAACCCGAGATTCAATTTTTTTTTTCTGCTTAAGCCCTGGTGCTCTGATACAGTGATTTTATTTCTAAAGAGTACTACGATGTGTGTAACAAGGAAAAAAAATAGCTTTAGGAACTGTCTCAAGACTACTTCTTGCTGGTCCCCAACATCCCTCCAACGTCACTGTTTGCTTAGGAAGTACTTCTTGAGATACAGTCTCTTCTGTCTGATGCACAAACAAGACAGAGATGGGATGTAGACACAGCCACCAAGAGAAACACAAACCATATCAGGAGGAACAAAAACAGACTGTGGGGAGAACAAAGAAAGAAGTGGGCAGAGAGGCAGAGAGAAAAGTCTCTCTCCAAAGCCTCTGAGCAGACGAGCAGAGAAGAAATACAGGACCAGAAGACACCGGTGAGGCTGTCAGCAGAGGAGGGTGCAGGGAATGCCCAGCCCATGTCCTCGACCATGACTTCCAACCCAGAAACTGCCGGTGTGGGCGGTGAAGCAGAGCTCAGCACTCTGGGAAGAGCAGATCCGTGTCCCACACCCTAAGAATTCTGGGCATGCGCTTGCTCAAGCCAACAGCAGAGGGCGCTGCTGTTCCGCCTTGAGCCCACCCCCGGATCTCTGCACCGTCCTCAGGATGAGGCACTGGGCCACAGCAGCAGGTAACAGATTATGGAGAGGGCAGGGAGACAGATGGCCTGGAAAGGTCTGGTTTGAGCGTGGGCAGATAGAGATGGCACATGAGTGGGTGGAGAGGTTACCTTTGTTGCGATTTTCAGAGACTCCTTGTTTTTTACCTGTTTGGACAAGAAAGAAAAAAGTGGGGTGGAGACCCAAAGTGACTACTAAGAGATGATCAGGCCGGGCGGTGGTGGCGCACGCCTTTAATCCCAGCACTCGGGAGGCAGAGGCAGGCGGATCTCTGTGAGGTCAAGGCCAGCCTGGTCTCCAAAGTGAGTTCTAGGAAGGCGCAAAGCTACACAGAGAAACCCTGTCTCGAAAAACCAAAAAAAAAAAAAAAAAAAAAAAAAAAGAGAGATGATCAGATATCTAATTTGTTGGTCCTCTCCCAGCATAGAAGGGCTACAGCGAAGGAAGGAGGTGGGCTGTAGGGCAGGGAGATACATGTCAAGGAAGCTCACATCTCTGTTCATTCATCCTTCCTGTCGGTTCTCATGAATCCTTGGGATCAGAGCTGAGTGCTGAGATATGTGCACACATGGTCACGCCTGAGCTTCTCTTCCTGCTAGGAGGGAGGATGCTCTTGGCTTGAGTCAAATCTCTTGAGAAAATGGGGGTGGGAGTTAGGGAGAGAGAGGCAGGGAATGTTCAGCCCACGGAAAGGCCTTAAAAGGCATCTCCGGGTCAGTTCAACAGCATGAGTGTTGTTCTCCTAAGTGTCCATTTGAGGGTAGCTGTGGAAATGACTAGTCGGGTTCTGAGAGACTGTCTCTTATTCATAAACTGCTCTCTACTAAGAACCTAAGATGAGCCTTGGCCAAGTGGTAGGAACTGTTCTCTCCCCACAGGAAGAAGGAATGATCGGAAAAAGGTGTGAGTTTGGCATTAACATCTGGGTCTTTTACTCCTGTTGGTCCTACTCTGGATCAAGACTAGTCTAAAGGCCTCTCCGGTCCCACTCTTCCAACGGTTCTTCTCTTCTGCAGAGGCCCACAGTTTCAGCAGGACCCATGTTGTCCTCAAGTCACCTTCCTCTTAGCTGTGATGGTTCACTTACTCCTTAATCCATGAGGAAGAGAGTAAGGGAAGAGGAGGAGGACCCGGGGCACTTTGGCTGGAACACCTTCCAGCTCACCCAGGGTAGGGCTAACTCAACCCTTCACAACCAACCCGAGATACAGGAATTAAGGTTCAAACAAAATCTGACTTGAGGGCTTTGAGCCAGGATTCAGTGTTTTCATCAGAGGTCCTCAGAGACATAAGGTTGACGTGTGCGTGCGTGCGTGCGTGCGTGCGTGCGTGCCTGCCTGCCTGCCTGTCTGTCTGTCTGTCTGTCTGTCTGCCTGCACATATGCCTATATACCATGTGTGTGCCGATGTCCACACAGGCCAGAAGAGGGCTAGGATCCCCTGGAACTGGAGTTATAGATGGTTATTAGCAGCCACGTGGGCACTGAAAACCAAACCCAGGTCCTTTGCAAGAATAGCAAGTGTTCTTAAACCACTGAGCCACCTCTCCAGACCCACAAGTGACATGTGCATCTTGGCAAGGAGTCTGGATAGCCATGGCTTCATCCCAGCAGACTTTTCTAATAGGCTTTCCATCTGCATCTGCTCTCTGACCTCTAGTTCATTCACAGAGAGGAAAGAGACTTTCATTCTCATTTGGCATGCCCCTTACTTTTCTTCTTCTTTTCCTCCTCATCTTCCTCACTGGCCCCTAAGAGGGTGAAGATGATTCCAGTCTGAGAGTTGATCCCCACAGCAGTCACTACCATCCGGCCAGAACCTTCCATCACGTGAGTCCCTGTAAAAGGGAAGGGTGGACATGAGTGCCGTTTGATGTTCTTAGCTGTGATTTGGTATGCAATACAAACTTAAACGCACAGCTCCCTTTCCTTTAGGGACACTAATCTATTTAGAAGGCGGTAAGAGAAAGCCAAGAGATGAGTTCATTTCAAGTGACCAAGGAAACAGAGGTTAAGATTAATGTATTAACTTTATGCCATCTTCCCAAATAGCAGAGCTCCCATAAGACTTACTTTATGAAAAACTTCTTTCAGATTACTGACAACCCTGCATCAGGACCACCCACATGTTTCTACTCCATCTGAACCCAAGAGAAGAAGAAAGGATGAAGCTAATAGAGGGAATAGGGCCCAGAACCCGTAGCCTGACTGTCTGGGGGCCGTGGACGATGACCTGGGCAGCCAGAGGCTATACCTGAGAGCAACATGGGGTCTTTCTCCAGAGACTTCTTGACATGATCTGACTCTCCCGTCAGAGAGCTCTCATCGATCTTCAGGTCATTGCCCTGGATTAGGATTCCGTCTGCAGGGAGTAGGTCACCTGGTGTAGGAGGGAAAGGTTGACGGTAAGGCCAAGCAGGGAAGAGCCAACTCCTCCACTCCACCTCAGGGCTGCTCTTCT
The DNA here is from genome assembly GCF_949786415.1 of Peromyscus eremicus. Classification (NCBI taxonomy): domain Eukaryota; kingdom Metazoa; phylum Chordata; class Mammalia; order Rodentia; family Cricetidae; genus Peromyscus; species Peromyscus eremicus. The sequence goes on along the minus strand of NC_081431.1, from coordinate 59,145,117 downwards.
GGCAAAACCTAGAGGGCTATGGTCCCACGAGAAGCTGAGGAGCATCTAAAGGTAACTCTAGAGCTGTGGAGGGGCTCAGTGGTAGAGGGCTTACCTATACCGCAAATGGCCCTGGGCTTGATCCCTAGGGTCACACATATCTCGAACCGATACCTTCCTGTGGCCTAAATATTGTATACCTTTACTCCTAAGCCATACAGGGCACAAGTATGACAATCCCTTGGAAGAGTTTTGGCTATGGCTTTCTCCAGAATTCCTTCCTGCAACCTCCTAAATTCTCCCTGATAATTTAGCACAAGCTGGGGGATTATTTGGGGGCGGAGATCCAGAAACTCCTAGCCTTTCATGTCAATGGACCTACTCCTCAAATGTATGTGTGGGGCATAGGCCAGAGAAACATAGTGGTCTCACCGTATTTGATCTGGGCAATATCTCCCACCACAATCTCAGCCACTGGGAGCTGGATGAGCTGACCATTCCGGATAATGCAGAATTTTTGCTCGAGTTCAATGCGACTCTGCAGCCCCCGGAACTGCTTCTCTTTGCTCCAGTCATTGAAGGCTGTCACTAACACCACAATGATCACCGAGGTAAGGATGGCTGCCCCCTCAATCCAGCCGGTTTCTGCTTCCTCGTCTTCTGGGCTACTTGTAGTCTGACCACAGACTAGCCAGGGAGGGGAGAAAGAGTCGTTGAAACGAGGGTGGTACTTCCACAACCTCCACAAGATGGAAGGTCATGGAAAGAGAGCAATAGAACATAAAAAAAACCTGCTCTCCAAGGAAATCAGAAGAGAGCAGGATGGACTGTCATCTCAACACTACCAGATCTATTTGTGCTAATTCCTAAATGGCACAAAATATGCTGATGCTCTTTCCCATAATGCCAAGCACTACGGTCAGGACGCACTGAGCAGCAGAGGTAAGGACACAGGACGGGTGGCATTCTGAGTCAGGATGTGGTAGGGGAGGGGGACGGTTAGGAGAATGGCTTACTAGCTGCTGGCTGCTCTCCTTTGCAGAGCCTGCTGGGTAACAGGAACACTGTGTACTACAACCTGACAGCCACCGGTACTAAGTATGGTTGGCGGTGTGGGACGGACCCAGGTCAGCCACATGGCGCAGCTTAGACACTCACTTTCATTGTCTCCGCCAGGGGGTCGATAGAAGGACAGGACCAGGGAGATGATGGCTGCAATCTCCAGGATGATGAGCGTGACATCCTGCAGGGCTTCCCACACTAATTCTAAGAAAGTCTTGGGCTTTTTCGGAGGTATCACATTCTGTCCAAAAACAAGTCTACGCTTCTCCAGATCTGTAGGGTTCCCAGATAAACCTGAGGAGACGAGAGAGAGTAAAGGGGGTGGGAGGTGATATCAGAAGTCAAGTTAAAGGCCTGTCTATTTATTTATATCTATCTGTCTGTCTGTCTGTTGGTCTGTCTGTCGGTCTGTCTGTCTGTCTACCTGTCTATCTGTCTAACTACCTACCTATGTGTATACGTGTCTCTCTGTGAGAGTATATGCCATATATGTCTGTGTGCCTGTAGAAGCCAGAAGGGGGCACCAGAGCTCCTGAAACTGGAGTTACAGGTGCTTGTGAGCTGCTTAATGTGGGTGCTGCCACCACAACACAGGTTTTTCTAATGAATGACCAGCAAGACTATCATGGTTGAAGCCTTGGATACCACAGAAAATACAAAAGCCAGAATCTAGCATAAGGAAGGAATTCCTGATCAGCAAAGTTTGACCTTTGCTAAAAACAAACAAACAAAAAAAACAAAACAACAAAAAACAAGCAAACAAGCAAACAAACAAACAAACAAAAACCTGGAAGATGTTTACACTTTGGGCATAACACTCCAAAGGAGCTGACACTTGACCTGGTGTTGAGACTTTGTGGTGCTAAGAAAGTTGGGGGTGGGGGTGAGGTCTAAAACTGCTCTCCAGAAGCAGAAGAGAAGAAAGGTTAAATTGACTGACTTGAAACACTATGAGGTGGATGAAAATGGCAAAATGAGTCTCCTTCATCAAGAGGGCCCTTCAGAGGTATTTCAATGTCAGCTGCTCTGGCAGACGTCACTGTGCCACGTATTGTTTGATTTACAGACCAGAAGACCGTGTATGGGTTAATAAAAGACGTGAACTAAAAACCAAATCAAAATGAAAAGACCTCTTGTCCACTTAGGAGACCCGGAATGGTGGTGCGGTGGGACTGTGGCCAACCATCCCAGTTTGTCAGGACACCAGGACTATGGAATCTTCAGAAGTTTCAAAATGAGGAAAGGGTGACAAGATGGCCACAGGATGGGGGCCTTTTGCTTCTGGTGACCAGGCTAAGTAGATTTCTGCTTCTCAGGGGCTGTGCCCCAGGCTCCAGCTCTAAGAACAGAAGCACTCGAATGTTCTCAGGATGCACAGAACTCTTCTCTCACAAGAACATGCAAATTCTGGCAAGGACCTGAGCATGCTGGTTCACACGTGAGGGCCAGAAAGAACCAGCCATCTGTTCCAGGTCATGCAAGGCGGAGGCAGAGGCTACCCATGGGTCTGTCTTCATTCCAAGTTGTAGGAGCTGTAGGGCACTGAAGGAGAACTCTCGAGGCAAAGTAACCTTAGGTGCGTGTCACCCCTGCTTCTCTGTCTATCAGAACCTTCAACAAAAGTGTGGCTGTTTTACTTCCTGCTAAGGACTTGGGGTGAACTAGACAAAGTATTACAGCTCAGGCTGAATAACCTGAACCAAGCAAGGCCATGAAGTTTCCAGATATTACACAGTTCTTGACAACCAGTATTTCCCCACTAAAACAGAACATGTAACTCCCCCCACACACACACACACACTCCCAGGGTGGGGGGTGGGAAGGCAGAATTATACTCCGTAGCTTCCCAAAAATTTTGGCCCCTTTTCTGGACCCTAGAGGGGTCACAGGTGGAGGGAAATCTTATCCAGCAGTAAACACCAGTTGGCATTCATTAAGTTGTTTACATATTGCAGCAAATTACTTTTTTTTTTTTTTTTTTTTTTTGGCTTTGGTTTTGGCACTGGACACTGTTGGCCGCCTGTTTGATGGGTTCCCCCACAGGTAGGGTGGGGCAATCTTTGTCTTGAAAACAGGTCAGCAGCTGAGGAAGCTCAGGATCAGGGCCAGGGGATCCTCCACTGAGCTTCGCACAAAGCAAGGAAATGTGTGCGCCTGGAAGGAACAAGGTCGGAACGGAGTCCAGGATGTCAGGGACTCCACACTTGGTCATCATGGAGGCCTTCCAATGGTGAGGAAAGGAATAGGCAGCGTGTGAGGGCAAACAGAGCACCGTGACAGGAGGAAGGAAGGGGGGGGGGGCTAAACCTTAGGAAGACCTCGAGGCAGAAAAAGATCTTGAAAATGGGCCAACAAGCACACGGAACACTGCCTGCGGGGTGGGAGGTGGCTGCCATTTCCCATGCTCACAAAATCCGCTCACAAAATTGTGCAGAGCCCTCTGGCTCTGAGGGAGAGGAGTCTGGCAGGATGGCATGATTTGGTATCATTCTGTGCAGTGAGAGACTGGAGGGCATGGAGGGCAAGCCACTTTCATTTGTTAGGAGGCAAGGGGCAGGGAACTCCTTGGGGACACGGTGGTGCCTGAGACTGTAATCCAGGGCCCCATCAGTCAGCATTTAATCCCTCACTCCAGCTGAGCAGCCAGTTGGGCTCCACAGGGGAGCAAGGCTGGGTTCAAAGCACTGGAAGCCAAGTTGAGCTTCTTCCCAGACGTCCCTGGCCTCCTTCAGCCCGCCCTGCCCTGGGAAGTCAGGTTCCCAGTCAAAAAGGCAGAGAAGGGCCTGGGAAAAGAGTGTTCTGGGCAGGGCATCTGGATCCCCAGGCAGACAGGGGCAGGGTGGCCAGGAGGCAGGGCTTTCTGGTCCTTTGCCCTAGGGGACCAGAAAGGGCAGGGCTGTGCCAGCTAGGGATTACTGCTCTGGATGGACAGATCGGCTTGAGGGAGACAAGAGTTTGGACATTTTGTTAATCTACTCAGGGTGTTTGCGAAGATGTGGGATTCACAACTCACTGGGAGGAAATATCCTTCCTTTCTTTGGTAAGGGTCACCAGGGCATTGTGAGGGTGACCGAGGTGTTAAAGATCAGGGCCGGGTGTGGTGATTCAGGCCTGTATTCCCAGCACTCAAGAGGTTAAAGCAGGAGGATGGCTGCACGTTCAAGGTCAGCCTGGACCACATAGTGAGTTCCAGGTCAGTCTGTGCTAGAGAACCTCATCTTTAAAAACCTAAAGAGTGCTGCGTGGTGGTGGTGGTGCACACCTTTAATCCCAGCATTTGGGAGGCAGAGGCAGGTGGATCTCTGTGAGTTTGAGGCCAGCCTGGTCTACAGAGCGAGATCCGGGACAGGCACCAAAACTACACTGAGAAACACTGTCTTAGGGAAAAAAAACAAAAACAAAATAAAACAAAAAACCTAAAGAGCTACCAAAGATCATTTTAAGGGACAATAGCCTAACACTCTCCCCAAAGTGAGTCTACCTGAGCTACTTACTTCAGTGTGCAGGGGCAGGGTGACTATTTACCTGTCAGCAGGCTCTCATATTAATACCTAATGATCATTTCTCTCTTCTCTCTCTCTCTCTCTCTCTCTCTCTCTCTCTCTCTCTCTCTCTCTCTCTCTCTCCTCCACCTTGCTCTCCGGTTCTCAGTCTGCTCCACAAAGATCTTTTGAAATATGTAAGGCAATACATGCCACTCATCTTCCCAAAACCCTATGTGGCTTTTCCATGGAGTAAAACCAGGCACCAAGGCCTCTGATGGCCTCTAGGGCCACTTAGGGGCCTCCAGCATTTATCTCTTCCTATTTCCCAGTCTTCAGAGCTCTAGCCCAGCACACCTTCCTTTACTCTCTGAACATACCCCCTGATCCCTACTCGGCCTCTGCACATACTGTTGCACCCTCTTTCCCCAACAGAGCCTCTTCCTAGGCTGCCCCTCCCATCCTTCAGGTCTCTGTCCCCATCTCAGTGAGGCTAAGGCTGTGGCCAACCCCATTCCCCAGGTCGCTCTCCTTCTTGTCCACAACACTGAGGCCTTATTCACCTATTGCTTGACTCCACCATCGCCCTAAGAGGAGGGTGTCTGCCTTTGTTCCTGAGCAGCACCTGGCGCAAACACACACTCAAACCTGCTGAATGAACCAAGTGGATGACTAATGAACAAAGTCGCTAACATTTAAGTGATTGCTGTGTGACAGGCACGTCGCCAGGCACACTTTGCTTCTCTTTCAAATATCAAGAGTCAGTAGAGGCAGTTACTAGGAACCCCATTTGACATGCAAGACAACTAAGGCTTTAGCAGGGGCAGGGTCTGGATCTCCCATAGGAGGCAGCTGGACGCCAACCTATACCCTAAGGGTCCTAGGACATGAGGGCAGTAGTGCTCAACTAAAGCTCCATTCTAGTAATGACCGACTTATCCTGGTTTGCTGAGACTGCCCAGGCTTCAGCACTAGCAGCAGATGGGCAGGTGGCCACCTTGTTTCTTATGCCACACATTGTGGGCCCACACATTGTTAGCTCTGTCCCTCCGAGGAAGCCAGTGCTGCCCCTATGGGCTATGACTGGAGGGGTTGGTTCCTGCCTTTTGCCTGTCCTAGGGGATGGTGGCTTCATCATCATGGGCCAGCTCACTGAAGCCTGTGCTCACTAAAAGGCTCCTATGGCCTTTTCTGGACTCGAGCAAAGGAAACAAGATACATTTTAGATAATACAAAGGTGGAACTTGGCCTCATCTAGATGTTCCCTCAAAGGAACACATTTGCTCCCTCTCGCTCTTTTCTTTTACACACATGAGTGTGCTTGTGTGTGTGTGTGCACATGTGTGCTTGTGCACAGATATGTGCTGCACACGTAGAAGTTGGTTCTCTCCTTCCATTATGTAGGTCTGGGGGATCAAACTCAGGTCATTAGACCTGGCAGCAGGTGGCACCCTTACTCACTGAACCATTTCGCCTGTCCCACACCCATTTGCTATTTTCTACTCATCTATCCGCCCTACCTTCAGTGACACACAGACTGTACAATAGCTCCCTTAAGCAGTCAAGTAAGTGGCTGTCCGGGTTCCCAGAGCGCTCTGCAGGAGGCCAGGGAGGGCCCTGGATGCTGGCCTGGGAATCCTCTCTGACACGCGGTGCTGCACGGGAAAGCCATGTGGGGCTGGGAACTCCGCCAATTCCCAATTTTGGGCTTTCCACTCCATTCTTTCCACCCCTGAGCTCAGTGGCCGTAACCTCACACGAATAGTTTGTCCAGTTCAGAAATATGTTCGGGCCCCTGATCTCCACGGTGGCTTCTCAAATACTTACACGGCCTCCTGGAGAGGGGAAGGAAGACTTGGCGAGAGGGCTATGCGGAAAACACAGGAGAAGGGGTTCCCCCGAGAAATTCATGAGGGGAATTTATCTCTGAGAACAGGAGAGAGACAGCCCCACCCAAACCGAGAGTGCTTCCAGCCCTTAGAACCAGACCGAGCACATGAGCTGGGAGAAGCACAGAGACCGTGCATCTGAAGTCACTGCCCCCGCCCATGCTGGGAGTTGCAGGGTCCCTGCCCAGGCTCCTCAGGCCAGAGTCAGCAACAGTGAACACTGGTGTCTCCTATGCAGGGCCAGGCCAGGAGGAGTGGTGTCCAGCCTAAAGTGGTGGGACTCCGCCAGGAAAGGGCCTGGGCCAGCCAGCCTCCTGTTGACACCACAGATGATGTGGGCAGAGGCGCCTCTTATCAGAGCGGGCAAAGCCCCAGAAAGGGTGGGTCTAAGTCAGACATGAGGGACTTCCCAGCTGTCTGAATTATGATACCTTGCCAAAGGAGGTGGAGGAAAAGCCTCTCCCATACAGATAGTGCAAGGGAGAAGTTTCTTGAGGATGATTGAAGGCAGCCATCTTTAGGTTCATGAGAACAGGCATTGAGTACATTTTAAGAACTGGGTGTATAGGTCAGTGGTAGAGAGCTTGCCTGGCTTACAGACAACCTGGGTTCTATTCTCAGCCCTCACCTCTAAACACATAAAAATGTGTCTGCAAGTCCTTCTTAAAACACTGGACAGGCTTCTAAGGAGGGCAATAGCTTAAGATCAGAGGGTCTGTGCGGGCAGAGTCAGCTCCTGCTCTTAGCCAAATGCTGTGCTTTCAAGCAGCATACAAGACCCTTCCTGTTGCAACATCTCCAGCGCAACACAAATACAAGCGGGAGACATGCTTGTCCTGGACTCCCAGCCCTGAGATGGAGGGACAGACACAAGGTCCAAGTAAAAGGGCACTGGCTGGGCGCTGGTGGCACACACCTTTAATCCCAGCACCCAGGAGGCAGAGGCAGGTGGAGCTCTGAGTTGGAGGCCAGCCTGGTCTACAGATCGAGTTCTAGGATAGCCAGGGCTACACAGAGAAACCCTGTCTCGAAAAAGAAAAAACAAACAAAGAAAGAGGACACTGGACTACATAACAATGTTCCCTCCAGAGTGGCAGCTTCTCCAGGGTCCGGCTTTACCAATTCCCCACCCCTACTCCATCCCGGCTCTGACACAGGAAGAGGAAGTTCCCCTGAGCATCCACCCTCTTCATCCCTCTGCTCTGTCACCTTCCTGCACTGCCCGCATGTGCTTCTAACCAGTGTCATCTTCCCAGTGCTCACACCTGTGAGCTAAATAAAAAGAGCGAAAGCTCCACTTCTAAGGGTAGACGCAGCTGTCTGCCTCAGTCAAGGAGGGAACACCAACTTTCTTTCCTTTTTCTGGAGGCTCAGTGCAACCCAACTGAAAGGTCAAAGGTCAAAGCAGGAGGAGCTGGGGAGACAGCGCAGTTGGCAGGGTACTTGCCTAACAGGCACAAAGCTGTGGGTTCAGTCCCCAGCACCATATAAAACAAGGCAGGACAGTACAATCTTGTTATCCCAGCACTCAGGGGGTGTAGACAGGAGGATCAGAAGTTCAAACTCATCCAGAGCTACATAGCAAGTTTGGGGCCAGCCTAGACTACATGAGACCCTGCCTCAAAGGGAGGGAAAGAAAGGGCTGGAGATACAGCTCAGCAATTAAGAACGCTTGTTGCTCTTGCGGAGGACCTGGGTTCAGTTCCCAGCACATACAAGGTAGCTCACAGCCATCTCTAGCTCCAGTTCCTGGGGATCTGATGGCCTCTTCTGACCTCCTCTGGCACCGGACATGAACATAGTACATACATACATGCCATTCAAATACTCATACACATAAAATGAATTTAAAAAGAAAAGAAAAGAAAAATCAAAGTAGAAGCCAAAAATGGAGCATGCCTATCATTCCAGATTTTGAGGGGTTGAGACCAGAGGATCACTGTGAATACAAGGCTAACCAACCAACCCACCAAAACTCCACTCACCTCAAATTAGAGGCTGGAATATAATTCAGAAGAAGAGGGATAGGAGCCTTCTGTTCATACACAATTAGACAAAAAAAAAAAGCAAACCAAACTCCAGAACATGTAATGCTCAGAAGACTGCTGCTGAGCTATAGAGTCTCCCAGCACAGAGGTGCCACGCCTGGGGGACAGGAAAAGGCAGGGAGGCTCTCAGGTCCGGAAGACCTCACTCTCCTATCAAGGGCTCTCACCCCTGCCTGGTACATGGTGCCCCCAAACTCAGATGCTCAGCTCTGGGTGAGGAGGGGCTGGGTGGCGAAGGGTTGGCAGAGTGTAGGGTTGGGTGGGGACAGCTCTCCTGGCCTAATTCAGCCCTAGGCATGAAACCTAAACCTGCATTCCAGGGTGCCAGAAACCTTCCCTGTTGGGGCAGGAGGGCACCTTCACCCTCCTGCGGCCTCCAATCCTTTCATCCTCTAGATGTTACAGGAACCCTTCTCACTCCTCCACCAAGCATTAAGAATTTCTCTAATGAAGCCACTGGCCTGGCCCACACTGTTCACACTGGCCCACACTGTTCACACTGGCCCACACTGCTCACACTGTTCACACTGGCCCACACTGTTCACACTGGTCCACACTGCCCACACTGCTCACACTGGCCCACACTGCTCACACTGGCCCACACTGTTCACACTGGCCCACACTGCTCACACTGGCCCACACTGTTCACACTGGCCCACACTGCTCACACTGGCCCACACTGCTCACACTGGCCCACACTGTTCACACTGGCCCACACCCAGGGCAGCTAGCCCTTTTCTAGCTGTTGCTGGCTGTGCACATGTGCCCCGTCCCCTCCCTCCAAGATATTCCTCTAGTGTGAGATTCACACCTTAAGTTAGCACTAGCAGATTTACCCGAGGTGTGAGAGCCCAGTGGACCACAGAATGCTAGTCTCGGCAGCCAGGCCCAGATAAATTGCTAGGAAGGACCCTGGCAGCCCTAGGAGAGGCGGGACAAGGGGACAAGAGTTCAAGGAGAAGGCTGGGGACAGAGGCTGTAAGGAGAGGTTGTGCCTTTCAGAGTCACGAGCTCTGCCACACTGATATTCCAGGACGGACTATCAACGTTAGAGAGGAAAGGAAGCCAAAGAAGCCAGGCCCTGCCTTCCTGTCACACCTATACCATCTGTATTCACTGTCACCTACCTAGCTCTTCACTTCCCCAACACTAACATTCCCTAAAATGGTGGTATCTAGGTGTGTGTGTGTGTGTGTGTGTGTGTGTGTGTGTGTGTGATGCTTCTACCTTTTGGAGAATAGGGAGAAAGTATTAAGAAGGTATTAGAATTTTCTATATTACCTCATCCATTTCTTTCTTTCTTTGGTTTTGGTTTTTTGAGACAGGGTTTCTCTGTGTAACAGCTCTGGCTGTCCTGGAACTCACTCTGTAGACCAGACTGGCCTCGAACTCACAGAGATCCGCCTGCCTCTGCCTCCCAAGTGCTGGGATTAAAGGCGTGTGCCACCACTGCCGGGACCCTCATCCATTTCTATGCCTGCACATCTTATTATATAAATAAGTTTAGTGTTAGAAGAGAACTACCAGTAATTCCGATGTGTCCCAAGTGAACATGTATCAATTACTAGGCATGTATCAATTTCTTTTTCTAGATTGATAATGCTACTAGAAATTTCAGGTCTGAGGGTGCAGCTTAGTGATGGACACTTGTCTAGTATTGGCAGACCTCCGGTTTGATCTCCAGTACCTTTCTGGGGGTGGTAGAGGAGGGGGGCTGGTTGGATTGATTTCAGTCTGCCCTGTGGAGGAAGAGCCCAGTCCTAGCCTGTTCCAATCGAGATAAGATGGCCACGTCTAGGTAGTACATGGTGACAGGAACACAGTAGAACCCCAGATCTTAATCTTGTAATTGGTGAACTCCAAATCATAATTAGTCTGTCTTCAAACAGGTTCTTCTCCCTCTGGCCATTCCCCCAAAGAACTTCACCTTCCTACATCCAACAGCTACTCAGCAGTTGGGGAAGACAAAGATGCTTGCATTGTAAACTAGGAACACTCTGGAAGGGGAGCATCACCACACAGCTGGTGTATCCCTAGGCGAGCCTTAGATGATGCAGAGGGGCGGGGTCAAGCTCCCAAGCCCCTTTCTTCTCCGTTAGTCCTGCATCTTAGCTCCTGCACTGCGCGGCTCCTCGACACCACTCTTCCTCCAAACACAATTTGAGAATTCTCTTTCATTTGTGTGCAACTTCTACTGACTTGGAAGCTCTGGGGGAGGACGGACAGTGTGTGCTGTCACGGTCACCAGTGTGAGGTCGTCTACAGAGCTGGAACTAGTTGTCACATTTTGTTGGAGGCGTATCAGAGGACCTTAATTACTGTGCCGCCCTACCAGGTTCTGTAGGGGAGGGACGAAGTAGAAGGCTAGAGATGGAACCCGAGATAGAAAGTCCAGCCAACGTTTATCTACATGCAAATTCAACAGAATTGTCTTTAGCCACTTAAAAGAGGCCCCATGCCGGTGATTTATAGTTTATTTAAAGCTCCCTGTTCTGACCCTTCTTCTCTGCGTCCAGAATTTCCTCCCATCTGCCAGCCTACTGCTCCCAGAAAACAATGTCTCCCCTGATTAGGGTGCTATGGCAGAGGGTGTATATGGAAGACTCCTGTGTGGAAGAAAGAATGCATCCTTCTGTCTCGTCCAAAGAGTCTCTCGCCCAGGTTCCTCCTTCCACACTAAGGAGTGCCGAGACTGAGAACATACCTCCTCTTGTCCTCAAGGCAAGGGGCCCCTCACTCCAGACTCACCAAATGTTCCCTCCTCAGGAAGCCCCGAGATGGGAGGGGCAGCTCAGAGGATAAGGACTCTTTCCTAGCCCGAGTCTCCTGAGCTGCTTTACTCTGCGGCGCTTGGAGAGATTTCTGGAAATGGGGCAGAGACAGAAGATGAGAAAATAAAAGGGGGGGCTGGAGGAATTCGGGTTGAAAATCTAAAGCCAGCCTGGCTCTGTCAAGAGGAAGCAGAATTGGAAGAATTGGAAAGGGGGAGGGGCTCATGAAGGCCAGCCCTTCCGGAGGATCTACAGGTAGTTAAGAGACTTTCACCCCCCAGGGATGTACCCACGGGTAAGGTACCCATGCTTCTGTAAATAACCTTTCATCCATGTTTATGTAACAACTCTAGTGAAATTCAATGGGCCATTAGAAGAGGAGGAGGAGGAGGAGGAGGAGGAGGAGGAGGAGGAGGAGGAAGATATTGACAACAAGAAAGTAGACGGAAGAAGTTGGGAAGATGAAGTCATCAGTGGGAGGGGGCTGGGGAATGTGATCAAAATGCATGTACACATGTATGAGAATGTTGTAATGACGTCCATTACTAGATATAATTAATAATACACTATTATAAACTTTTTTAAAGAAGGGAATTGGAACTGGGGGGAAAAAAAGCAAGAAAATGAAAAGGGTCCCATTGGTGCAAAATGCTGAGTCCCTCTCCTGATAAGCCCATGTTGACAAAGTGTCCTGTTGACTCCCAGCCCTTTGTCTTAGCTTTTGTTTATACAGAGCCATAAAGAGCTGGGGGCTGGAGTGATGGTTCGCACTCAGGGACCTGGGTCTGGTTCCCAGCACCCGAGTGGTGGCTCACAACCATCTGGAACTCCTCCTTCAGGGGATCTGATGCGTTATTTGAATTCTGCAGGCAACAGATTTGCACATGGTGCATAAACACAATATGCAAACAAAATACTGACACATAACATCAAACAAACAAACAAATAAATAAACAAACAAACACAAACACATTTAGACCGAGCCTATAGCTTCTTCCACACCTTCCCAGCCCTTCCTATTTCTCTAAACATCCCTCCTCTTTTCTGGTCACTCTCTCAACTTTGTGGCCAGTCACTGTTGACTGCTGAGGTCACCCAGCACTAGCTCCCCGACTCCCACCACCCCGCCCAGGGTCTTCCTTATTCTAACCTACTCTAGGCTGAGGAGCAACTGCTACTCCAACACATCAATGTAATGCAGGAACAGTATTAGCATGTGCATTGGACCCAATTCCACATTCTATTAAAACGCAAAACCAGGGGCTGGAAAGACGGCTCAGCAGTTAAAAGAACTTCCTGCTCTTGCAGAGGATCTGGGTCCAGTTTCCAGTACTCACATGTCAGCTCATAATTACATGGAACTATATGTGTTGGTTTGAATAGGTATGGCCCCATACACTCATGTGCTTGACAGCTTGGCCCATAGGGAGTGGCACTGTTACGAGGTGTGGCCTTGTTGGAGTAGGTGTGTCTTGTTGGAGGAAGTGTGTCTTGTTGGGGGAAGTGTGTCACTGTGGGGGAAGTGTGTCACTGTGGGGGAGGGCTTTGAGATCTCAGATGCTTAAGCACAGGCTCAGTGTCACACAGTTCTTTTGTGGCTGCCCTGTGGATCCAGATGTAGAACTCTCAGCTCCTTCTCCAGCACCATGTCTGCCTGCATGCCACCATGTTTCCCACCATGATGATAATGGATTAAACCTCTGAACTGTGAGCCAGCCCCGATTAAATGCTTTCCTTTATGAGAGTTGCTGTGGTCGTGGTGTCTCTTCACAGCAATAGAAACCCAAACTATCATACTCTCATTCCAGGGGATCCATGACACTGACTTCTGGCATCTTCTTGGCACCAGCATACGTGATGCACACAAACTCATTCAGGCGCGCACACACACACACACACACACACACACAAATAGAACATTTTTTTTTTTTTTTTTTTTTTTTTTTTGGTTTTTCGAGACAGGGTTTCTCTGTGTAGCTTTGCACCTCTCCTGGAACTCACTTGGTAGCCCAGGCTGGCCTCGAACTCACAGAGATCCACCTGGCTCTGCCTCCCGAGTGCTGGGATTAAAGGCGTGCGCCACCACCGCCCGGCCCAAATAGAATATCTTTTAAAATATGAAACCAACTTTAAGTCCTCTGCACTTCTGTACACAAGAGGCAACAGAGCATTAATAGGCTGTGAGCCAGAAAACAGACAGTCCTCTACTGGTGCAAAGACCCCAGGCAGGTCATTAAAATCTTTAGCTTAGCAGAGAATATTAAATTCAAGTGCTAGTCAAACAACAAACTCAACCAATAAAAAGTAAGAAAACAACAACAACAAACAAGTCCTGTCTCTCTCTAGAATTGTATAAATAGAGGCTAACAAAATCACGTTAGTGTCAAAAACCCCAAGTTCCTTTAAGCCTCCTTATTTGCTATAATTTGAAAAGTTGTATCTACAGTAAACCCAAGCAAAAAATAAGAGAAAAAGGGTCACACTCTATTTCCCTCACCACCGACACCCCGCCCCAGAAGCCGGGCTAGCTTCGAACTCCCTGGCTCACGAAATCCTCTCCGATCCTGAGTAGCCAGGACTTCTGGCAAAAGGTTCCCTACTCCAGTCTACTCAAACTTACTTCATTTGGGGTTCTAACTAGAATTCAAACTTACTCTCTTATCTTTATTCCCATTATTAATCTGCAGGAGCCTCCCACAGGTGACAAAATCATACGAAACCAAAAGGCATCTGAGATTGGTCTTCTGGTAATTTTTATAGATGGTAAATTATCATAGTTACATGAAAGGATGAGAGAAATGGGAGGAAAGTCTGGGTCCTGCTCTGAGGAGCCCCCAGGTTCCAGCTTATTGGATCCCTGAGTCCACTTTGTGACAGAAACAGCTGACCCCAATAATAAGAGGAGGAAAACAAAAAGATCCAGCTTCAGTTCTGGCGGGAATCTGTAAAGTAAGACCTGCATGTCTCAGGAAAGCACAAGACACACCCTCTCCTTAGAGTCCATCCTGCTCTAAGAGTCACTGAGAAAGAAGATCAAGGGATAGCCTTGGTGGTGCATGCCTATAACCCTGGCACTAAGAAGGACTGAAGCAGGAGGATCAGAGGTTCCAGGTCAGCCTTGGTGGCAGAGTGATACTGTCTCAGAGAAACAAACAAACAAAATAAAACCAGGAGGTGATGGTGGGTGTGGCAGTGCGTGCCTGTAAATCCCAGCACTTGGGAGGCTGAAGCAGGCTAACTGGTGTGAGTTCAAGACCATCCTGGGCTCCAAAGTGAGACCTTGTTTCAATAAATAAATAAAAATGAAAATGAAAAAAAACTTTAGCTGGCAGGAAGTAGGCAGTGTCCAGAGGGTAGTATTAGACACAGCTTAAAGGCCCAGAGGAGCTGACTGAAGGCCACCAATCCCTGCCATCTTCAGCCTCTGAGGTGACAGGAAGCATGGGGGACAGACAGCAGCTGCAGTCACACATACCTTAGCCACATTAGAGATTAGGATTCTTTGAAACATATAAGCACGCGTATTCCAGCAAAACCTCCAGGCACACGAGCTCTGTTTATACAACACCTATTATCAGTTTTCACATGCATACATAAACACACATGTACACACATGCACTGTACTATTTAATCCCAGTAACTCCTATGGACTAAATATAAACATTACTTCAAGCACCTGAACCTAAAGCTTATAAGATATATACCAGGCCTGTAATCCTATCTACTTGGGAGACAGGCAGGAGAAGCATGAACTGAAAGGCTACCTACACTACAGAGTGAGTTCATTGTCCAGTCTGGGCAATGTAGTGAGAATCTGTCTTAAATTTAAAAGTAAAAAAGGAGGGCTGGGCGCTACAGCTTAGTGGTCGTGGTGGTGGTGGTGGTGGTGGTGGTGGTGGTGGTGGTGGTGGTGGTGGGCTTGTGCAAAGTCCTGGGTTTGGTCCCCACATGATGGGGGAAAAATGTTTATCAGACAGGGTTAAAAAAAAATCAGTAATCCCAAGACAGAAAACAGCAACTGATCCAAAGGCACGCTTATGATATGCCATCCCAATTCTAACAATAAGGTACTCAGATGGTGGGAATACTACTTCCTGTAGACCTTTCTCAGCCAATGAACTTTAAGATAAGTGCGAGGAAGAACTCTATATTAAGTTTTTCCGTAATCAAAGACTGATAGAACGGGGAATTGATTATAAGTGCATCTAAATCACAAATAAGTACAGACTGGTAAAGAAATAGGAGTAAAGAATGCTTTGGAGAATCATAGTTCCTCAGGTGTCAGGAGAAGGAACAGCTCTTCATGGCCTCCCTCCTTCCAGCACTTTAGAACACTGTACTCTTCCCACAAGATGAAAACCAATCCATTGGGTCTCCAGAAATGTACCTTCCCTAGAAGCTGGAAAATAATATTTCAAAATCCTAGTCACTCTCCTCCAATCCCCAGCCCTTGAAATGGCCTTTACCTTCTACAGGGGAGGTTTTCAGTCTCTCGCAGATATTCTGTACACCTCCATAGTGGGCACTGATCTGGGTGACTGCATCAGCCGCACGAAGCTCCATGAGCTTCCTCAAGTCCATTAATGTGCAGCCAAACTCCCCTTCATAGTCCTCAGCTACTGAGTTGCCCGGCAAGCTATGTGCTGATGAGCTCGTCATTTTGCCTGCGGTTACCAGACTCTCAAGCAGAGAAGATGTAGAGTTTCCCTCCAACTGATCTGTGTCTCTTGCCTTCTCTTCCCTGTTTCTTCTCACTTCTTTCTTCTCTGGGGGCCCAGTTAGGGGATAAATTGACAATATCTTGTGCAATAAGCTTCAGAGTAGCAACACCAAGCCTAGATCTTTTCTTCTGTATCAAGTCTACTAGTGAGAGGAGGAAGAGGTTGGGGGAACTTAGTAGAAGACGGACTTGGCGTCACGCTGATTGGTGTCCTCTGTGTGGCGATGAAAATAGTCATCCAGAGCAGGTAGGTTCCTAGCTTAGACTACTTGTCCATAGAGAAGTGTAAACAGGATAAGCATGTTACCATGGAGGCAACCTTAGCAACAACCAGCAACTTCGATGGTAGAACAGCGTCATCAGGAGAAAGAGGAGGGCTCCCTGGATAACGATGACAGCTAGGTCTCTGGAATAGAGATGCAAAAAAAGACAAAAAGAAACAATTAGAACAGCCATGAGGATCCAGGATCTGCAAGGTACTCTCCAGTACAAGGGTTTAAATGACAGTTGGTATCTGAGCGGAACTGATAGCTGAGGCCTAAGCTGAGTGGCCAGACTCATGGGAGGCCCTGGGTGGGCCTGTCAACTGGTAATGTAGAGAATTTATCTCAGAAACATCATCTTTAAGTTACTTCTTCCAAACCAAGGCACACAAACTAACTTAAGAAACTTGCATACAAAAGGTTACCACCTCTAATGCCTCCCCATAGTCCCCCAGGAGACACTTTAGTCTGGCCTTTCCTGTAAGGTGAGAGAAGAATCAGAAAAGGAATTGAGACCCAAGAGGGCAGGATGGCTTGCCCACGCACCATGAACTCCTATGCTCCATACTCTTCCCCACTCCCAACACAGACATTTACAAACCAGGAAGACAGGCTGATGAAAGGTCCCTTAAAACACCTTCGGTGGTGTGAAGATTTGGCAACCCATGGCAGTTATCTGGCATCAAATTTCGGTCTTAGGGCTTAAGCCCTCTCAGCAGCCTTTCCTGGTAAGGAACGAATAAAATGCTCTGGCAGTTTATGATACAGGGTGGAATCATTTTTCTCCCTATAAAGGGCAGATGGGCCTCTGAGGAAGAAAGATAGTAAGTCTGACGCCTATGAGTGTTCAAGTTTCTCCAGCGTAGGAGAGATAAGTTCAGCCGGTGCATAGGCCCCAACAGTCATCAGTGCGAGGAAGCACCAGAGGGTCTCACGTTAGTACAGTGACACATCAGAGGAGAGAGAGAGAGACGTTACATGGAGCACATACTGGCTGAGTGTGTGGGCACGGTAAGGATGAGCCGGGCTGAAGGTGGCACAGAGACTGAGCTGAGCCCTGTGCTTGGCTACAGACAAGGGCTGACACGCGTCACACATCAGCCTCTCCAATGAGAGGGGCTCTCACTAGACGTAGCACCCAAATATGTAGGGCCCGTGTTAAATACCTGTTCCGTATAATTGGGTTATGCCGCCAGGAGCTGGCAAGGCACTCCAATTGGCTGGGTGATAAACAGATGCCATTCTTGCTTCCAGAAGGTGAACGAAACTCAAGAGTCATCAGATAAGGACTTGGTTCTTTTTTTTATCAATTATTTTCTCCAGAAGCCAATTTGATCAAAGCCCCTACTGATTCCAACCAACCCTGTTTCAGGCGGGTTCTTCTGAGATGGAGGTTGTTACACCCCCCTCCCTCAGCTAGCATGCCCCATCAACATTCTCAATACTCTAACTTACAGTAAGTTAAGCAAGCAGGGAATCCTGAGAAATGCGGTCTGGAAAGAGCCTGAGGCAATGGGTCTAACTCTCTTGTTCAGACAGGCCTAGATGCAGGACCAACCCTAGCAGTCCCTTCCTATTCAAATCCTGTGGAAAGGAGAATTGGGGATGTTACGAGAAGGGCGCATACATTCACATAAATATGCTCTCATAGTTGCCCAATTTTGTTATTATTTTTGTTAATTTTTTTACTGTATATAATTTATTATGTGTGCATGTGCACATGTGCACTTGTGTGCACACACAGGTATATGTGAATGTTTGTGTGCATACATGTGCTTAGAGGATAGAGGTGCACTTTGGGCCAGGGTCTCTCATTGACCTAGAGCTCCCTTAGGCTGGCTAGTCAGTGATCTCCCGAGATTCTCTTGTCTTTGCCTACCCAGAGCTCAGATTACAAGCACATACCACCACCCTGGCATTTTACGTGGGCAATGGGGATTGAACTCAGGTCCCCGGGCTCGCAACTGGTCTATCTCACCCACTTTCTGTGCCTAATCTCTAAATTAAACTTTGTCAGCAGGTACAGTGGCATATGCCTGTCATCTCATCACTCAAGAGGCTGAGGCAGGAGTGTTACAAGTTGGAGGCTTAGTCTGAGCTATAAAGCAAGGCCCTGCCTCTAAAATTCAATGTTAAAATAAGTATTTTCTTTTAGGAAAAAAATATTGTGTCGATGAGTATGCCTAGGGTTCTGTTCTACTCAGGGCTGCGGTGGGGGTCTTGGACTGCACCTTTCCCCACCAGCTGTCACAGGACTTGCTCCCAGTTTGATTTCTCCAAGACTGTAAGGAGTGAGAGGGACTACAGCAGCAGGGGACCCATCTTCACCCTCAGGCAGAGGCCCTTAATCTTTTTTTTTTTTTTTTTTTTTTTTTTTTTTTGGTTTTTCGAGATAGGGTTTCTCTGTGTAGCTTTGCGCCTTTCCTGGGACTCACTTGGTAGCCCAGGCTGGCCTCGAACTCACAGAGATCTGCCTGGCTCTGCCTCCTGAGTGCTGGGATTAAAGGCATGCGCCACCACCACCCGGCGAGACCCTTAATCTTGCAGAGGATGTCCAAGACAATGCTGAGGAGCGTGGAACTGGGGATCAGATTTTACTTTTCTTCCCACTCCCTCTCTTATTTGAGACAGGGTCTCTGTGTAGCCCTAGCTGTTCTAAAACTTGCTCTTGTAGACCAGGCTGGCCTTGATCTCACAGAGATCTGCCTACCTCTGCCTCCCGAGTGCTGGGATTAAAGGAGTGTGCCACCATCGCCCAGCAGATTTTTTTTAATTAATTTTTTTAATTTTATGTATATAGACATTTTGCCTTCATGCATGCCTGTGCACCACTTTCATGATAGAAGGGACCCAAGGAGGCTAGACAAGGGTGTCAAAATCCCTGGAACTTGAGTTATGTATGGTTGTGAGCTGACATGTGGGTGCTGGGAAGAGAACCAGAGTCCTCAAGAAAAGTAGCCAGTGCTCTTAGCTGCTGGGCCATCTCTCCAGCCCTATTTTTTTTTTAAAGACAGTCTTGCAATGGATCCCAGGCTGTCCTGGTACTCACTATATATAGCACAAGCTGGCTGTAAATTCATGACCCCCCAGCTGCTGCCTCTCAAGTGCTGGGATTACAGGTGTGAGCCACTACTTCTGACAGAAGATTCTGATTTTTTCTGTCCCTGCCCACTACAGTGGTGACTCCATGAAGCCAGGGATTCGTTTGTCCATCTTGCTCACTGCCTGCTCCTCATTGCTTAGAAGAGAACTTGTATATAGTGGGCACTCAGCTGACATTTTTATTACGAAATGCACCGGTAGCCAATTCAGAAACACACCTGCTACTTCCCTAGTCACCTTTAGGGAGTCACTTAGGCTGCTTAGGACCTTTAATTGGGAGAAGAATCAGCCCCACCTAACATAGTGTGCTAAGGAAGCAATAAAGGAATGGGTTTGTTGACTTAATAAACGAGCAATTCAGCATGCTGGATGTTCAGCATAGGGCATTCAAGCGATGGGAGAAAACCTCACTTGATCTGAGTGAACTTTTGTTTCTTCATCCTTTAAGCGGAAGGACAGTTGCTCCATGAACCTCTCCAGGAAGCCCCCCCCCGCCACTTCAAGGAAAAGAAAATTCTAAGGCAGCTTCCTTAACAATACCATGAGCTGGGCTGCAGTCACTAGCAATCGTCATTGGCATCTATGGTCCTGGGTCTCAAGAGAATAAGAAAGGGCGGTCTAAGTCTAGATTCTCGACTTCAGACCTCCCCTCAGGTTCGGAAAGCCTTCCTCTCACAGAGACAACCCACGGAAGTGGGTACAGATGATTAGAAGGCAGAATGCTACGGAACTGCTCAGGAGAGGCAGAGATGTACACACGGCAGGGCAGCTGTCCCGCCATGGGTGCAGAGTCTAAGGAGCAATGTGCGCTGGAGACCTCAAGTTTCAGTGGGATCCTCTAAAGTCCTGCTGCACTGAGGGGCGCATGAGGTTTCTAGAATGAGAGCTGTTGGTAACTGCTGAGCTTGCTCCTGCCCTTGCTAGGCAAGTGCCTAAGAAGAATCTGCGAGCCTCATGGTATTCCAGCCAGCGAGGCGCAACCTCTGTCAGGTCAGGATTAATCAGTGACTCAGAGGGAAACATTCCAGGCTAGGTACGTTCTCCATCCTAGGGGATGATGGGCTAGAAGGCTGAAGCCTCATCCTTTTTTCTTGGGGGCAAGAAATCACATTACTTCATAGGATCACATTGCCCTGCTTCCCAATGCACCCGAGAAGCATGCCACCCCACACTTCCTGATAAGCTGAACCTAACGAGGTTCATTAGCAAGTACCCCAAATAAGGAGAGAACCCTATGACCCAAGTCCCAACAGCCTGACGGCCTTTCCCTCAGTTCTGTCCAAGGAACCCCCTAGTCCCCGAGGCTTTCCTGAGGTACTGAAGAAGGCATTCATCCCCAGAGCATCAGGGAAAGGGGCAACTTCCTGTGTAGGTGACAGAGGAGTCACCTTTGATGGAAGGAACCTGTCCCCCGATTCTCCTGCGCCTCTGAAATTGGATGAGGCACGGGCAACAAAGCTTGGAAATGGAGAAAGGGGGCAGCGGGCTTGGAGTCAGGCTTCAGGCTGGTCTAGCACCACAGACAGGCTTGCCTAGGACAAGAGATGACGTGGGTCATTCTACTGGGGCAGCTCAGGACAGCAGACTTGTATGTCCTACCCTCTCCTGTCCTTTTCTCTGGGCCAAGGACTTTTGCTTTAGGGCAAGTTGATAGCACTTGGGGACACTCCAGGAATCATTATCAAGCATGGTATGAGGGTATGGAGGAGAGCTCTCGGGGTAGGTAAGAAGGCTGGCCCTGTCTATGGGATGCATCAGACTGAAATCTGAAAGCTGCATCTGAGACCCCCCAGCAGCGCCTGTCATCTTCTCTGATGAGTCCCCCTCATCCCAAATGAGACTCCAATTTTCTTGCATTCAGGAGTAGAGCAGGGATGAAGAGAGTTGGGGAAGGAGGGAAGTACTGTTTTTTTTTGTTTTTTTTTTTTTGAGTACATTCAATGTGTTAGGCACTATATTTGAGATTTCACGTGGAAACGAGAATGATATTAATTGTGTATAATATGAATGCAAACATTATATAGAACCTAGTACAGTGGCTGGCGAGGCCTGGCTGCTGTGTACCCAGTAGCTATTATCATCATTATGTATACCGTGTCACTAAATGCTCAGCAATCCTATTTTACAACAGACAAATATGGCTTCAGAGAGCCAGGGTTTGAGCTCTGATCTGAACCCAAAGCCACTCTACCTCAAAAAACAAGACCAAAGCTATAGGAAAATGAAAACAAAGCTATGGATTTACTTCCTCAACCTCAAAGGCCCACAGAAACCTATTGGTCCCTCGGTCATGACCCACAAAGGCTTTGTAATAGGTGAGAGAAACGCCTTTTGACTTTTCTAAGTAGTAGTAGACTCCAAGTTCACCATGGGAAGACATTGCCCAAATCTTCCTCTCTCATCCACCCCGCACCACCACTCTGACACCATTCCAAAGCAGCAAGAACTGGCCTCTAGACTGGGCTCTGGGAGCATGCAGTCCCCACCCGAGAAGAGCCCAGGAATGTGGATGCCCCTCTGCTCCACATCTCGTGCCTCCACATCTCTTGGTCTTTCCAACCCTAGTGACCTGCACTGCGAGGTCCTGCTCAGGTCTGCTCCTCTCTGGCCTTCCAACACTTTCCAGAGAGCCGTTCCCTGTGAAGAAGGCTGTCAAGTAGGCTGGGTGTGTAGCTCAGCTGGCAGCATGCTTGCCTAGCATGTAGGAGGCGCTGGGTTCCATCCCCAGAACCACATAAACCGGAGCCAGAGTGGTGGTGAACACCTGCAGTCCTAGTGCTTGGTAGAAGCAGGGGATCGGGAGTTCAAGTCCAGCTTATAGAGTGAGTTTGAAGTCAGCCTGGCCTGCATGAGACTCTGTCTAAACAAGGAAAAAAGAGGGTCGATGAGGTAGCTCAGAGGATAAAGGTACTTGCTGCCAAGACTGATGACCCAAGTTTGACCTCTGAGGACACATGGTGGAAAGGGAGAATGGACTCCTATAAGTTGTCCTCTGATAGCATCCACACATGTGCCTTGGCTCACATGCCTCCATACACATACTCCCTGATACAAATAAGTAAACATAATTAAAACAAAAATTTTAAAGAAAAAGAAGAAAAGTAGCCGGGCGGTGGTGGTGCACGCCTTTAATCTCAGCACTCGGGAGGCAGAGGCAGGTGGATCTCTGTGAGTTTGAGGTCAGCCTAGTCTCTAGACAGAGATCCAGGACAGGCTGTAAAACTATACAGAGAAACCTTGTCTCGAAAAACCAAAAAGAAGAAGAAGAAGAAGAAGAAGAAGAAGAAGAAGAAGAAGAAGAAGAAGAAGAAGAAGAAGAAGAAGAAGGAAGGGGGCAAGCACCTGGTCATACAGTCCTTCTAGTTCTTGGGGGCCAGAGGCAGGAGGATGGAGGGTTCAAGGCTAGCTGGGGCTACACAGAAGCTATAGGCCATCAAAAGCTACACATGAGACTCTCAAAAACAAAACAGGAACCCGCCACAGCAGGCTGCTGGGTGCGAACTATCCCGAGCTGGCCCCTCACACAGCTCCCAGGCAGGCTGACCTGAGCGCACCCCCTCCTTCAGATACACATGGGAAGGAGCCACAGGCAGAGCGCAGGACTTCGCCAGAGTGGTGGTGACATTTAGGTGGTGGTGGTACTGCTTCTCATTTCCCGATCGCTACACTCACGACAGGAAGGCAAGTGAGGGCAGGGCAATGATCACAGGATGGCACCCTGTGGCCAGATCCGGGAACCTGATGCTGTGCTCTGCTAGCGCCTAGACCTGGGGGTGTAGTGGGTCAGTCCTTCCTGGAGGAGAATACTGCTTCCTGGTTAGATGTGGTAGTGCATGCCTCTAATCCCACCCCAGCACTCAGGATGGGGAGGAGTTCAAGGCCAACCTGAAATTCAGAAATGCGGTGTCATCATGAGGGTAATCACTTAGAGAAAATGTGACCTCAGAGATCCATAACCCATCCCCCTCCCCAGAGCCACCAGGTATTTCTAAGCTAAAGTAGGTATAAAACACTATGCTTGGTGGAAGAGGCGGATAGTTACACAGCTTTCACAAGGGTTAAAAGACATGCATCCAAAACAATTCTATACATTGTAAGGGACATGCTTGTACAAAAAGATATCTCCGACCATTAGAATGTTGCCTACAGGCAGAGAAGAGAAATAAGAACTGGGGAAAGATTGATCAGAAAGGGGCCTGATGTAGACTGATGCTAACAATGGCCATGGATCCACAGATTAATTAGCCTGCCCCAACTTAATCCCAAGTCCCCAAACTATATACCATCAAGCATGGTGGATTACATGTAATTCCTAGCACTTGGGAAGCTGAGGCGGGAGGATCGCTGTGAGTTTGAGGTCAGGATGGGCTACAGAATGAGACTATGTCTCGAAAACAACACCCATCCAAAAGAAGAAAAAGAAAATGCAACATAATGCCAAGACCTTTCCATTGTGGAATGGCTGTGTTGTCTGGGGATTCCGGGTAGCAAACCTTGTCAGGTCTTGTGGGAGGTGGGAAGAAGGTAGCCCGTAGAGATACCATGAGTTGACCTATGGTTGATGGCCTGCTCCTGCCTGGCCTGCTCAGATCTGGCCTGTGTCAGAGACTGCAGGATACATTAGGTGACAACAGACATGGGCAGGGAGACAGCACATAGCAGGAATGTGCCTTTCTTCCAAGGCAATGTCACAGCCCTACCTCCACTCCCAGCTCCACCCTATAATAGCACTAAAGTTATCAAGACATGAAAAGGCAATCCCCTGGGACCCAGAGCTACAGGAAGGTATTCTCTTCCCAATCATCTGGAACACACTGGCCCAGGTCATCTCCATCCTCTTGTGGCTAGATGACCGTGGTGTGTGTGTGTGTGTGTGTGTGTGTGTGTGTGTGTGTGTGTGTGTGTGTCGCTGTCTGTCTGTCTGTCTGCCTACCTGTCTATCTGTCTGTCTTGGGGTATGCAGAGGAAAAAGCAACCATAATGTTCTGTTGGTTAAGGAGGTTGAGAGTGATTTTTTTGGGTGGGAGAGACAGTACCATCTAGATCAGTGGTTCTCAGCCTTCCTAATGCTGTGACCCTTTAATACAGTTCCCCATGTCATGGTGACCCCCAACCATACAATTATTTTGTTGCTACCCCATAACTGTAATTTTGCTACTGTTATAAATCGTGGTGTTAAATATCTGGTATGCAGATTATCTGATACACAACCCACAAATGGGTCTTGACCCACAGGTTGAGAACCGCGGGTCTAGAAGGGCTAGCGTCTCGGGAGTGGGCAGGCTCGCTGCCCCTGCCCCTTAACCCTGAGAAGTGCCTGGGAAAACAATCAGCTGGAGTACTTGGTTCTCACTCCTCAGAACCGAGACAGGAAGCTTCGGGCCGGCGCTCAGTGCTCGAGGGCAGTGACATTCAAGCATTCGGCATATACATGTTCTTGGATGACATGGATTGCCTCTCTTGGGGCTGCGGCGGTTTTTCCACACGTTGGTTCCAAGGGAACAAAGGGGCTTTTTAGCAGCTGGATTGCCTCTGGGGCTATTTTTAGAAACAAATTTCATCAGAATCTGTCCTGTTCTTGGAGAGAAGTGGAGGGTCAATCTCCCTTGGCTGTGGGAGCACGGGCCTGTGTGCTCCTGGGTGATGTCTCCCTCATCTACCACAAAGGAGTGCCAGGGCAGCCGCTCTGTGCCTAGGGTCTCCACAGGAAAGCCCACATAGTGGCACTCACCAGAGGGCCACACGGTGGCCCTCCATTTCCCCCCTTCAATCCCATGAGTCCCATCTACACAAAGACAAAGAGCTCCCGCCACCCTGGCCTTCCTGGACTTCTCTCAGCCCAACTAGTTCCTAGAAGACACAGGCAAAGGAGTGAGGTTGGCTTGCTGAAAAGGTGCGCATTAAGAAAACGGCGACAATAACAAACCCAGAAAGACAAACCCGGGTGTGGCGGCATACGTCTATTATCCCAGCACTTGAGAGGATGAGGCAGGAGGATCACTGTGAGTTTGTGGTTACATGGCAAGACCCTGTTTTAAAAAAAACAAAAAGGAGGGAAAGGAGAAGGTGAGGAGAGGAGTCAGGAGAGGGGGAAGCAAAAGAAGACTTTGGGAACGGGAGGGACACCAGGGCTCCTGGGAGCTGGCCCTCGACCAGCTTGCACATCAGGACTGAGGCCAGCCTGGGAATGGACATTGCTTTCTCTCTTTCTTTCTGTTTGTTTTTTGCTTTTGTTTTAGAGATAAAGTTTCTCTGCATAGCCCTGTCTGTCTTGGAACTCGCTCTGTAGCCCAGGCTGGCCTCAAACTCAGAGAACTGCTTGCCCCTGCCTCCCAAGTGCTGGGATTAAAGGTGTGCGCCACCGCCCGGTTGGGTATGGATGTCTCTAACAACCGGATAGTGAAGCCATTGGTCAGGGCAGCATTTGAGAGCCTCTTGTGTGTGTGTGTGTGTGTGGGGGGGGGGGGTCTGATGTTCTCCACATTCCACCCATGTGAGTCAGCCGCACCCAAAGGTTACAAGCTTTGGAAGCCCGAGGCAGTCAGCACACTGCCCAAGCTCCAGGCTGACAGGGGAAGACAAGACCTCTCCGCTCTTGCCCTCTCCCTTCTAGGTGCTCTTTGGACGCTGATGTCCTTTTACTTCATCTCAGAGACCCGGGAGCTTTCCAAGGAGAACTGCTTCTTTTTATAGGTTACAGCAGGAGCCTGTGTTTATTTAAGAACTTGGGCTCAGGTAGGGCGGAACCCCTGTCACTCCTGCTCCCGGTCTCTACAGGAGAGGAGGGACAAGGTCTCTACAGGAGAGGAGGGACAGGTGGGAACAACAACGCAGGTGAGAGAGGAACAGCACCCCCCAGCCTCCTACCCCACCTCATCCCCATCCCACCAAGGGCCTCCGCTTAAAGGCCAGGCCCACTGTCTCCATGACACCTCCCCGGGAGCCTGCCCACGGCTCCCAGGCCAAGGGCCCCAGCGTGCTGCTGGTCCGGCCGGGCCCAGCTGCTGTTTTCCAGGCTGGCTGACAGGCTGTTATAAACACTCGTTTTAGGTTGCTATGGCAAAGAGAGTGTGTAGCCTGGCTACGGTGAAGCTATTTATGTGCCTGAAATGAGGCACAGTGGTATGTTTTTTATTATTTTACTTTGAAAGTTTTCCTTTCCCAACCCCCTAGAACAGCCTTAAAAAAAGAAAAGAAAAAGAGGGAGGGACCACAACTTTCTGGTCGGAAGAAGAAGAATCAAAGTCAGAAAACAAAGCTTGTGCCTTGAGCTGGGAAGGGGAAACCCGAAGTGTGAGCCCCGGTAAGCACTGGAAAGAAGGGAATGCCTGGCTTCAGGCCACAAGTGTGCCTTACCGCTCGGGAACTGAAGCCCTCCCTCAGCCCCCGGCTCATCAGGGAGAAGGGCCAAATCCAGGCTCTTGTCACCTTTCTATAAATCCTACCACTGAGAAAGACAAAGGCCCTCTGTCCTTGTCCTCCAGTCCCGCATTCCTCGATCTCCCATGTC